>NC_136668.1:7441089-7839248 GCF_903797595.1 Erithacus rubecula
GTGAGCATTCCTGTCAGTGTGGCTTTTGGAGCAGGCCAGGAGCAGTAATGGATTGCTTGCGATATTTCCCAGGCATTTGCTTTATACTCACTGAAGACAAAGGATATTTGGGTTTTAATGAAACAGGGATGTTTCTCAGCATAATGAAGTTCCTGCCTTTGTTTTGCTTTTTGTAGCCCTGCATCATGTGACATATAAAACCACCCCATTTGTTTTGCATTGACTGAAGTAAATTCCCCCATAAGACCACCAGTGAGCAGATACTATCACAGAGGCCTGCCCCACTCCCACATTCCTGCCTCTCTAGACCCCCAGCCCTGGCTTATCTCACTCCAAGGCATTAGTAGATTGGTGATGCTGTGTTTGTTCATGCAGTGTCCACCCTGTGCAGGCACAGCACACACTTCCTGGCATGGTGTAATGGTCTATTCCATACAGGCACCAAGCCCCAGGTCTGTCAGAAGTGTGTCCCCTCATGCACAGCACATGTTTAATCCTAATTTCCATGGGCCTTTTTCAGCCAGATATGCCCCATGCTCCATCCCACAATACAGCTGGGTGTGTAAATGCCTGTAACATTTCTGGATGAGTGCAAATGCATGTGCTTTCTTGAGAATAGTGCTTTATCTCATTCAGAAGCAAAACACAACTATATCATAAACTGTAATCATAATAAATAATAAATCATATGGTGAATAAAATCATATGGTGGATGTGAGTGGGATATTCTGGTTTGGGACTTTTAGTGTAAGATTGTTTTGTTCCTCTTTCTGTGTCTGAGAGAGTCAGAGTTGGAGACAAACGGGCTCTAGGGAAACTCATTACAGCCTTATAGTACTTAAAGAGTGTCCATTAAAAAGAGGGAGAGTGATATTTTACTGAGGCAGATAGTGATAGGACAAGAGGAACTGGTTTGAAATTAAAAGAGGAGAGTTTTAGGTTTGATATTAGGAAGAAATTCTTCCCTCTGACAGTGATGAACCACATGTTGCCCAGAGAAGCTGTGACTTCCTCATTGCTGGAACTGTTCAAGGCCAGTTGGGTGGTGCATAGAGAAACCACGGCAGGTAATTGGAATGACATGATCTTTAATGTCTCTTCCATCCCAAACCATTCTATGAATCAATGACTGTCCATCTGCGGGGTTAATGGTGGAGTGTTTTGTCACAGGGGCAGCTCTATGGACCCTGGTGTGTCTCTTTGAGCCAGCTCAGTCCTGGCTTTTCTTCCTGCTTCCTGGGAGTAATCCAAGCCAGGAGAGATGATAGACCTGGCCCCAGGTGGGAACTGGTATGTTCCCCTTCCTGGTGACTCCAGGGCCAACAGATGGAGGCTGGAAAATTGAGATGGAGAAAAGGAAGAACTGTTTTCCTGGCTGCAAAGCTAAGATGTGTAGAAGTGAAGTGACCTGACAGAGGCCTTTGGGGACAAACATGGTTCATGTTTTCCAAATTGCAATCCCAGGAATTCATAGAAGCCCATCCTTCCTGCTCCCTGCATCCAATGGTGCTGGTGTCTTGGGGAGCCAGCACCACTTTGGGAGGAGCAGTAGGAGTCAATCCAGAGGGAATGTGCCTGGAGAGATTGGCAGCTCCTCTCAGTGCTCCCTGATCTTCCAATTGGGCACTTCCAAAGCACACAGAGAATCGAGCATGCTGCCATGGATGTTTTCCACACAAAGCCTGCTTGTAGAACTTACAGGCTGTGCAGGGGCTCCATTCCCTTCAGTGTCTGGAAGTCACGTTAGGAACACCTGCTTCACTTCATGGCCAATAACTAACATACAGTCCTGTGTTTCTGCTGCATTAAATGAAGGGATTACTCCCTAAAGGACTCAGTACAGAATTCCTGTTTTGTTAAAGATGTGACAACGTTTTATTCACAAATCTTTGGTTCCCACCAAAGTTAGTGGAAAGATGACTTTTAACTTGTTGGCGCTGTGCTGGAGCCCTAAATTGAGTTCACTTCAGGATAACTCTAAGGAAACTTTTTATTTTTTTTTTTTTTTAAGTGTGGAAAGAATCATATATTCCACTTGCTGTGATTGCCAAGGAAAAAGTATTAGGGTTTTTTATTTTTTAGCTTGAGGCTTTTTGCTTTTTTTGCTCTAGGTCCAGGTGCTCACAAATGTATGTATGCTGGTCTACACTGTTGGTATGGTGCTACTATTAATAACAAACTGATCAGAAAAAAGAGTCTGATCCTGTTAAGAAACGTGTAACACAGCTCTCAGTGTGTGGTGTGTATCTTGAGTTGAACCCAACCAATCCTGATTAATTTGTGTTTGACTACTAAATCTACACTTGGAATTAATTAAATTCAGGGCAACAGCAATGTTCTGCAGAACCTGAGTTTCTAATAAATTCATATAAATGTTTCATTTAAATGAATGCATCTTCAGCTCAGGTGTATTTTTTTTTTTACTCTTGAAATAGACTCAGAGGATCATAAAGATTTGTGCTTTATTTATTCATTCCTTGAGTCTAACCAGCAAAATTGTTGCCTTTTTTTGTGTGTGACTGTAGCCAAAAGGGATGTTATAAATCTCAGACAGCAGCATTTTGGGTATCAGAAGCTGTTTTTACAACAGAAGACAAGTTCAGGTTGCCATTGGAGTTGTTTATTAGAAATGTTGCCAATGAAACGCTGAAGATATGCTGCATGTTTACATCACTTGGTTGTACTGTGGTGTGCTCATCCTGACTAAACACAGCTTATTTTCAGCTGCTGTGCTCTCCTTCCCTTTCAGCTGTTTGAATTGCTATGCCCCAGCGTGAAATGCAAGAAGGCATTTTAGCCAGAACCCCCAAATTCCTGTCACCACCTTGACAGTGGTGGCATCTGTGAGTCCTGGCTTGGACGAACAACACCGAGAAGCTGGAGCCAGCAGTGCCGACCTTGTGCCCATGGAATTAGTCACTCACATGGCTCCTGTAAGCAGCTAGCTCAGCCTCCTTGCTTGCTTTAGTCTGGAGAGTACCTCAGTTAATGAAACTTTGCCAATTTGTCTCAGCTCACTGCTGGCCCCATGCAATGACTCACTGCTAATTATTTCTTTGAGGAAATCAGAGGTGTTTCTTAAATGTGGATTTTTACTGGCACAGGCAGCGCAAGAGTCTGGGTTCCATTTTACCCAGGAACTCAGACATGGCAGAGACAGGCCCAGACAGGGACCATGATCAAGGAGGGTGTCCATCTGCATGGAAAACAAGCAGGTTGCTAAAAGGAGCCCAGTAGATGCACCAATGGGATTGAGGACGGCTTGCTGTGAAAGAGCAGGGAACACATCCTCACTTGTCACCACAGCTGGCTCTGCTGCAACCATCCCCTGGTACAAAGAGCTCCATGCAGTCAGCCTGCTCTGCATTGTGCCCAGTGCAGGATGGTGGTGCAGGGGCTGAGGCAGGTCACAGCCCTTTGCCCTGCCTCCTGCTCCCTCTCCCTGTGGGACACATGGCTTCCTCCTGTTAGAGTCAAGGAATGATTTGCATTGGAAGAGACCTTAGAGACCATATCAATCGAAGCCCTCTGCCATGGGCTGGGGCACCTTCCACTAGACACCAGGTTGCTCCAAGCTCTGTCCAACCTGGCCTTGAACACTTCCAGGCATAGGACAGCCACAGCTTCTCTGGGCAATCTGTGCCAGTGCTTCACTACCCTCATTCTAAAGCTAACCTCCATCAGTTTGAAGCCATTCCCCCTTGTTCTGTCACTCCATGCCTTTGTCCAAAGCCCCTCTCCAGCTCTCCTGGAGCCCTTTTAGGCACTGAAAGGGGCCCTAAGGTCTCCCTGGAGTCTGCTTTTCTCCAGGCTGAACAATCCCTGCCCTCCCAGTCTGTCCCTAAAGCAGAGGGACTCCAACCCTCCGAACATCTTTGTGACTTTCTGTGGAGCTCCTCTAACAGGTCCATGTCTTCTTGTTGGAAGGTCCTACACCTGTGTTCTCATCTTCATCCTCTGCAGAGAGGGTTTCCCTGCCACAGTTCTGCACCCTAGTAATTCCTAGCAGCTCTCTTTGAGACTCAGCTGCCTGCTTTGTTTTCCAAACTGCTCTTTAATAAAGTCAGGAAGACTTAGAGAGGCAGAAATGCACTCGACTCCACCTCCACACAATGTCTTGCAAACTTAGGAGCACTGGGACCTTATTTCTAGTCTAGTGGACAGCAAATGTGAGCAGGGACTTCAAGATCTCCTGGTAATTTAGTGTAATAATGCTGTTAGCAAGAACCAAATTGCTAACTTGGTTGTGAATAATCACCCAGCCAGACCGTTGCCACAAAAACTCTAAGAGCAATGAAACAGGCTGGTCTGGAATGAAACCCACTCATTGTATCAGAATCATCTTGTGCATATTCATTGCCAAGTATGTTGGTTTTTGGGTTGTTTGACAAAATATGGCCTCAGCTGCTCTCTGCTGTTTGGCACCATGTCAGGAGAACATGGAAAACAGGGAATCCTATTCCACAGACTTTTAGAAAGAAGGTGGGGTTAAAAAAAAAAAAGAAAAATAAATACAAAGGGTATTTTATATAATTTTTTTTTTATAGTAGTAATGATGCAAGCAGGCAAGGGGATGGGTTTTGTGTGATTTTTATTTCCTGGTTACAAATGGGATTTTTTGTGGGGAAGAAAGTTCATGAAGCCTCTCTGCTATTTATCCCTTTGACCTCTGCATTACCCCAGCTGCGGCTGGGATGACAGATATATATCCATGCAGTCAGAGTTGTGAGGTTAAAAGGAAAAGTGACTCATTCAGTATGAAACCCCCAGGAAAAAAATCCCCTCAGAACAAGAGAGATATTAGGCCAGTGGCTGAATTTTGGCCAGTTGCTGGACTGACTTATGGGTTATAGTGTGGTTATGGCTGTGCTTATCCATGGTTGCTTTGGGGTGGGCTTTCTGGACTAACTCTTTAGGGGCACAGGTGCTCACTTCTGTTGAGAATGAGTGGGGGGGCAAACAAATCCTAGCTGCACTAGTCCTGCTGGGACATACAGCACAGTGCTGGAACAGAAGCAGAGTTGGATGTGAGAGGACTGAAGGAACCCTTGTTCTGTGCCTGCTGTGGGAGAGGCCCCAGCTGGTGAGGATGTGTCTCATGCAAGCTGGTCCTTTTAGGGCAGAGACACAAAGTAAATGCACTTTGACAGTCTTCTATAGACAATTCCACTTTTTTGGAACACTGGGCATAGTCTGTCAATTTCTGTGATTTGTAACTAGTGTTTGAAATCAGGCTTTTCCTCTTTGTGTTTTGATTAAAAAAAAAAAAATCTATTTTATAGGGAGCAAAAGTGGCATTTACAGCTCTGTGTAAATAATTTTTACTATAACCACTCTGAGGACAGCTTCATCCTCTTGGTCACAGTCCTGTGCTGGGGATATGTCATGTAATAACACATCCCTAGCTTAGTGTAGGAGTGTCATGGATTTGGCGTTGGCCAAATCACCAGTGCACCCACCAGAATTATTTACTCATTTTCTGCCATGAGATAGGATTAGCAGGAAGGCAAAACAGGATCAAACTTTGAAGGGTATAAAAAAACATTATTACCAGAAACTACAAGAAAAAAGTAATAAGAATCAAAATAAAACTTTCAGAACACTTCTCCTCCCCCCACAACCTGTTTTCTTTCACACTGACAACGTACAGAAACAAATCAGTCAGTTTATCACCTCTAAAAACATTCTTTCACCAATTTACATAGAAAGAGGAGACTTCTCTTCATTCTATGGAGACTTCTCCACAAGGAACAGTTTTCTTTTGGCCTCGATGTCACAGTGAATCAGCTGCCCAGGAAAATGGAAACTTGATCACTGTGTAAAAATCCCTTTCTCGACCAACAGTCTTCCCACAACTGTTATCAAGGATGATGTCAACTGATGGGGCACATAAGTTTAAGGATTAGCAGTTCAAGCAAAGGCTCTCATCATCCTTTGAAAACAGAGATCTTTCTTCTTCATCTCTGGGGGCAACAGGGGTCTTCATCTTTACTCTTTATTCAAACTTCTCATGGAATCACAGCTACTTCAGCATCTGCCTACTTCAACACAAATACCTTAGCTCGTGGCCTCAATGTGAATGCTTCGTCCACCCCAAAATGCATTTTCTATGACTTGCAGGGAAAGAAGAGTATCTTTTCCACAGCTTAAAAGAGACATTTCAGTCCACAGCTCTCCTCCTTCCCTCATCTAGGACCTGATTCCTCCTTCTGTCTGACCTTGGTGTCTTCACGCTGTTTCTGTGTGCGTCTTCATCTCTGTCCTTTTCTTTTACTCAGGAGAGAGAACAAAATGTCTGCAAGTCTTATCTGGGCAGTAAAATAATTAATATCATGTCAGGCCTGCAGATAGTCATGTGATTTCTTCAGGCTGAGAGCTATTTATGATAAAGAGTCTTTCAGAACCGTGCTGGGGCTGGGCTAGGATTGCAAGGGCGTATCCAGAAAGCAGTGGCGGTGTTCTAACTGCATTCCATTCCATTCCATTCCATTCCATTCCATTCCATTCCATTCCATTCCATTCCATTCCATTCCATTCCATTCCATTCCATTCCATTCCATTCCATTCCATCCCATCCCATCCCATCCCATCCCATCCCATTCCATTCCATTCCATTCCATTCCATTCCATTCCATTCCATTCCATTCCATTCCATTCCATTCCATTCCATTCCATCCCATCCCATCCCATCCCATCCCATTCCATTCTATTCCCTTCCATTCCAGCACTGCAAAAGCAGAACTGACCCTTACATCTGGTTTTCAATTTTATTCCATTTATTTCAGTGCTCTGTCCTGATGTCAGGCAGTTTTCAGCTGCCTGAGCAGCCTGGGTTTGGCTACCAACATGAGAAGCCTCTTGGGCTCTGCCTGTCTGCCCAGCATGGCATTAGGATGTTGCCACCATATCCTTTAATTTGTTCCTCTGTTTGATCCAGCACTTACACAAGTATTTTTCCCTGCCCACATGCTTGGATCCCCTCGTCAGTCACAGAGAGAGCCCTCTGTCCTGGGCAGACGGGAAATTGCATGTTAATGTGGAAAATGCCAATAATGTTGTTGAATTTTGTTGCTGTGGGAACAGGAGCTGCCCATTGTGAAGGATGCCCAGAATTCTATCTTTAAACAATGACATAGGAAAAGAATGAGACACAGAAGGCCAAGAACTGCTCTGTGGGTTAGTTTTCTGCTTCTTTTAACCTTTAACTATAAATTGTCCCTCTTATGACTGTCTCATAATATAATCTTATATTGTGCCATTATGCTCTTGCATTAATAAATGGAATGATGTATTCTCCCTTTTCTCTCTCTCTGTGACCTTTTGTGATTAAAATACTTCATTGAGAGATGAAAGATACTATTTGCCTTCAGCCCAGATAAATATCTCATGTTAATGTACTAATGCACGAGCATCTGCAGTCTGCACCCAGATGTCAGCCATGATGGCTTTTCATCTTTCAGTCTCATGACTGGGTTGCTTTTATTTAGGAATGAGTAGGACTCAAAGAGGAGGTGAATAATTCTGTGGTTAATGAGCACATCTGGAGCTATAAAAAAGCCAAGTTATGAAGGAGTAGGAAGGTCAAACTGCTCCACACATGTCCTGCAGACAGCAGGCTTCTGCTGAGCTCCCTGGTCCTTGTGGAGGTGCTTTAAATAGCCAGAGCTGATTCTCACTGATGCTGACAGAATGGAGCTCGGTGTCACATTGAGCTCCAGACCCAATGTTCTCTGTCCCCAAAGTGCTTTTCCACCACTGAGAACCCTCTGCTAATGTATAGCTGGTTTGATGTGTTTAGAAAAAATAAGTTCCAGAACTTTGCAGCCAGGCCATGGCAAGGAGCCAGTTCCCATAATTTCTTCACTGGGGCATTTCCACCGGCACAAATGAGGGGCAGGTCAGTGTAAGGCCTTGATGCCTCAGTTCAGCTGTCTTCCCAGCTGTGTCAAGGCACAGAAAACACTCAGCAAGGCCCATGATGAACACTCAAAATAACTGTTTCTTCAAAGCTGCTGGGAATTTGGTCTTCTGCTGGCTTACAGCATGCACATCTGTGATGCATCCCCAAAACACACAGCCAAACATCGTATCAGTAGAGAAAGAGGAACACAGAGTTTGTGCTAGCACAGAGGAGAGGTTTTCCAAGGCAGGGTGGGGCTATTGCACCACGAGTCCCTTGGCTTTGAGGAGGGCTGTGACAGTGGCACTGAGCACGGCCTCGGTGGCTGAGTGAGCCCTATCAGCTGGGGCAGTGCCAGAGGGAGCAGGTTATGGATGGGGCTGTCAGGACATTAGGCAGCGTCACAGCTGCTGGCCACTTGCCACAGGAGTTTTGAGAATGCTTTTAAAAAACTCTGCAGGGAGGTTGTATTAAACACACAGCCCAGCTGACAGGAGTGTCTGCTCAGCTCCAGCTAAATTCCTGCTGTATTTTTAACCCGTTCATTTCTTGTTGCACTGTGTACCTATGTTAGCTGTCAGGAGCTGTGTTAAATTTTTCACTTTGTTCTCAAGAAGAATTTCAACCCCGGATGCCCTGCTCTCTCCCAAGGGATTGGAGATGCATAATGTGTGTTTTGGGCTCTGCTTGTGCTGGCCAAGTGGCTGATGGTGACCACACTCCGGGATAGAAGGGAAGGTCTGACCCAGAATGGGGGGCAGTGGTTCTTCCCAGCTCAGTGATGCTCCAGGATGCACACACAGGGTGTACAGGAGACCCCATTCCTTCTCCTTCTGCATGATTCCTGTCTTCTCCTTCACACCTTCCTTCTACAGCCAATCCAAAATTGAGGCCAGGAGGAGGAGGAGAAAGAGAGTTCTGGTCAACTCACAGTCAAAAGAGGGATTGGGATGCAGAGAAATATCCAGGCAGTTATAGGATGATCTTCGGTGTCTACTCATGTCATCTTTCTTGAGAAAGTGTCTCTAAGACTATGAAAATGAATAGTCCTGTTGTGTCTCAATTGTCTTTTTATCCAACAGTCTGTGATGCAACTCCTGGCTCACTGGTGTGAGGTCAGACACACGGCAGCTACTGCTGACTTCCTACTCACCTGAATTCCCACCCAGAAAGTGACTACACCAATTTAAGTAAATTAATTTAGAAACAGGTTATTTCAGCTCACACAGTTTCTGTAGGTCCCTGGGGAGCAATGGCAAAGGGGAGCTCATTCTTTCGTGGCTGGTCTGTCTAAGTAGGAACAAAAGCTACATTTAGCAGGAGCTGTGACAGCAACTGATGCCATTTGGACCTCATTCTGCTTGTCCCAGGGATTCACAGGGGCTGTCACAAACTGTCCTCCCTTCATGGCCAGCAGATTTCTCTTTCAACTGAATCAAAATGATTCTGTCGAGATAAGGAGAGTAACAATGGCATTACCTATCTGGATGGCTGAAAGCTTATTATTAATCCCACTAATTCTGTGTTTCTCTGTCAAGCTGCTGAGTCAGCCACTGGTCTGTATTTGTGTATATTTAATGCTTTTAGGGATAAAGACAAGATCCTCGGGTTTTGCAGAACACAATTCCATTCTTTTACTTTAAAATAAGCATGGCACACGTCCTAAGTACAGAAATACCCATTGTTTCCCAGCTGGGTTATAACAAAACTGTTGGAACTCTTAAATCTAATTTCTGAATTTTTTGCTAGTTACTTTGTTACTACCCAACTGTGTGTGGCAGATGCTGGTATCATGTTAGGTTTGTGTAATGAATAGTGAAATATATTGCTTACATGTGTAGCCACAATATATTAGCAAAATGTGAGTTTTTATTTTAGTTTGATGTGAGAAAGAACTTGAGTGTTATCGAGTGGTACTTCCTTGGCTAGCCAAGATTCTTCACTTCAAGGGTCATAACCATTTTACCACAGCCATGTGGAGTTAGTACAGCCACCTGGAGGGGGGAATAGATTTATTCTGAGCCCCTACAGCGAAAAAAGTATTTATTATTTCGATGCTGAGTCTCAGCTGTGGAGGTTTTTAGGCCAGAAATGGATGCACAGGAATGCAGGGCTAGAGAAGGCAGGCAGCCCCTCAGCTTGCTCCAGAGGGTGAAGCGTCAGCCTGGTCCTGGACGCGGCTGTTCCTGGATCCGGGCTCGGCGTGCTCCCTCCTGGCCGCTCCGGGAAGCGCAGCCGAGACCGACACGGGCAGCGCGGTGCGCGGCCCGGGCACACGGGCCGGCTGTCGGTACCGGGACAGCCGCGGGGACCAGGGGCGGAGATAGCGCCAGTGTCCGGCACACGGCCCGACTGTCGGTACCGGGACAGCCGCGGGTACCAGGGATGGAGATAGCGCCAGTGTCCGGCACACGGGCCGACTGTCGGTGCCGGGACAGCCGCGGGGACCAGGGGCGGAGGCAGTTCAGTGTCCGGCCCGGGCACACGGGCCGGCTGTCGGTGCCGGGACAGCCGCGGGTACCAGGGATGCACTGGGCGGGGCTGGGCTCGGGGAGATGGCGAGGCACAGCCAACTGAGTTCATACAGATGATGCACAAGCACAGGGCGGTGTTTGGTCCTGTGGGAAAGGTGGGGAGACCAGCTGCAGCTTTCCTTCGGGAAGGGATCTCAGCTGAAGCACTTGGTGAGGACAAAACCAGGGGTGCCAGACGAGCCGAGCAGCAGCACAAAGTGAAGATGTTTCCCAAGGATGCCCGGGGAGCTGGGCAGGATGTAGGGTCAGTGCTTCACCAGTGAGGCATTAGAAACCACATGTCTGCCTTGAGACAGCTCCTGTGAAAGAAACAGTGCCACACTGAGGCATGAAAAGTCACTTTGCACAACCACATGGCTCTGAGTTTAACAAATTGGACAACATTCTCAGATACATCACGGGATTTTTGGGGATGTCCTGTGGAGGGTCAGGAGCTGGACTCAATCATTCTTGTGTGTCCCTTCCAGGTCCTGACCATATCCTGATATTCTATGATTCCAAGGGAACTTTCCATCCGCCCAGGAATGGTCTTTGATTTTTCGCAGCAAGATGATGCTTGAAAGGGCAGCTGCAGGCATGTGAGGCCCTGCTGGGAGCTGGGCAGCCATGGCTCTGTTCCCAGCTGCCCTTGGCTGCCTATGGGCAATGTGTGCAGCAGGCTGGAAAACCACAGCAGCAGAGCTGTGCCACAGGGTGTATCCTGCAAGAAAGCTGAACACAAACACTATCTCTGCCCAGGGTGAGTCATTTCATTTTTGACTTCCTAAAATCATTACAGGGACAGCAAGTTAGGGCACAATACCAGGATTGGATCCACAGTTAATTAAAAATAGCTTCATCTCTTGGGACCTTAAACTTTGCTAATTAGGGCCTTTCTACTGAAGGAGAGGGCTTACATTTAGGGGTTTACAATCTGTATATGCTGAGGATTTTTTGTCTGTAAGGCCAAAATTATTTACCTTGTGATAAATTTCCTCTGTCGCACCCATATATTCAATACAAGCCAGATTGAGCAGAGTGGAAATGAAAATTTATGCTCTTTTAATGTGCTTATTAAATTATAAATGAGAAAATACAATTTAATTTTCATCTCAATTTCCATTTAGCTTTACAGCAAGTAAAAAAGTCAAGGGACATTTTTATGTTAAAGCAAATATTGCTACTAGCCTCTTGCTTGCATTGCATATTTTCCAAACATATTATTTTTCTGTATTAACCATGGAGCTTTAAATCTACTTTAACCAGAATAACTCAGTTTGGTAATTGCTAAATAGAGCTGAAATGAAAACATACATAACAATGTGAAAACTAGAACATAAAACCACACAATTATATCATTGCAATTATATCAGGAACTATGAAAATACCTATAAAGAGCACTGAAATCTGCTCAAATATCAGAAATTGTTAAATGTATATACTCCTTACAGATATGCAATTTCGTTTATTGCAATGGCAGTTTAAATCCATTGCCTATATACTTCTTTTTTTTTTTTTTTATGATTTTCTTCCAAGGGAAGACCACAGCCCATACTGATTTAAGCTCTTTGAATTATTTAAATGTGCTTAGAATATGTGGAGCTGAAGATGCTTCCACACACACTATTTACTGTAGAACCAGTCATAGTGGGAGAAATCTCTGCCTCTGCACTTCCCCAGATCATGCCAGAAATGAACTGTCTTGTGTATCCTATCACAGGCAGAGCAAGAGAAAGCATATGCTCTGGAATAATGCCAGCAAATGAATGCTGTGACTTTACCTATGGAGTTGTATAATGGTCACATAGAGAAAATGCATTTTCCCTTCCAGTAGCTGTAGTGAAAGGAGTTCACTGCCTTATTTAATACCTCTACATTCATGTTCATGCTCAGGTATTCACTGTTTACTTATGCTGAGTATACAGTGCACACACTGTGTCTCTTCTTCTGCCTGAAAAGGAATAAAGATCTACTGTTCAAGTCAGACAAATATTTTTAAAATCAAGCAATGTGCCAGAAAGGATTTCAGCAACTCCAGAAGTTAACAATTCCACCACTGCGTTTTTCTGTGCAGATGCTGCTGCTTAGAGGAAGGATAAGGCCTCATGCTGCTAGGATTGCCTTGACTGAGCACTGAAATAGAAATTCAGAAAAGATGCTTTGCAGGAGCAGCTCCAGATCAGGTAGGAGAGGAGGCAGCTCTGGGAAGAAGACTGACCCTCTCCCCTTCTGACCTGTGGCTGTGCATGAACCATGAATGATTCAAAACACAAATGAAGGGATATTATGTGAGAATGATGAGAAGCTAAAGCTCTAAGTATTCTGCAGTTGGAGAAAAGATATGTTCGTTTTGTTTGGCTGGCTGCTGGCAGGACTGGAGGTAATGAGTCTGTCAGAGGGGAACTTACACCTCTGATCAAATTCAGGAAGATGCTGTCATCCTCCGTAGGTTCTCAATTTTAAGATCTGAGATTTCAGATTCTCAGCACAAAGCTAATGAGCCCTTTGCACAAGCATTTTTCGTCAGCTGGGTTTCCCTTCCAAGGTGTCTATAAATTATGTTATGTGCAGAGATGGGATGTGAAAAGCCAGTATAGGCTGATGCTGAATGAGTAAGGAGACAGAGCTGAGAGTGCTGGAGCCAGTCAGCAGTGAAACCACAGAACTTGCAAGCAGCACTTGCCCAGGCTGCTCTCTTTAGTACAAAAAACCCAGACACAGTCACCCTTTCCTCATGTGAGGAATCTTTCTTGGATAAATATACCTCAGTTCCACATGGAAAACCCACACACATAGCAGGAGCTATGCCCAGTAGATGATTGCCACCTAAAGAGCAGTGACTGCAAATTACCATCTCTCCAGAGATAAATACTTCATCCTGGTCTGACTTCAGAGTGATTCAATATGGGTTTTTTTTAAAGGTCTGTTTTTTTCATCCACTAATTAGTAGACTAAATAAAAGAAAGGATTTTTGTGGGTTTTTTTCATGGGTTTGTAATGTCTTTTACTGATATTTCTTAACTATGTCTTTCTCTAAACCTAAAAGAAATAATGTGACTGGCTGGCCTTTCCTATTTCTGGATTTGATTTATGCTGGAGTTCGTGAAGGAATGACTTACAGAGCCTTTCTATTGGCCACTTAGCCTTGTACAGAATCTGTACTGAAATCCAGGGCATGCACAGAAAGGTCGTCCAGTGCAGTGTGGGATGACCCACTTCTCTTCCACATTCCCTCTTGGACTTTATTATGCAAAAAATGTGCTTCTCCTCCACAAATCCCTATGTTAAATGTGTCACAAGCTTAAATCCCTTGCAGATTGCTTTCTGACCTTCAGGCATGGCGATCTGTGTTGCTTCAAAGTCTGATTTTCTTTACCCAGCAGTGAAAATCACTGCTCTGTGGAGAACACGGGGGTGGGGTGGGCAGTGCTCAGAGGTGCCTGCTTGCCAGCTGCCCAGGTGCATTCCACTTCACTTACACCCATCTGTGGTGACACAGGGAGATGGGAATGTGTCTTTCTGCAGAAATCGGCATCTTCCTGAGGCTCCAACCACTTAGATTATTTCCTTCTTAGTTCAAACAGGGAACACAGGGTGATTCATCATTCCTGCTAGCCAAGTTTACAAAAGAGTTTATTCATTTGCTGAGGCGGGGGCCAAATTTGGATTAAAAACCATGAAATGTGGATATGGTTAAAAAATGTTCCAGCCTGGACAGTGCCTCCTTTGCATGCAAATGGTGGGGGTCACAATTCTCAGATCTGTCCACCCCAAATGCCCTCTGACAGATTTCAAAGGACAGTATCAGAACATCATTTATAAAAGCTGCCTCATGTCCTGCAAGCCCCTTGAATGCTTAGCAAGGACTGCAGTCTGCATCACTACATCCCCTGATTCTTTTGGGCATCCCAAATTATCCCATGGATCATTTGGAAAATCTAATCAAAACACAGGCAATGTAATTTTAAATAAGAAGGGGAGAATGTGTGTCTTTTTTCCCTCCCTGTAGTCAGACCCCTCAAATTCTGTCTAGATACACTTGTACAGTTTTAAATAAGCCAGTCAGGCAATTACCAGTTTTTTCTGTGTTTGCAGAAGTTTAAATGGTCTTGTGAATGTGCAGCTGGGCACGTCTCACAGCACTGCCAGATCAGCCTCCACCACACCGTAATTATGTTGAATAGGAACATGAACTGTCAGATTCCTCCCTGGGACGATCCTGGTGAATCCAGCTTTAGTCTGCCAAGCCTGGCACAGAGACAGCTGGAGGTACTGCTCTGTATGACAGACCTTTTCCTTCTGAATGCCGTGTGTTTATCCCACCTTAAGCCTTGTCAAGATTATCTGCAGAGAATTTAAGGCGTAAATCCCATCCTTTCACTTCTCTCTGTTGCATTGCAATGTCTTCAAGGGGTGCAGCCTTGAGTAACACTGAGTTATTCATGACTGCCTGCAGCTCCTAATCTGCTCAGATCATCTGCACCAGTGCTGGGGTGGCTCAGGGCCTCACAGGACTGAGTTCCCAAAACAGGCTATCAGCATAAAGCCTTTTACCCATTCCAGGAGAATCCTGGCACGAGTCAGACTGCTCAGGAAACCATCAGAGCAGTAGTTTTTTGCAGCCAGGGTCTCTGAGTTTTGTCAGAGGACAAAGCACGGTATAGTTGATACCTCAGTGTTCCACACACTGGGTTTGTTTAGCCTGTGCAGGGCAGCCCCATGCAGAGATACCTGAGCTGGCCTGAGCTGGCTGCTGGATAAAGTTACCTGCAATCAAGGCAGCAAACGCCCGAGTGGGGAGCAGTGGGAGCGTGTAGAGCAGTGGGCTGAGTGGGCTATGGAAGTGTGAGTAGCCTGATGTAGTTTTTTTGTCGCTGCTGTGCACAGTGTGCTGTTCCAAGAGGAAGTTGCAATCAGGTCTGTTTGTATTGAGGTGTGTGTGTCTGGTCACATTGTGTTTTCCCAGTGCTTGCATCTTAGTCCCACCTTCTCCTTGTGATGGAGACATTTCTCTAATGCTCAAAGGCTTTGATTCAGGCTGACTTCCTGACAAGTGCTCAGGAATTTTGTTGTTTGGAAATGCTCTGTGATTTTGCTGTCAGCTGGGTACCAGACAGTGCCAAGCCCACAGGTACATCTGGCACAGGATGCTTGTCTCAGTCCATATACCCTTCTCTCATCTCAGAACCCCCCTGGCTTCTGCCTGTCATCAACAATACAGTTTGTATTTCCTTTGGTACTCCAAATCCTCCTCTTCTTTGCACAGGCTAAAGGAAGACTAATAATTAGACAATACTTCAGCAGACGGCACTCCCACAGCATGGCACAATCTTTTATCTTTGGCTGATATAAAGACATTGCTCAGATTTTTGGCTGGATGTCTGAACAGCAGACAGAGGATGTTGGCATGGCTTGACTTTTGGCTTCCATCCTTGCTTTTCTAGGATCTGGTGTGATTATTTTTCATTCATGAAAAGAAAAGGAAGCACAACAGACACAGCTAATTTTAGAATTTGTTCCTGTACAAGGCCTTTTTACACATGTAAGTTTTAGCTTTGGTTTCAGGGAGAAACCTAAGCTATGCTGAGGTCAGAAAGAGTTATTATCCAGGCATATTCCTGCCTCCTCCGTTCTAATTCACTGCATTGTTTTATGGGAAATCCTGTATGGCATGACATAGGTACTCTTCAGTTAATTTTAATATTTCCTCTGTCTAGGTGTTGAACAAACCCTTGTAATACGAGAGACAAAGGGCCATCCAAACATACTTGTGTGCACTTTCAGCAGACAAGCTCTCTGCGAAGAGATTTTTATTCTACTTTTAAGGAATGTAAGGGCTCCAAACACCCAAAGGATGTGTGATTCTTCTGGTTTTAAAGAAGATTTCCATGTCATAGCTCTCCACGTACAGTTGTTCCTCTCACATATTCTCAGTCCTCTCTGTGCCTGCAATTGTGCAGGGCTTTTTTTTTCCTTTTAAAATACATTATTACTGCTACTGTTGCCAATGGACTCAGCATTGTCCAGCAGCAACATCGGCTTCAATCGGGCATGGGGGAAGCTTTCAGCAGCTTCTCACATATGCCACACATGTAGCCCCCCACTACCAAAATGTTGCCACACAAATCCAACACACCTCTATTAAACACATTTTTAATCCTTTCTACTAAAAGAGAAGAATTTCTCCCTGATGTAGGAGCAACAAGTCTATAATAAAAATAGGTTTAAAAAAAGGATAAGAACTGAGTAAGGAATTCGGGTCTGACTCATGCCATTGGGTCTGAAGACTAATGTTGTTTTTGCAGTGTCTAAAATGTGCTAATATCTTTAATGCCATCACAGACTCACAGCTTGCTTCTCTCATCGATAATGATGCAATCATTTCTAAATTCACCCAGATAAATGTTAATGTACAAAGTGTATGTGCAACATATGGAACTGTTAGCATGTTCTGTGACAGGACAGCTGGACCCTTTTCTAATGCCTTATGATATTAGCAGTTGTTGAAAACATCAGTGAAATTGCCCCCTTATGTTAGATATTTATTTCCCTATTCTCTGTTTTTCTTATGGATTGTGCTTTGGTGAGTCATCTCCCAAAACCTTGTTTTTTTCAGTTATAGTTCACTAGGTCTCTCTTTAGAAAATGGACTTGTGATGAAGTGAATTTGGAAAGCAAGAAGTAGCTTGTTCATGGTGTCTTGCATGGTCTAATTAGGTTCCTGGTTCTATTTAATATGGGAAGGATGTTATTTTGGTAGACGTGACTGTTAGCATGATTGGCAACTATGATGGTCACTCAGAATTAGTGTGAATACTGGCTTCTGGAGACCAAACACAGTAAATTAGACGTTCTGGTGAGCTGGGGAAGGATTTTCTCTTCGTTTCAGCTCTACCCGTGCCTGGTGTCGGGTCCGTCCTCGCCCGAAGCTGTGCCGTGGTCCCGGGAGACCCAGCGGGGCTGGGTGAGCCCAGGGCAGCGTGAACCCATCACCCTCTTCACACAGCCCTGCCACGTTCCACTGGGACTGTTTTCCTTCATTTCCATCATTTTACTTCTGCCACGAGCCCGCCGCTTGCCTCGGGCTCACCCGGAGCTGCTGGGAGCGGGCTCGGCGGTGCTGTGAGCCGCGGCGGAGCTGCCGCCGGCCTGCAGGGAGCGCGCCCCGAGCGGGGCGGGCTGTTCCAGGGCTGGAGCAGGGGTTACAGCGGTGTGTGAGCTCCCTCCGCCTCCGCTCTCCGGCGGGGAGCAGCGGCGGGAGCAGCGGGGGAGCAGCGGCGGGAGCAGCGGCGGGAGCAGCGGCGGGAGCAGCGGGGGAGCAGCGGCGGGAGCAGCGGCGGGAGCAGCGGGGGAGCAGCGGCGGGAGCAGCGGCGAGGAGCAGCGGGGGAGCAGCGGCGGGAGCAGCGGCGAGGAGCAGCGGCGGGAGCAGCGGGGGAGCAGCGGCGGGAGCAGCGGCGGGAGCAGCGGCGGGGAGCAGCGGCGAGGAGCAGCGGCGGGAGCAGCGGCGGGGAGCAGCGGGGGAGCAGCGGGGGAGCAGCGGCGGGGAGCAGCGGCGGGAGCAGCGGCGGGGAGCAGCGGCGGGGAGAGCTCAGCGCGGCCGGCCGGCGCGGGCTGTGCGCCGCTACTCGCGGCATTACGGCGGCGGGGGCGGGGTTTCGCGCTGGGGGCGGCTCGGGGGGCGGGCCCGGCGGGGGGCGGGGCTGGAAGGGCCGGGGCGCTTCTAGAACGGGCGGCGGGAGCGGCGGCCGCAGGGTGAGCGGGGCTGGGGTGCGCGGGGCTGGGTGAGCGGGGCTGAGGGCGCGGGCACGGCCGGAGCCTGTGATGCGGGCGGCAGCCGCTCCCGGCGCTAGCGGGAGTCCTGCTGCCGGGGAGCCGTGAGCGCTGCCCGGCGGCGCGGTTCAGTCCTCGTCCGGGCTCCTCGCTCCGCTGCCGAGGGGTCCCGGGGGCTGCCCCGGCCCAGCGCCCCGCCGCGGGTCGGCGAGCAGCGGCCCCTCGGTGCTGCCCGGGGCCGGGCTCTGCGGGACAGGGCTTCTGCACGGGGGGAGGCGGCATCACGAAACATCAGCGGGTCTTTGTGAGAGTCTTAGAGGTGTCATCGCAGAAAAGTGGGAGAGCTCATTCCCCTGTCCGCGCAGTTTGGGTTTGATAGGACTGGCATTCCCGGTTAAATGACTGCCAGCTGCATTAGCTGCCTGTGCGTGTTCCCTACCTGCTACAGGCTCAGCATAGAGCAAGCGATGGCTTAAACTTTGTAGAGGTGTTCAAACCCCACTTGTTCTGCTCACGTCTCATTTTATTTTACTTTGAGCTTTGTTTTCCAAAAAAATGCGTCTCCCTGCACAGTTGTGCAGCTGAGCTGGGGACAAGCCAGGAGAGCACAGGCAGCAGTGTGTGACCCGTACTCTGCAGTGACTGAAGCCTTGGTGTGAAAGGCTGCTCTGGAAAGTAACTGGTATGAAAATTGAAGGCACTGCTACCTAAGTGTTACCGCAGCTCAGCTGGGGCACAGCAGCTTGGCATGCCTTAAGGATGCCAAAACATGCCTTTGGCTTGACAGGAGTAATTTTATTTCAGGAAGCAAAGAAGGTGTTTGTAACCTGGAAGCAAGGAGGAGAGAGGATATGTAAATAAAGACTATTTTTGGGACTATATGACTTGTGATGTTTGGTGTTTCTAGCCAGTAATCATCCTGCTTCCTCAGTATTAAAGTAGTGTTCCCCAGAAGACAATTTGATAGCAAAGCCTCTTGCTTTTTAATTTTATAGGTGCTCTGTTAGGGTGGAGTGGAGCTGAAAGGCTGCTGTGGCCATCTTTACTGGGGTAATACTTCATCTCTCTGGCATTGAGGACTTGGAAATAATCCCACAGGTATGTTGTGAATAGACATAGCAATCAATAACTGCCACTCTCAGTTCACAAACAGAACGTTATTCTGCATTGGTAAATTAGCACTGGTGTGGCACTAACAGACAAGAATATGGCTTCTTGCTAATGCCATGATTTCTTGGGCTGCAATTTTTTAATGTGACTAATTGTACTTTAGGAAGCTGTGCAGGAATTACATACTTGAAAGAGTAGCAGCAGAGGGAGCAGGGTTTACCAGTTAGTGTAAGAAATATTTCACTGGAGGTTTAAGTGAAGAATCCAATCTGTTTATAATTTCCATGCTGTGTGCACTGGCAAACTTCCAAAGAAGCAAGCTGCAAACATAGATATTTTTCCTATGACTAGTTGTGATTTTCGTGCATAGTTTTCTATATGTCAGAGATGAGAACATGGAGCGTGGAAGGGGGCATGTTCTAGGGTGATATTAGCATACTCCTGGGAAAGCTGGTAGTCCATACTCCTGGAAAAGTGTCAGAGCACTCTGCTGGGTTAAGGCTGGCTGGATGGCTGGGCCCAGAGAGTGGTGGGGAACAGTGGCAGCCAGTGGTGTCCCTCAGGAGTCTGTGCTGTTCTTGTCAATATTTTTATTGACAACATGGATGAGAGTATGGAGTCTTTCATTAGTAAATTTGCAGACAGCCTTAAGCTGGGGGCGTTTCAATCTGTGGGAAAACTCTGCAGAGAGACTTGGAACAATTGGATGGGTGGGCAGAGTCCATTAAGATAAAGTTTAATAAATCCAAGTGCTGAGTCCTGCATTTTGGCCACAGTAACCCCCTGCAGTGTTATAGGCTGGGGACAGTGTGGAAAGGGACCTGGGGTTGCTGGTGAGCAGCCAATTGAACATGAGCCAGCAGTGTGCCCTGGTGGCCAAGAAGGCCAGTGGCCCTGGCCACCACCTGGATGGTGTGGCCAGCAGGAGCAGGGAGCTCATTCTGCCCCCATGGCACTGGTGAGGGCACACCTTGAGTGCTGTGTCCAGTTCTGGCCCCTCAGTTTAGGAAGGACATTGAGACACTTGAGCACGTGGGGATGAGGCTGGTGAGGGGCTTGGAACACAAACCCTGTGAGGAATGGCTGAGGGAGCTGGGATTGTTCAGCCTGGAGAAAAGGAGACTCAGAGGTGACCTGGTTTCTCCACAACTTTCTGAAATGTGGCTGTGGTCAGGTAGGGGTTGGTCTCTTTCTCCTGGCAGCACTGACAGAACCAGAGGACAGTCTTAAGCTGTGCCAAGGGAAATACAGGTTGGATGTTAGGAAAAAGTTTTTTATGGAAAGAGTGATCCAGTACTGGAATGGTCTGTCCAGGGAGGTGGTGGAGTCACTGTCCCTGGATGTGTTTAAAAAAGGACTGGATATGGCACTTGGTGCCATTGTGTAACTGAGGTTTGGGGCATGGATTGGACTCAGTCTTGAAGGTCTGTTCCAACCTAGTGATTCTGTGAATAGAATCAACCCCTGACATAATGATAACCTCTGATTTTAATTAAATTTAATTGAAAGAAACAGTTCACTGACAGGCCTTTTAATGTGAAAAGAACCCCTCATTTCAGAACAGGAAGGTACTTTTAATGCTTTATATGAACAAATGGTAAGTTATGTCAAGTTATGTTAAGTATGATGGTATACTAAAGTTATGGCTTTTGCACAGTAAAATGCAGTCTAAATATTAATGCTGAAAAAATAAGCTGTAGTGGAAAAAGCCCAGAGTCTTTTTGTCTTCACCAACACTGTGGGATTAGACTCCAGGCTGCTTTATAAAGGGAGAGCTTGCACAGTAAGATTCAAGTGGATTTGCTGTGCCTTAGTCTTGCATCGGTTTTGTTCTCTACTGGAACGTGGAAGAAACATTCTTTGTTACAGTTTTAAAAAAATACTGGGAGCTAATCAAGATGATTATGGTTTCTAAGGTGGTTATAATTTATTTTATGTTAAAAGAAATGCCAGCAGTTTTGCATGATTGTGCTGTGTCCTTGTTAATGCTTGTAAATAAACAGCTTTTCCTCATTTTCTTTTGGCTTGCCTTGAGAAACACAAGGCAATCATTGGTGTTTTTGCCAGGTAATTATAATTGCTTTTAGATGCTTATTAAAATGCTTTGTAAAGAAATATGGTGATGTTGGCACAAGCTGCTTCAAGCAGTAAAACAAATGTGCTCTGGAGGAAGGGGCTGAGTTGAACACTGGTCATCTGAGTTCATGTGGTTAATGAATTTCAGCTCTGAATAATTTGTTTCAAAGTTCTCAGTGAATGGTGTATATTTTCTTAGTATTTAATAACTTTTTAAAAGTTTTATAGCTGCTATCATGTATTGGACTAATCTGCAAGTCTTGAAATACTGCTACTAGTGGATGGTTTTATGGCTGCTTTTCTTGGTTGGTATTGAGAGAAGCTCCTCTTCCTAAAACATCTTGAAAATCTGTTTATAATGAAGCCTGTCTTTTGGCTCTTAATCAGTAAGCAGCCTTGCAGGTATTTTGTTTATACTATTTTCCACTTAGATGTCATTACCCTTATCTACAGCCATCAGTACTGATAGCTGCTTGATGCCCACTTTTGAAGCTCCATTGTTTGTGGAGGGCTCTGTAAGCAAGAAGACAGGGTGGGAAATGGTGGCATTTGCAGGAGCCCCAAACAGATCTGTATTACCCAACAGTCCAGCCTCAGATTGCTGTTTGAGGATGGACCAAACTTCAGAGCCTCAACTGTGTGTGCACCAGGAACTCAGTAACCTGAGGTGATCTTGAATTAGTGGTTTGCTTGTTGGATTTCACCATGATATTTAAATATAGATACATTTGGAAGCAGCTTTTCAGGGTGATTTCCCAGGTGTCTTTAACAGCACAGGCAAGCACAGAAGAGGGGACAGGCTGTAACCCTCACTTGTGTCATCAGCCTGTGTGTTGTATTCCAGTAGCTCAGAAAATTTGTATCTTAATCAGATGTTGGCAGTATCTGGTTATGATACTTTGTCTCACAGGCTTTATTCCTCTGCAGCAAATTCTGGGTCTGTAAGCATGGATCCAAACCAGAAAGAAGTACTCTGCCTTAATTCCTTAGAAGAAAACATTGCAGTGTGCTCTGAAAATTTTTTCCCCCACCTAGTCTTTGGAAAAACGTGTGACTTTGCTTGGAGCAGTTAGATCCCCAGTTCCCTGCCTCCTTTGGAGAAGCCCCATAGCCAAGGAAGTGCTGTCACCTTTCAGTGTGGAGTAGAACACTTCTTTGGTTTTTTTTCTGGAGTTCATGTGATCAAAAAGAGTGTTCACATAGGAGAACAAGTAACACTCTGGTCTCATTTACCACAACAAAGGGTATGACTTGTGTTCTTTGTTGTACAGACTGGCCTTATGTTGATTCCACTTAATTGTCCTGCATGAGAAGTCTGTGCAAATTTCTGGATGAAGGACTTGCTTTTTTTGTCCCTGTTTTTAGTTAGGCTGTCAGGTAGGTGGAGTACTCTTTTACTGTGGTGAATAAAGAGGACTGTAGCATATCAGTTTGATCAGAAGTTGAGTCCTAAAGGCACTGGATGAGTAATAGGCATTTGCTTCCTCTTCTGACCTGAAAAAAGTCCTCCCTTTTGTCTGGGAGCTGGCCTGTGTTCACTGTGACTGGATATGAAATTCAGAGTGAATCAGAAACTGAAAATGATGGTAGATGTGCAAACAACTTCCCTTTAATGGGTCAGGTCTCTATTTTAATATCGTGTTGATTATGAGGTTTTTAGAAAGTTTATCTAATAAAGAATTCAGTCTTACCCTTGGAGAAAAATTCCATCTATTTTGTCTAGAACCATTTTTCTTTCTGCCCATGTTCTCTGACAGCACTCTTTCCCTAGGGAGAAGTGGGGAGTAATGATTCACTGAGGTCTTGTACTTAAAGAAGTTTGAAAAAAAAAAGTCCCCCACAAAAGAAAAAGCAAGAAATATAGGCAGTATTTGTCCTACAGAGGCTCTTTGTCTGGAGTTTGTTTGTATAAAACACACTGGCTTTACAAACATTTGTCTCCATTATTGAAGCAGGAGCTGCTCATGCCCCTTCTGACCCTCTTGCCCTCTTTGTTAGCAGATTGTTCAGCTGGAGTGGGGTGGGCACACATACATGTGGCTCTGCACACGTGTTCCTGCCAGCCAAGACTGTGGATATTCAGCCTCCTGCAATTCATTATTTGTGCTGGTTTTCCCAGTAACAGCTGGGAAAATAATGTATACAGACAATCTGCAAACCCTGCAGCCAGGTGTCCTGCTTGTTTGAGCAAGAGCTGCTTTCTCTTTTTACTGAGATCTCTGTTTACTAAGTCAGGTAAAACTGAGTAGGATGGTGAACCTGTTGAAGATTTTCTATAAAGACAAGCTGGTTGCTGTAGTAAGTGTCCTCCTTGGCAGATATCCCCAGCTGTGAGAGAACATGGTAAGGAGGTGCAGGAGAATGTAAAGTTGTGTTGTTTTAACTGGAATATTCACTTGTAAGTAATTTCCCAGGTTTTATGTTGTGCAGCCAAAAAACCACTCTGTTAAATGATGGCAGACTATTCAGACAGACGGATGAGGCTTAATATATACAAATTAATGTATTTCCCATGTGCACTTGACTTGCTGGGCTTTCTGCTACATCACTTACTGTGGCTGGTAATATTGGCAGACCTCTGCTTGATACTGTTCACTCAGCTTTATTCATTTCTCAGTCCAACACTCAGATCACTCATGTACTAGTTCTTAACTAACTAAAACAAGCAGTTTGGGAATATGTGGTTTGCAGGAGGGGGAGAAACAGAAGAGGGAAAGTAGAAGACTTATGATACTGTGAGACATTTTCCTGCTTACTCATGCTTGCAAGCTGTTGTGGTAAGTGGTTCTGATTCCTTGAGTAGTCTTGTAAAGCAATCAAAAGAATTATTTAAAAATAATCATCTTGCCATGTGATAATGCACAGCAGAGGACATCTTCAAATGTTTTTAGTGCTGGTGGGTCACTGAGGGTGTGCTTGATGTTTGTGTCTGTGGCACTGGTGAACCCAGCTGAGGGTAAGAGCTTCAATTGTCCTGTGGGCTTGAAAAGCAAAAAAAGAAAGGGCAATATCCACTTTTCTTCTTTTGCCTTGTGGTTATTTCATCTTTTGGAGGCAGATGTGTGGAGCCCAAGGGAACAAGTTAGAGTTATTGCAGAATTATCTTGATTTTTTTCTATTTGCTGCATTGCTTGAAATTTCAAGACACTCCATGTATATTCCTTTATTTTCCCCCCTCCATTCCCCTTTCTCAGGCTGATTGCATTTTGCCCCCAATAGATGCATTTTTACTGTATTTGGAGTTACTGGGTCATATGGTGGTTGGTGGTAATTTTGAGCCACCAGTTTGCCCAGTTACATTGAGTAAGAAAAAGTAATAATTGCTTCCTGTGTTGAGGTGAAGAGTTGTCACCTCCCTTTTGACACTGTGCAAGGCTGTGCCAGCAGCTCCACGTTTGAGCAGTGCTCCTACATGAGGCTCTTGTGGTGGCTGTTCCTGCTTGGTGGACAGGCAGCTCTGGGGTGAGCTGTGGACTCATCCAAGGGCAGTGCTCCTCACAAACCTCCTGGAGAAGGTGTTCTGGTCATTAGATCTTCAGGAGGCTCTTCTGTATGCTCCTTGCTTCACTTGGTCCCATCTGTTCAGACTGGCCTACCTCCCATCCCCTCAGGCTATGCTTTTGGACGTGGAACAATCTGCTTTCAACATCCCTCTCTGGGGCTGGGTTTCTAAACTGGCACAGCCTTTGAAATACAGAAGTTATAAGGGCTGTGCCCAGAGGCCAGTATTCTGAGAAAACGAATCTTGAATAAGCAGAGCTGGAAATTTCACTTTTAACTTTTCCAACCATTGCTGCCACTTCCACGCTACAAAATGTTCTATTTCTCTATTTGGCTTTCTCACTATTTGTTTCTAGACAGTTTTTAAATAACTGAGATTTATAGAATGCTATAAACCCATTTATTTTAGACTTTTATTATTATTATTGGAATCTAATACAATTCTTTGTGTCTCATATTTTCCAGCTCTTGTTATGTTTGACATGGAAGGTGCTGAACTGCTCTTGCAGAAGAGTTTGTTCTCACTGTCTCAGTGGACAATATGTTGTTTCCTTTACTTTTCTCATGTGAGCTTTTCAGTGTCTTCCATGTAAATCCCAAAGAGTATGCAAGGTAGCATTTGAGACTAAGTAACAGTCCCTATGGTTCAAGAAGAGTTTTTTCAAGCTTTACTAATTAAAACTCAGAATCTAAATATTTTTCATGACGGTAAAATGACTGAAGATAAAGATTAATGCTTCAGCTTGTTTCTCACAAATAATTAATTATTTTTGTTCCTCCTTTTACTTTTCATTTTTTATAGATTTGAACTATCTGGAAGATGAAACCCTGGCTGCAGTTGATGTTCTTCCTTTGTGTTTTCCTGATCTGGCACACAGAAGCAGAGTTCTTTACCTCCATAGGTGTGGAAAAAAACAGTGCATGATGATGTGATGTGATTATTGTGATTGCTAGAGCTGTTAAAGTTATCTGAAGCATAAGGCTTTCTTCGTGTGGCCCTGCCCAACACTGTCTCTATTAGGAAAAGCTGCTCTTCTGCAGCATCAGGGCAATTTGTTTGCAGTTGGTTGACTTAGAACACTGATCAACATGATTTAAATTTCTCTGGGGCCTCTGTCATTAAAATAAGATGGGGCCTGTGTTCTATTAGGGTTTGTGCATCTGTTGTCATCTTGAACAGAGCACATCACCTTATGCTAAAAAGCTTAGTCCAGAATTTGAGTTACAGAAATATTTTTGGTGGTAAATATGTGAAGTTTTTTTTTTTCCCACAGCACCTGAAATCTCCTTCTCAAAATGTTGGAGTTAGGTATCAGATGGAAAAATCAGTAACTCCCTTACACTGTGTGTTTTGCTAGCCTGAGTGAGTCCTAAAGAATTTGCCTTGTAATAAATCTGTAAAATAATTGGATTTTTATGACAATTTAGTTCCTGGGTTCTAATAGAATACAACTGTGTATGAGTATGGTAGAGCTTCAAATAAGCACAAACTGAGTTTTTTGCTGTTAATTGGTCTAATGTTTTCCTGTGAGCAGTTTGGGGACTTCCCCTCCATAAGGGCATTAGAGGCTGATTAACTACCACTGGCTGTTCTCCAGAATGCCCTTTGATCAGTGGAGCTGTTTCTGAATGGCAAAGCTCAGAGCTCCTGGTGGGTTGTTCTGCACCACTGTGTGGAACTGCTCAGCCAGAATCCACTGCCAACCTTCTCACATGCCCTGGTTCTGACTGAACCATATTTAACTTCAAGTGTATTATTTGCTTCTGATTTTTCTAAGTAGCATTTTATACAAAGCTTCCATGAAGGATCACCTTCTCTTTACACTTACTTATTTCTGACTCTTACTCTTTTCTAACTCTGAAAATAGCACATCCTGATGCCTTCTGTCTCCTTAATCATGCCTCATTCATAATTACTTTGGAATGCTGGAGCTGTGGTTGCATTTATGAACCTCATCGTGCTCTTTCAGTTTGGGCTTTGAAAAGCCAAGTTTGTCTTAGCAGTTAGAACTAATATGTTAGCAATTTGCACTAGTGCTAATCAGGAGAGTGTGTGTGAGTCTATGAACATTAGTCTGAAATTCCTCTCAGTGTAATGTTAGGTTGTTTCCACAGTTACCCATATTGTAAAACTGTAACTTTAAATGATGCCAGTGGTTATGCTAGTAATTTGTAAGTGTGACCTAATCTGTATCCATATGTAGAACAGATGCTTTGGCAATCCTTTGGATCTTTTGTTGCCTTGTCTCCATAGCTGTTTGAGTGTCAAACCTTTGTTTTAATTGTCTTGTAATACTAAAATTATTTCAGAGGCAGAGAAAAGTTTAGAGTGAAGCTGCATGAACTGTTGAATCTGGGACTTTAAAAGCACCTTGAAGCCTTTGAATGCCTGACCTATGTGTCTAACAGCTTTTGTGGTTTACAGGCATTTAAATGCACATCCTTCATTTGTCTGTTGTTTATGATGGTTTTAATAGCCCTTAAGGTTAAACATTTAAGGTTTGTCTTCTGTGCACTTAGTAATTGTTACTTTTCTAGGTCTGATGAATATTTTTGCTCCTGCTCTTTTTAGGTCAAATGACAGACCTGATTTATGCAGAGAAGGACTTGGTACAGTCTTTACAGGAATATATCCGAGCAGAAGAGAAAAAGCTCTCTCAGATTAAAAGGTAGGAAAGATTTGTGCAATGAAGGGTGACAAAATGGCTCATTTGTGTTCAATCAGACCCCACCTTTGTTACCACTGTCTGATGCTAAATCGTGTTGGTTTTTCCTCAGTAGATAATCATAGGGAGAGCATAGGTACTAATTTGGCGTAATTTATTCACATTAAAGGTCCCTGCTTCAGATATCACCTAGAATTTGCTTCTTTAGAAATGGTGCTCTGATAGGCTCTGCTCACTTTGTTCTGTCCTTGTACCATCACAGGACTCCTGTAGAGAGGACACATCAGAATCAAATCAGGAGTCTTGTCACAAGAGCTAAATGTTTCTGTGTGCCAGTGCTCTGTGCTGCCTGGCTTTCATGCCATCAGACCTGCTTACAACAGCCAAGTGTGCCAGTGGCCTTGGCCAAATCTCTGGGTTCCTTGCTGTGTTGGCTTTGCCCTCAGGGACAGCTGTCCTGCCATGTTCTCTTCAAGTGCTAACGTGGCTGCAGCACATCTCTGATGTTGTCTGGATTGCTTGGATCACTTGGAAGGTTCTGGCTGATAACTGATATTTGTGTCACTTAGGAAGATTGTTACTTCTTGTCTAGCCAAAAGCAATATATACTAGGGTGTGACAGGAGCATAGTCTGAATGAGGTCCATGTTCAGAAGAGCCAAGTGCCTCTGGAAGGAGTTATGCTTTCCAGAGAACTTCTGAACTCGAGGCTGTATGTGTCCATCTGACCTTCCTTTAGGAGTGTAGGATGAGAACAGCACTATGGAGTAGTGAAATAGTAGGAAGTCTAGTCACATATACACAAAATGTTCTTTTCTTGAAAAGCTGCCCTTTGGAAGCAAAGCAATATCCTCTTGAAGTATTGGTGAAGAGAGTATCTGTTCAATCTGTGAATAAACTTGTATTTTTAAGGCTCATTACAACTGAGATGTGTGTCTGCTGAAGTTAGGTTTAAAATACTAACCAGGGAAATATTTTCCCTTTGAAAGAGAAGACTGTCATTTAAAAAATTTCCACTTTATCTTTGTGTGTGAGTTTGAGAGGTTGAAAGCCAGTTTTGACAGCAAAAGTGGCAGTAATTTAGATGTGTAATGAGAATGATTTAAGAAGGCAGATGTGCATTCATAAATTGTTCTCAGGCTGAGGTGCACACTTTTCATTCCAGCTGGGCTGAAAAGATGGATGTACTGACCAGCAAATCAGCCTCTGATCCAGAAGGGTATCTGGCACACCCTGTAAATGCTTATAAGCTTGTGAAGCGTTTGAATACGGACTGGCTTGAATTGGAAAACCTGGTTCTTCAGGACACAACAAATGGTAAGGAGTTACAGGGGACTGCTGTTGGGAGGCAGCTTTGTGTTCTGGAAAACCACAAGCTTGGCTGTGGTTTCAATATTATTGCCAAGTTTGTTTAAGAAGCAACTAAGGGCTTCCCTTGTGTGTACTGATTACCCAAGTGAGTGAAACTTGCAAAACTTGCAAGTGAAACACACTCAGTCAAGACTCAGAAACAGTTTTAGTTTGGGTGGAAAGGGAGAATGGGATATGCTTAAAGCTGTGATGGTAACTGTTGAGTGTTATATTCTCTTCTATATAAACTGCTTCATTTGCTTTTCCAGTCTGTTGCTTCTCTTGATGATCGTTGCTTTTTGACCATGTTGATCAGAGAATAAGATTAAGAATCAAAATGAGTCCCATATTGAACTGGTGGAGAAATTTGTTTCAGCCCCAGTGTTAGAATTGGCAGATGCTGTACTCTGTCAAAACCAGGATAATATATGGTTGCTATCTCTAAACCTATCCTTCTAAATCAAATGCTTCCAGTACTAATTCTTGGGTTTGCATCATTTTGTCAGGTGTCTGCCTGAATTTGCTTGTATACCTTTTTTAAATGAAGGTTTATTTTTACTGGACTCTTGGAAAGTGAAGGAGAGGTGGTTATGTTTTTCAGGCAGGACACCACATGGTTTCCCTTTCTACTCTGCATATACTAAAGTTTAGGTACTTGAAAGCTTTTTCCGGGGCCTTTATTGCCTTTTGGAGTAGTTATCCTAAATGGAAATAAAATACTGAAGTGTATTGAATACTTCTGTCACTAATTCTTTTTCTAAAGCCTTCTTTTTCCAATTTGGCTTGCTCTATGAGTGGAAGTGGTTAGGGCTGTTTTCTGCCAGTTGATGGCTTCCTCTTCTGCCCAACCAATGTGCTATGTAACCCTAATATGTTTACCTAGTACATTTAATTTTATTTCTGAATATCACCTGGTTTTATTTGTCAGATTTAACTTACTCAGTGAGAACTGACTAAGGCCCTACTCTAGTGAGGAGATCCTGGATCAGGGATCAAGTCCCTGGAACTGAGCCTTGAAAAGCTCTAATGGCTTTAGAGGTTGGAATACAGAGTGGGAGATCATTGACCAGTACTACAACCTAAAATCAGTTGTTGCTATGGGTATAGCAGGAGATCTGATGAAAGTTTTCATGTCAGAAAGAGACATTACAGGAAAATGAAGATCATAGATTCACATTGTACATCAGTAATTGTGTGGCATAAGAAAATTGAGGAGTTTAGCTATTTATCCCTTGTTTTTTACTCATGAGCCATATTTCGTGAAAAGGGGCAAAAAACGTGTTTATAACTTTTGAGCCTAATAAGAGGCTTTAAATCTGGATTATTTAAAACTCAGTTCTCAAACCAGAGCAGATGTTTGGTCTTTGTGTCAATCTTGTACTGATACTTATTCAAGCTCTGAAAGTAACATCTTTCCTTTTTGCTGCAAAGGCTTTATTGCAAATCTTACAATCCAGCGTCAGTTTTTTCCAACTGAGGAAGATGAGACTGGAGCAGCAAAGGCTCTGATGCGCCTGCAGGACACCTATAAACTGGATTCTGAAACCCTCTCTCGAGGGAAATTGCCAGGTAAGTGCACCAAAATCTCCTTGGCTTTAACAGGAAGGAAGTGGTAGCATCCTCAAACTCTCTCCAAAAGTCCTTTATGAAATAAGGATTAATTGGTTTTGCCACAGATCTTTCAGAAAATTTAAAGAGGTTCTGGGGTGTCTGATTATTAGCTGAGTCCTGATGAATGTTGTTGCTGCTTATGAGACACCTACTGAAGTAGGTTATGGTGGCTACCAACATGGTAGATTGAATAGATTTCATTGGTGTGTGGGTAGATGAGCTGACTCAATGTTTTTAGTTATTTTAAGTATTAATAGCCATTAATAATTAACTAAATTTTAAACCTTATCTGTCTGTCTTCTGATCTGGAGCAACTGGAAATCAGTGCAGTCACACTCAACTGGACAGCCAGTTTGTTTAAATAAACATCAGCTTGCTTATGCACAAGTACAGATTGACAGTAAAGAGAAACAAGCTGGCTGTGCATATAGTCAGACATCTCTGATCATCTAACAGTGTTAATCTGTAGATTAAGTGTAATCTGTTAAAATGTTAGTCTGCTCTTCCTTTGTCTACAACAGATAACAAAATAGCTTACCACTCTAACTTCTCCTTGTTTCCAAAGGAATGAATTAAAATAAAATTGTTTACTCTTTAATAGTGAACTTATAATATCGTTGAAGCATTGTTTCTTAGAAATTTTTTTGGATTATAAAAGTTTGTATTTGCAGATACTTCTCAATGAGTCCCATGTATTTAAGGTAAAGGTGCTTCTCTGTGTATTGCTGAAAGCTATCTTTTTGTTTTTTAGGAACAAAATACAGATCCTTCCTGACAGTTGGTGACTGCTTTGGCATGGGGAAGACAGCCTACAACGATGGAGACTATTATCACACTGTGCTCTGGATGGAGCAGGCCTTGAAACAGCATGATGAGGGGGAGGATACAACAGTCAGCAAAGTGGACATCCTAGATTATCTCAGCTATGCTGTTTTCCAGTTTGGGGATTTGCACAGAGCCATGGAGCTCACCAGACGGCTGATATCCCTCGGTAAGAACAAGGACCAGGTTATTTTAGCTGGGGAGTGTTACCAGCAGCAGAGCTGAGAGCAGTCATGGCCCATCCACACTGGTCAGCTGACTGGAAAGGCTATCCTGATAGGTGACTTATAATAGATGTAGGTCCTTAAAAAGGTCTATTTATACATGAAGTATCTTTAACAAGCTGCCTTATGGTCCATTCTGTTGCTACCCAAGGCCCCAGTATGTCTGACTGCACTCACTACCTGTGTGTTTGGCTGGAGTGTGCTAAGGTGCTGTGTTTGGCAGTGGTTAAAGCCTTGCTTGTCTCAAGTGGAGATCAAGGCTACCATACATGTAGGCTTTACATATGCCTTTTTATTCCTCAGTGTGGGTACTCTGATGCTGGAATACTTTGCCTGAGGTCTTACAGTATTTATTTCTGAATATTTGGAAAAAACCTGAGTTTCTTAAAACCTCCTTTTATTTTTTAACAGTTTCTAGCTTTCCCTTGAGTAAGCAAATAAGCTTCCTATCCAGCTTTGCCTACTTTCTTCATTAGAGAGGTCTGTTCTCATTTAGAGTTAACATTACTTGTGTTAGGTATTCAATGGATTTTTTTTTTTTTAATGAGCTGTGGTTCTTAGTTTAGATATCCTGAGAGTGGGTGAAACCTTCTTACTAAAAAATATTTATTAGTCTAATTTCTACAGAATTCTTAAATGAAAATTGACAATAATATGAATATGTAGTGAATCTAGCTCCCTCTGCAGTGGGGTTTAGCATTGATAGCAGAATGCAAAACCTTATCAGCAAGCAGTAGAACACACTTGGCAGTCCACTTGAAGCAGCAGCTTCTGCTCTGGGCTCAGCTTCCCTATCTGGCCACTATTAGCCTGTGCTCTAATGAGTGGTGACTAGAATGAGCTTTGGGGTTGGTTCCATGAGATAAACGCAGTGAAGTTGGGAAGATCAAAAGGGAAAGAATCTGTTGTAGGTAGTAGCATCCAGGAGCACAGATGAACAAGGAATTGTTCCTTCTTAGTTATCTAGGGTAAAGGTCTACTGATGTTGTTTATTGATTCATACCAACATCATTAATAAATCACTAATATGTCCAAAGATGCTAGTGATCCAGGCTCCCTCCCACCCTGTTAGAGCTACAGATGGATGCTGTAGGTGGGCTCAGAGCTTCCCAACCTGAGAGAATTCTTTGGGACTGAAGACTGTGGCTTGTCTCTGCCACAGTACTTGTTGAAGTGTGCTTGTGCAGTGTGGGGGAGAGGATCATGGTGTAAAGGAGGGGTAGAGCAAGTCTACCTTGGTCTCTGCTCATGAACTCTGGTGATCTGCTTATCTTGGGTAGAACTGGTCAGAGAAGTTGAGAGAAAATGAGGAATGTGAAGAACAAAAACTTCTATTCTTTTTCTTGGAATACAAGTTTATGATGGGTTCTTCCAGAAAGGATTATTTTGTTCCTCTGTGCATCTCTCCTCTGCAAAGACAGAAACTTCCCAGTGGTGGTTTTCAGTGCAGACTGAAGCCAATCCCTTTGTTTGCCTGATAATGCTTTAGGAACAGTTCCTGCATCTGCAAAAATCACCATTTCTCTCTCTTCTCCCCATGAAGACAGCACTCATGAGAGAGCAGGCAGCAATCTGCGGTACTTTGAGAAGCTGCTGGAGAAGGAGAGGGAGGAGAAGGAGAAAGACAAGTCAGGAAACAAGACTGTGACAACCACAGAAGCCGTGGTGCAAAGTGGAGCCTATGAGAGGCCTCTTGACTACTTGCCAGAGCGTGATATCTATGAGGCCCTTTGCAGAGGTGAAGGGGTGAAAATGGTAAGAGAAGAGAATTTCCTGACTATGATGCCTTTGCATAAGGGTGGTCAAGGTTAGTGGGACATGTTATGTTTTCCCTTCTGTTAAGCTCTTTTTTTTTTCAAGAAAAATTTAAGTTTGGTTCTGTCCAGGCTGAGATTTTTACCTTGTATCATGGCTTCTCAATCTTCAGCTGTTACACACAAACCTTTCTTAGCTGTACCTCTTAAAGGTTGTTGGAAACTGATTCTCCTCAGTCTGTCTACTCAGCTTTGTCAAAGTCAGCTTTACAGATACTAAAGGAGGCTTTTTCCCCTGAGAGCTGATTATGCTTTACCATGCTCTGGGAATCACGTTATTCCTTCCCTTTTGCATCTTAGACATGTTCTTCTGGAATGACTGTTTTGACCAAGTGGTTTCCAGTACCTCTCAACAAGCATGGCTTCAATTCTTAGTGCAGGGAAAAGAATGAATTTATTTCATCTATATAGTCTCAATTATGAGAACCAGGCTTTTTTTACAGCTCATTGCTTGTGTAGTTCTTGATGTAACCTATTATGATTCAATTCCCCTAAAGTTTAGTGTTTCAGATGTGGTATCTGGAACTTGGTATCTTGTTTTTAATTGCAGTAATTTCTCTTGTAAACAAGAAAATCACTCTTGTTTACATCTTGTATTCTCTGGTCGTCACAATGTGTGTGGAATGAAACTCATCTTGCCTGTTTGAAGTTCAAGAAAAGTGTTTAAGCAAACAATGCTTTGTTTGGTGTTTTGTTTCAGACACCTAGAAGACAAAAAAGGCTGTTTTGTAGGTACCATGATGGAAACAGAAACCCTCATCTGCTCATAGCTCCCTTTAAAGAAGAAGATGAATGGGACAGTCCTCATATTGTGCGATACTATGATGTCATGTCTGATGAAGAAATAGAGAAAATTAAACAACTAGCTAAGCCAAAAGTAAGTTTCCCTTTTTCCATCTCACTAATGACTGCTAATTCCATGCTTCAGTCTCCATTAGCAAGAACTAAGCAAAGATTTGAAAGATCTGGTTTCATACCACAGATGATACACTGCAGCTGTGAGCCTGAAGGGAATGATTTTGAAACTGCCTGGTGATGTAGGACCATAAAGCCCAGGCTCCCAAAGGTATTTATGCACTGTTGCACTTAATTATGCAAAGTTCTCAGTAAATGGCTGAGAAAGTTTAAAGAAATTAGAGACTAGAGTTGAAAAGTTAAATGGCTGACTTAAAATAATAGGAGTAGGTGTGCAATATGCCTTAAGTCTGCCTTTTGAAATGGAACCAAACTTAAATGAAATTTTAAAAGCCCAAATCTCAACAGAAGTGGAAAGAAAAAAAATTAAGCTGTGCTAGAATAATACCTAGGGTTTGGGTGCTTCTTGGTTTGTGTATCTAGAATCCACTGCTTCTGTTCTAAACCATAGGTGTTCCCTATTACTCATGGTATGAGTTCTGGTGACTCTGCACACTAAAAAAAGCAGCTGCCTCATACAAAGCTTGTAATTATCTGTTTTTTCTAGAGGCAAAAAGTAGTATTGCAGTGTGATAGTAGTAGATGCCCTCTTAGGTTTATTTTGTCAAGTCTGAACAGAATGTAAAACTGAACAGATCTTTGCTTATAGAGGAATGGTTCATTTTAGCACTCTTCAGGCTACTGCTATGAAATATGGTACTGAAATTTCAGTGAAGATCTACCCTTCTGTAAGTATTTCTAAATGTAAGCATAAATAGTTGGAAACAGATTGGGAAACTGATGAGTCCCAAGATCATGAATAATTTAGAATGTTTGTGAAGCTGGTCTTCTATGACTACCAGCCAGCTGTGGAAGTGTTGGCTGAACACTCCTGTCTCAGTGAGGATTCTCACCTCCTTAAATGGAAAATTTTTCCTATTAGATCATAGTAGAAAACTTCAAGAGCTTCAGATAAAGTGGAAGCATTCGCATACAGCATATCATTTATCCTATTTTATCAAATAAAGCACTATCTAAAGACAGCTTTTTTTATTTTTGGTTTTCCTTTTTATTCAAAGTTTTATGGAAAGTCTTAATTCTTGGCCTCTGAATTTTACATGTATTACTAATGTTAGAGGAATTTTTCATGTTATCAATGTAGTGTAGAACTGCAGCCTGACCCTAGAAGAGTAGGTAGATATTATAACCTTAAGATTCAGGTAAAAATTGTCAATTTAAAAAGCAACCATTTTCTTACAAGTTGTTTTTTCTAAACCTGTGTATAGCTCAGCTGCAGGAGTAGCTTTAAGTTCTATAGTACTACTGAAAGAATGGAAAATGCAAGTCCTGTGATTAGATGGTCCTTAATAAATACAGCTTAATTTTAGCCTAGAAATTTTAGTTGGTAATTGTGGAAGTTTTCAGACAAAACTGTGAAGTGTTATTTTCTTTTAGGCTGAGAAAGAGCCACTTCTTTTATTCTAAAATGCATTTTCAATAAATTTTTACTTTTGAGTCCAAGCATTCCAACATTATCTGCAGTTTCCACTTGCCAATAATTTCTGTAGAGCAAGAACATCTGTATGTGATTGGGAGTAGCTGCAGTGGAGTTGCTTTTTATGCTTGTTTTGCAAAATGCAATCACTGTTATTCCACTTCCAAAAAGTAGATCCAACTTTTCAGGCAATCCATCAGAACTGGCTGGGGAGGGTCAATAAAATTTTCAGCTTTATTGATGTGGATAGCATTGAGGCAGATCCATCATCATAGTATGAGAACCATATTCCTAAAATTCTTAATGTTACCTGCAAGGCAGGAATGTCTGAACAGGTGAGAATATGGCATTAAGTGGGGAGCCATAATTATCAGAGCTTGAGTAACAGGGTTTAGCAGTACAGAACTTCAGAAGGAAATAACAGTGGAGAGCTTGCTAAACTAAATAGACTCTGAAACAGTCAGTGAAGCTTCTGACCAATGAAGGGTGTTAAGATGATTTTTGAAAGCAAATACCTCTTACAAAGCTGATTTCTCCACCCTGAGAGAGGAAGCCACACATTTATCAGTTGCTTATAGATGTAGATGTAGATTGTGTGGTTAAATGAAGAAAGCTACCTATCAGAGCAGATAGGGAATAATATCAAAGCAGTCAGGCTTTTATTTAGATTGCATGCTAGGTGCAGAAATCAAGCAAGCATATACAAGCTTGAAAATGGTAGCAGAATGAAAAGTTTGGGAAGTGAAATATATATTCCCAAAGTTATGCTTCACTGTACCAGTGAAGAACAACATTCAGTCAGCCTGACTCTTCTGTTATAATTTATACAGGCAAAACCTGGAACAAAATAACAGTGAGTCAGAATTACAGAACAGCTGTGCCAAGAGCACTTGTATAGGGACATGACAGCTGACATGGATTGTAAAGCTGGCTGGAGACTTATTTGAGGAAAAATGAAGGAAATAAAGACTGCATTCTCTGAAGAAGATGCAAATAAAAAGGCTTTCTATGACCTATAATTAGGTGGCAGAAAGCAAGGGATGATTTAGAGTGTGTGTAGTTGGCAGGAGTTAAATTTAAATGTGGTCTGAGTTTACAGTCAAAGAAAGGAGTGTCCCAGTTCTTGTTCTCTGCTGCAAGAATGAAACCAAAATGAGCTGGTGTATTGTTAGCAGTCGTTTGTCACTCTGACACCACAGCAAACTTTTAGTTTTGCCAAATTCCATTTTTTTTTTCCTACCAATCTGGTGGTATGGCCTATATGTGATGATACTCACTGTTTAAAATGTGTAGGTGTGCTATGCTTTTGCAAGAGTTACCTCGATCATGTAATCTCAAATTGTCTCAGAACTAGATGTTCCAGACATCTTTCAGCTGGAAAATTTGAGCATGGGCATGTTGAGAGTTGTCCTTGGGAGTTTACTACCACTGGGGATTTGCTTGTCCCAAAATTTGTAACTTGTTCTGTAAAAGTTTTCACTTGTTATTTTACACCTGAGAATGAGGTTGGGTTTTTAGTCCACATGAGGAACAGACTTGTGAAATTCATGCACTATCCGATGATTTTCTCTTTGCTAGAAACTTGCACATCATATGTTTTTAACTTTTGTTGTTCCCTCTCACTAATATTGTATCCAGCTGTTTAAAAAAAGTGCCTTCAAAACCTGTTCAGCAAGCAGCTCATGGATTTAATCAATATCATGGCTTGTGCAGCTCATCAGACTCTTTTTCCAGGATAAAATGCAGGTGATGGATTGTGCTTGTGTTTCTGCATGTGTTGTTTTAGCATGAAATTGGATTATATTCTAGATTGAAGCTCTTTCATCCAGTGAGATATTGAAATTGGACAAATCAGGTGTTGCTTTTGGTAAGATGTGAGAAATTTTCTATCCTGTAGCTGATGTGTTTCTTCCCCCTTGGGGTTTTTTTTGATACAGCTGGCACGAGCCACAGTACGTGATCCCAAAACCGGTGTCCTTACAGTGGCTAGCTACAGGGTATCCAAGAGGTAAGCAGAGAAAGGGTTGAGCTTTTAGGTTTTTGTGCCTAACAGCTGCTGTTTGCTACCTACTGTGTCTGAAAACTTGAATGCTTTGCATATAACCAAAGCTTCCCCAACAAATGCATGGAAATGGCTCTTTTAGCCATCTGACAAAGAGCAGAAGAATCCTTCTGCCTTGGGAAATGTGATGTGGTGATTGTTATTGTAAAATAATGTGTTGCTATCCTTCCTGTAGCTCATGGTTAGAAGAAGATGATGATCCTGTTGTGGCCAAGGTGAATCAGCGAATGCAGCAGATCACAGGGCTAACAGTGAAAACAGCTGAGCTCTTGCAGGTTGGTGCACTGGCTTCATCCTGGAATTAGCTGCTGGCTAGGGTGATCTGGTGCAGACAAATGTTTTCCCTGTGTGTGCCAGGCAGAGAAGGGTGGAGATATCAAAGCAATATAAGATAACTTCATGCAGGCATTTGAGATTTACCAGTTTGTTCTGAGGAAAATGCCTACTGCTTATTTTTCAAGTCTGCAAAAGCGAATTCTCTGTCCTAGTTCAATGTTTCTAAGACCCAAATATTTTCTGTAGTCCTGCTATATTCTCATATGAATTCTCATCTCTGGATGGCTGCTGGGGAGAGAAGAGTGCCAGTAGTACAGCACTGCCAGAATAGCTGTATGTTAGCCCATTCACTGTTTCTCTTCCTTCATGCTCCTTGAATTCCTGTTTCAGAGCCTGATTGAAATACTCTTTATTAAAGGCTATCCATAGAAACCAAGTAGTTGTGTAGTGATCTGGGAGACACATTAAGTACAGCCTCAAAGTAACTAAAACATGTTATGTGATCATAAAGTGAAGAGATGCTTTTAAGTTAGTTTTCTGTGATCCTGGGGATACATTGGTATGTGACAGATCATACATGAATGGCACAGAGTCCAGTTCTGTCCCCTAGGCTGGAGCCACAGGGAGTTGCACACATTCATTTGCCTTTCCTCCTGAGGAAGGAAGCAAAAGTGTGGTGGACTATTGCTGCTGAATGTTTAACAGGCTGTTGTAGTGATAAGTACAAACTCTCAAACTACAAAAGGGAAAACGCACTCAAGTTGTTTCTCAAGTGGGTACCTCAGTTCCGGCAATCTATAAATAAATCAAGTGTACTGTAGATAATAATCTTGCCACAAAGTGCTGTTTCTCAGAGCATGCTTTGGATTTCTGAGAGCAAGTGCTGTTCTGCAGCAGTCATTTCCAGTTCAATAGATATTTATGTTCTTCCTTCTTCTATGCTGTAGGTTGCCAACTACGGAATGGGAGGGCAGTATGAGCCACATTTTGATTTTTCTAGGGTAAGATCACACTTGCAATTATTTCTTAGAGGGGTGGGGAGGAAGGAGCAGTTCAGTCTGAGAGAACTTTCTAAAGTGTTTTCTGTTAGAGCATTTAGTATGTAGCCCTGTTGTATAGATGGGTTATGATTTCTGAAAAGCCTTTGCACTGCCTTCTCTGATGCTGAAAGTTCAAGGGAGTAATGAACAAATATCCTTGATTACCTCTGGGGCTTTGGTTCCTTACACAGTACAGAGACACTAAAAGAGTCATGCAGTACTTGAATGTGCTCTTTGCCTTTGTAAATTTGTTCTATTTGTAAACTGAGGTCTTCTGCTAGCCCTGGGTTATGAGTCTGCCTTGTTCCATTAGGCTTCTGAGTTCAGTGATGTTGTCCAACCTTTGCTTTGCTGGGTGCTTTAAAGCATTTTGCAGGAACTGACTGAGGAGGAGATACCCTTCCACCTTCCTCCCAAAAAGTAAACATTATGGAAATCCTCATGGTTGTGCAACCCTGGCAGACCTCTGAGAGTGGCTGCACCCTGGGGTGTGAAAGTGTTCCCTGAGTTAGTGTTGAGGGCAGTGCTCCAGCACAGGTGGATTACAGACAGTGGTGCTGGGTCTTCATGAGGCACTAGAGGGCTCTGCCTGGCAAAGAACAGCTCTGGTTTGCTGTTGGAGAAAAGAAGAGCAGATTCTTAATAATTACCCTAAAGTTCATGGATATGCTAAGCATATTAAAGAGATGTGGTGACTGGTAATTTCACATATAAAATCCATGTGATGCCTTGGTTTCTGTGGTATTTCACTGGGATCTGGCATAATTCAGATTGTCCCAGTGGTTTTACCTGGTAGGAGGGATTGCTGCAGCCAGAGCACACAACCCAATAATTGAGTGCAGAATTGAGTGAAGCCACCCAACTTAGCACTGTTTAAAAAATAAATAAATTCCAAGTTTTAACACTATGGAAACTTGTATTTGTTGGCTTTGGCCCATTCTGAGAATTTTCCTCTTAAATTCAAGTCTGCTTAGTTTCCTGAGTTGAGCAAATGCTCTTAAATTCTCTTCAAAGCCTTTGAACTCAAGGACCTCAGACATCAAATTGGCCACTGTGGCCTTTACTTTTGGATTAGGAGCTGGAGCAGAGCCCCACTTAGAACATAACCTTGGCTGCAGCTGAGGCAAGGCAACTGCAGAGGTTGTTACAGTTTTGGTCTGGTCCTGCAGGCTCTCTATGTATCACAGCCTTTGTGTTGAAATAGAGGTGCTGCTGTGTCTCCCCAGCTTCTGATCAGTGTTGAAGCTTTTTGTTCCCTTGCAGCTCTCAAATAGAGGCACTTCAGTAGCTGCCTATTACAACTTGGAGATTTTACTGGTTGTTCAAGTTCGATTTTTGCTGTTGAAGTTCAGAAATTTATGGTTGGATGTGGGTTTCACAGCAGTGGCAATAACCAGGGAATTCCCTGTATCTGTGTTCTTATATTGGCTTTTTTGAATTGGATTTGCATATGCAGGTCTTGGGGTTTTTATGAACACATTTCAGGAAAGACCACTTGCTTTAAGCAGATTGAGCTACAACATATTAGACCTGGTCACTGTGGTTTTCGTTGCTGTTTGTCTTTTTGAATACTGATTTATTGTTGCCTTTAAATGTTTAACATTATTGCTTTTGTGTGTAAAAATGTACCTTGCTGTCTCCTGACTGGAATGACTTGCTGACTATTAGCAATGTAAATAAATTTGTAATTTCATTTTTTGAAGGCAAGGAAGACACTGGTATTCTAGATGTTCTTTCTGCTTCTACACTGACAGTAGTGTGATCTCAACTTCAACAAATCAAACTCAAATGTGTTTTACAGACTAAAGACAATTTGATCTTTTTGATGTGGTCTTTAGTCCTAGACAGGCAACCACCTGAAACTACTCTATAGTTATGTCTGCTGTCAAAACATGCATTTGTGATTCTTATAACAGTATTTCTTTGAGTTGCTACATTTAAAAGAATCTGTGTTATCTAAAGCTCACTGAAGATTAATTTTTTGTATTCATGTCAGTTGTTGACTTTGGACCAATGCCCAGAACAATAATGGCCTGTTGTTGACCTTACTTGGATAACATCTGTGCCACAGGCCCTGAAAGCATTACCTCAGTTGTCCCTTGTTCAGTGCATCCAAGTGCTCTGTGCATGCAGCCGTGCACCTTGGCTGCAACCTGTGACAGCTTTAATGTTGCCCTGTATCAGTTGTCCCCTTTCCATTCTAACTCTTTAAATTGGGCTTGAGGATCTCTGCAGAGCTGCATAGCTCTGGTGAGAGCCTGTTTGGAGCCCGGGTTGAAGTTGTTGTCTGTTGCAGCGACCCTTTGACAGCACACTCAAATCGGAAGGAAATAGGCTAGCGACGTTTCTTAACTATGTAAGTACCTCTGTCTGTCTGCTGTCTGCGAGCTCAAAATTTGCAGTTATTCTCATTTAATTTTATAGAAAGATGAGCCAGATGCTTTCAAGCGGTTAGGGACTGGAAATCGTGTGGCCACTTTTTTAAACTATGTAAGTATGATGATCCTTTATGCATTGAGTGTAACTTCAGCAGCATCTTTTTACAGCTTGTGCAGTTCTGTAGAGATTTCCTGGTGTCTGGCAGTAGGGATTTCATTATTCCTGCAAGCATCAGGTGCTGTCCCATCTGAATTGATGGAGTTTTGGTGGTATTCAACCTCAGAGCAGAAAATTTGAATATAGGACCCATCTTCTCCATTTGGCCACTCTGCTATGGAATCTTCTGCTTAATTTGATTCCATGGAGGGAGAGGAGACTTTGACTTATTTCTCAGAGGAAAATACTTGGGGTACTCATGTGCTATGCTTTTGGAGAACTTGACTATCAACCACTTAATGTGAGACAGTCGTATTTTTCCACCACTGTTTGACAGCACGTGATGTTGTGGTATGTCATCTTCTTCCTCAGCTGTGTGGCAAAGCCAGAGTTGCTCAGTTGCTCATCACAGTTGCTGCTTCAAGAAATGGAGGGAGGCAGAACTGATAAACTTGGTGCAGCAAGGTTACAAGTGCAGATTTGAAAGATTAATTAGTTGCCTGCATTATATAGCCCACAGACCATGTAAACTGGAATCCTAAACATATCTGCCCCTGTGAATAATGGCCTTGTTTTCATAGTCTTTTGACACTATTTTATCTATCAACCTATGCCCACTTTATCTTTAGGATCACTTCACCTTCTGTGTTTAAGATTTGAGTGATGTAACTCAAATATTTTGCCACAGAATTTTAAATTTGATGGTTGGCATCATATTTTGAGAGAAAAACTTGGCTCAAAACAGAACCAGGAACTCTTTCAACTTGATATGGCAAGAAGGGATATAATCTTCAAAACAAGAATTGGAGTAAGATGGGTTTCTGCTGCAAAGAGATTTTGATTTTAAATTGAGTCAATCTTTATTTTGTTTGCTTCTCAGAATTTTGGATGAGCTTTGATTTAGAAGGAACAGTGCACATCTTCTCTGCCAGTTGTACATGGTCAAAGGCAATTTGTCTTTGTTTGTCCAATGTAGAACACATAACACATCATACATGTACCAACACCTTTACTAAAAAGAGTATTTGTGTGGCTGAGATGTGTATTAACTAGCAAGGCTTCATACATGTGCTTTCTTGTTGGAAGGGGCAAAAAACCTGTACATCTGATGCCCTTTTACTGTACCAAGCAGGAGGACAACAGAGTGGTAATAAGATCTGCTTTGAACAGAAATCCAAGTTACAGTATGGATTGTGGGGATTTGGGGGAGTGTATTAATAGTAGTTTTTAAATTTGGTGGGAGCTGGATCTGACTAATTTGTTTCTTTTAATTAGAATGTGACCCAAAGCTTACTGAATTCATTGGAAAGATGTTCTATTTCTAATGGGAGCATTTCCAGGAACTTTGGGTTTTGAGTCAAGTCTAGAATTTACAATAAATCTGCTGTTACTGATGAATACAATAGGGTTAAATTCATTCCACTGTAGTAGAGCAAAGCATAAAGATACCTGGTTTTGTTTAGAGTCACATAGCTGTAGCTGTAGAAGCTTGAGCTGCCCAAAGCACTTGAAATTGCATAAGACTGCTGGTGAACAGCATAGAAATAGTGCAGAAAGAGAGGCTTTCTAATAATTTGTGTAGTTTTTGAAGTGGTTGACCAAGATGCATGAACTAAGTTATGAAAATGAGTTCCAAATGCATGGTTTCAATTTGAGGAAATGTGTGGTTTAACAGACACTTGTTTTCCTAATTGGATCATAAAAAGTAATGAAATTTTTGAAAACAGCTTACTCTGAAGTCCTCTCTCTTGTTCTAGAGTATTAGCTTACTAACATTGCAGGTACACAACTTCTAGTGACTATTTGGAGTAGAGGATAGATAATCTAGGAAATATCTATCTAGATATATGTAATTTGGACAAAAGCCTTTAGCTGAAATAAAATCCTTCAACAGCAGATACTCCTGCAGTTTGTGCTGGTTGAAGTGCACCCTCATCAGTGCTGCTTGTAGAGGTGCAAGTGGAAATCTCAAGCCTTGGGACAATTTAACTTGTGAGGCTGTATAAAATTATTGTAAATGTATAGTTTGTGGACTTTGTTTTCTCAGATGAGTGATGTAGAAGCTGGAGGAGCTACAGTTTTCCCAGATTTTGGGGCAGCAATATGGCCCAAGAAGGTAAAGTCTGTTTATATGTTTGGGTTTATTCCTTCTCTCTCCACATACTGTCTCTCCCTCAGCACAGTCCCTGTAAAAGTCAGCTGATGTGACAAGTTCACTTCATTGCATCTGTAGTGATGTTGCAGACTCAAGGGCATCTCCCTTTGTTGTAATGTGTGAAATAAACAGTTTCTCTGTACAGCTGTTTTTAACAAAGTAAACTTATGTTCAGTAGAATTCCTCTGTACTCTGAACATGGCTGAGCTAGAACAGGACTAAAAATTTTTCATGTGTGGTTGATGGTGACTTGTTAAAGTGCTTTCAGCTGCTTGCAGCTGAATCCATAGGCATCCCCTGGTTATATTGACTAGATTCTGACTAATCCAGATCTGATCTCACTTTTCAGGGAACTGCAGTGTTCTGGTACAATCTCTTCAAAAGTGGTGAGGGGGATTATAGAACAAGACATGCAGCTTGTCCAGTACTAGTAGGGTGTAAATGGGGTAAGTAATACTACTTTAGAAACAACCTGGAGGAAGGCTCATGTATGTAAAGCTGGGGATATACTTACCTCTTATAAAAGCATCTAATAATTTAATGTCCTGGGTGTTGGCATTTCAGCTACTGGAGTCATTTGGCCATAATCAGATTTTCTGCCATTGATCTCATGAAGCATTAAGCAGGTGCTTTGTACAGCTATAGCTATTCTAGAGAGTTTTTGTGTCAATGGCAGCACGAAGTGTAAGACTGTCACTGGGTTTGTGTGATGTATCAGCACCAGAATGACTTGAATTATCACTTGGCTAGAATCAGGTCTATTCCTACAGAGATCTGTCCATAGTTTTAGCTGCACAAGGGTGAGAGCTCCTTGTAAAGTAAATGGAAGTGTCTGGACATCAGGAGTTTGTGCTTCCTTCTGAAAGCTCCTCAAGCTTCATATCCTCTATTCCCATACCTATATCTGCTAGCCTCTAAGGAATTCCCCTGGAGTGCTGGAACATGCTGACTGACAGTGAATACAAGCCCCAGAATACACTGCTCTGTTAGTGCTGGCTCCAGAATTGTGCATTGGGGAAGACCCTTTCTTCCCCAGCCTTTTGCATCTTTGTGTATTTTCCCCTGGGTGAGTAGAGAAGTATAAGATGGATCCCCAAGCTGAGAGATGTTACCTGAAGTATCCATCTAGGTTGTGATGATACCCACACTGGTTACATGGTGATAACTAATTCCAGTTCCCTGTTTCCACAGTTTCGAACAAATGGTTTCATGAAAGAGGAAATGAATTCTTAAGACCTTGTGGGAGAACAGAGGTTGACTGAATTCCAGCCTGCTGCAGACGTTTGTTTCTGTCTCCTTTTCTACTGTTCTTTGTTCCAGTTCATTTCTAAGAAATGATCCGTTGTTTTCTCCAAGAGTCCTGGCACTTTACTACAAAAGAACAATAAAATATATTAACACCTGTGAGACAAAGTAAATGATATTGTACACATTCATGTGTTTTGGTTGCAGTTATTTCCACATTTTTCCCAGCCTTCTTCCCTACAGTCTCCCTCTGTAGGTGCAAACAGTGCTGTGAGCAATTCTGTTTGTTTGGGTGCTTGGTCTTGTGCCTTTTGTACCTCAGAAGATTTAGATGTTAACTATTTCTTTGAACCAAAGTTGTTTTTTAAAAAAAGTTTTGTGTACATGTTGATTTTATTGTATTTCTATGGATCACAAGTTTTAAAGCAAAAATAAATGTTCTTTCCATAAAGTGATTCTCTATTTGGAGTCCTTGATTGGTGCCTCAGTATTTGGTTTTAGGGAACAGTGAGCCTTTACTGTTTCTTCTGAAGGCCTGTTGCCTTGTTTCCCTTTTCCTCTAGAAAATACACCATGGTTTTATTCTGTCTAAAACTCCAACACATAAGACAGAACTGTTGCATCTTCTAATGAAACTCTGAAAGGTGTAATTTGTGTATTGAAACTATAGTGCATCCTGGGAGCGTAGAGGCTGCACATTTTGTGGTCTGTTTTACACTTCTGAGAAGCCTTTTCCTGTGGTGTTAACTCTCTTTTTTGCAGGGTGCTATCTGTTCTTGACACAAAATTTGGAAGCCTTTCAAGTATAGTGATAGTCTCGACAATCCCTGATTCTAAAAGCAGGCATCTGCTGATGAAAGTGTTTTTCCCACAGGAGTACCTGAACTCAGCTGCTTTGGAAATCAGTAGCATGTTTTGCAAGCAAATCTTAAATCTACTTTTGTAGACTTGGAAGGAGTGTTTTGTGATGCCTTTCAGACAGGCTGGAAATAATCCTTTCATGTGATTCTCCTTTGCCCTGTTACCATGCGAGTATTGCCCCACAAGCCAGCACATGGAGTACTAAATGAAGTCCCATTTCTAAATTATTTACGAAGAAATGAGAGTTAATTGCTGGGAAAAAAACCCCAACAAAACAGAAAAAAAGTTATGGAGAAATAGGCAAATGTTTCAGAAATGGAGAAACTTGGTGTTAGTGCCGGGCTCTTGTTCCCATATGTGGCTGTGCAGGTGAACTGGCTTTGGAGCCACACCCTGGCTGTGTTTGGGCCTGATTTCATGGGACTGTGGATGACTGCAGGTGAACTGAAAACCAGAACTGGTAATGGTTATACAACCATAAGCTAGTGCTTAAAGACATGCTTGGGCAATAATTAATGTATCAATGCATGGAACTGGCTTGAGAAAGTGAAAAAAAACTTCAATTTTATTGGCACATCCACTTGCAGTCAGCACTGCCATATGACCAAGGCTGGTTTGCTTTGTGCTTCTGCTTTGCCCTGTTGTGCAAAGACTGAGTGAGGTAAGGCTTAAAACAGGTTTTGGGCAAGGTTAGAAGGAATTTCCCTGCTGTTCTCTTGGGAGACACTCATGGAACGGGAGTTTATATGTTAGATACAATAAATGTCATCAATTTATTCTATCAATATTAAAGCAATGTGGCTCAGCAATCCATCTTCATGTGCTCCTGTATTTTTATGTGAAGAACTAATGAATTTTGAGGGTTATTGCTTTATGCAGATGCAGTACGTACCTGTACTGCTTAAGTTTTAATTTTTCTGTTAAACATGCACAACTGATTGAAGGAGGCTTTGCATTGTCCAGACAGAGACTTGCTGAGCTCAAGTTGTTAATACTGAAATGAGGATCTAGACTCGTGTCTAAGCGTTGTGTGAATACTTAGTGCAGTTGGCTATAGAAACTGCAATATTTTTTTCCTGAAAGTTTTGAAGGCCCAACACAGCAGAGCTCCATAGATGCTCTCTGATCTCCTCAGGCCCTCCTTTTCTTGCCATGAATTTTTGTGGTTGCTGGCTGGCTGTTCAGGATATCTCATTGTTGACCTCCAGTTTTCTTAGTAATATGTTTCAGTATAACATAAACTTGGCAAACAAGGAGCTTTGCTTTATAACCAAGTATTCCACATGTGACACTCTTGCAGATGTGAAGTGACAATGAGCCAAAGGCACAGTCTCTGGTTTGAGCACTCTGGGTTTTAGGGGAAGGAAGAGGAACCTACTTAGACTTTGTCAACGTGGTATGTTGACAGATAAAGTTCACATCAGGATTCTGGCCAAAAACTGCACATCCCAATTCTGAAATAGCATAGTTGGCTGGGACATACTATTGTTAACTGTATATTAGCATGCTGAACTTGTAAAGATAATTCTATTTGTTTGTTTTCTCTGGGAAAAGTCCTGTTCTGTCTTATCAGTTGTCTTTGACCTTGCTCCCACCTAAAGTAGGAGGCAATGAGCATGGATGCAGAACTGCTTGAATGCCAAGCTGCTCTTGGTGCTCTATGCAGGATTTGCATACTGCTGATCTGAAGAGTAGTAGATAATAAATACAATAATTTGAGAGACAAGAGCATGTATGGCCTGTGAGATTCAGTAATTTCCCAAGCATATTTGTATAGTCTGTCTCATTAGATTCCCTATTCTGTCTCCTATCATTGCAGAAGATGAACAGCTTATGGCAGCCTAAATTTAAACCTATGGAGTAGTTCTTAAACCTAAAACAATGAAGCTTCAAATCCTGTAGCAAATCAGCCTTTCTGCATATAGGCACAGGGAGTTCCTGCCAATATGTTACTGGTAAGGGAAGTACTTAGGTCTTGTTGAGATTGAAATGGTTTTTCTCCTGACATCATGTATGCTTTTCTTTATTTCACAGGGTTTAAAGTACTCAGTGCAGACACAGCAGAGGCTGACTCTGGACCAGGGGTTACCAGTCACTTTGAAGTGCTTTGGACCTTTTCTGGCCATATATGTTGGAATTAGCTGGAGATGAGGTCTTCAAGGTGCTGTCCTGTGTGATAGATACTGGGGAAGGCAGACACCATATGAGCTCTTATGGAAAGGTGGTTTCTCATCTTGTGTAGCTTTTGAAATCATAAGAAGGACAATCAGCCCCAGCCCATGTCTGTAATCCACATTCTGGCCTGAATGCTGCTTAGGTGCATATATACTGTGTCACTGAGCAGTTGTGCAGCCCTCCAGCTCTGTTGGAAAGTGATCCAAAATATTAATGTTCAGCTGAACAGACTCAGTGAAGTGCTTGTAATTTTTTTGCCTACATCAGAAATTGTCTTTCCTGTTACAGTAGAATAGTGTGTGAAAACCATCAGTCTAATCACCTTAGGTGGAAAAACTGGTATCCAGGCTCAAATGTGTAGTGGGAGTGGTGAAAGGGTCTGGCTGGGATGGAGAAGGGAAGCTATGCAAATCCTGGCAGAGAGCAGTTGACATACTCTGCTTAGAGGGGGACCACATTGGTGTTATACAAGGCAGTTCTGTGCCTTGAGATAAGGACTGTCTAATTCAGGAAGAGCAAGGGTCCTTTTTCAGTGATGCTAAATTATTTTGGGGATGAGGATGGTGGGTGTGAGTGTGTGTGTGTAGAAGGTAACCTAGGATATAGCTGTTCTTCAAGCCTTTTCTTTCTGTTCTTCCTGCACCCTCAGATGGTGCTGGGGGAGTCAGCACAGCAGGTTACCTGTCATTAGAGCCAGGTAGTTCATGCCCAAAACTTACCTCTGCTTGGTAAGGATTTCCCCAAAGACAGACTCTGTTTGCAAAGCCCTGTGAGAAATGACCCCCAGGAATTCTCCAGCTTTCAGAGATGGCCCTTGGCTCAAGCGTGCACCTCAGGATGTTTCTTCTGAAATTCCTGATGAAGTCTTGAGAGAAAGTCAAGGATAAAACCAAGCTGCTCACTTGATGTTAGGATCAGCTGGGTCAAAATTTACACAGATTAAGAATTATTTTTCCTTGAAATCTGTTTTTCTCTCACGCTCTAAGGCCTCACAACTGTATCAGCAAGATGTAGGGAAACTGGGGTCATGGTGCCCTGAGCTCTCCTGGCAGCACCTTGCTCTGTGGGCATGTGTAACCACAGTGTGACACAGAGCACACTCTTGGCTGGGGGGAAGGAGAAAGAGGAGCCAGGCTGCAGTTTGAATTTCCAGCTGCTGGGGCAGGTGGGCACTGGCAGCTGCAGGGATGTGATGTTCTGGTGGGCAGCCCCTCAGCTGCAGCTTGTAGCTCAGGTAAAACTCCTGCCCATGGTGTGTTCTGCTGTGGATCTTTGTGCAGCCCAGCTACCAAAAGCAGCTGTGTAGCTGGTGTTTGCAGGCCAAGGAGAGTATGGGTGAAACTGTTTGGCAGTGTTGTTTTGGGCTATAAATACACTTCATCAGATGTTTCACATCAAAATTTGGGTTGGAAAAAGCAGACCTCATGTCCTGATTTAAAGAATAGGCAGAAAGGCAGGAACATCCCTTGGAATGGAAAATGTGACCCTCTCTTTCCCTCCAAATTATTAGAACTTTGAAATGGGAAAAGGAAAAACAATTATTTACTAGTACATATGTGTATAACAAGGCAAACAAACTAAAACATTGGCAGCAACAACAAACAAAAGCAGAAACCCAAGGAGCCTCTCTCAGCTGCCAGCCTTTCCCTCGCTGCAGTTCCACTCACGGCCGGCAGGGGCGCTGCTGGCTCCGGGCCGGGCAGGCGGCCGCAGTGATTCCCCCGCGGCTGCAGGGGGCGCTGTGGCGCGGGCCCGGCCCCTCTGCACGGGGCAACGGCGGGCGGGAGAGAGGGAAACGGGGTTTCCTTGGCAACCGCCCAGGGGCAGCGGCAGCAACCTCAGAGGGGCGGCGGGAATGACAGAGGCCAGCACAGCCCGCGGGGCAAACAAAGCACAGCCCTGAGGGAACGGCAGAGGCCAGCACAGCCCGCGGGGCAAGCAAAGCACAGCCCTGAGGGAACGGCAGAGGCCAGCACAGCCCGCGGGGCAAGCAAAGCACAGCCCTGAGGGAACGGCAGAGGCCAGCACAGCCCGCGGGGCAAGCAAAGCACAGCCCTGAGGGAACGGCAGAGGCCAGCACAGCTCGTGGGGCAAACAAAGCACAGCCCTGAGGGAACGGCAGAGGCAGGAGCAGCTGGGGGTCCTGCCAGGCGCTGGGGGTCAGGATAAAGTGCAGCAAAAAAATCCAGAAGTAGTAGCAAAAAATGGCCGGGGCTGTGCAGCAGCAGGCGCGTTCAGGCTCCCTGGGAGGGGCTCAGGGCCCTGGGTTTTCACCCATTAGGTGGTGAGGGCCCTTTTCCAGTGAGGTCAGGTGTTGATCAGGTCCCAGTTCAACAACTGCTTTTACAAGAAACATTGGGAGAACAAAAGCTCTGTGGTGGCTGTCACCAAACCCCACCTGTCTCTGCTCCAGACCTGAGACAGTGACAAGTGAGCCCAATCCCTCACCCCAGCCGAAATCTCAAAATGTTGGTATCCCTGCCCTACCCAAGAGAAAACCCCTCAGCTAAAAGAACAGCCAGCTGCACCCTTCCCCATCCTCATCTTTTGTTTTCTTAGCTATCAGTTGTTATCATCTCTTAGGCAGCAAATAGGAGAAAATTACCTGGGAGAAAGAAAGAAAAAATCCTAACCTCCAACATCTCAGGGTAGCCTCAGGTGTTTCTGAGATCTAGTTTCTTGAGAAATATTTCTGAAATTACCAGGCTTTTTCCCTGAAAAGGGCAGAGTTCTGCCCCTTTCCTCATGCTGTGGTAAGGGATAAGCTTTGGGAGCAGCAGTGCCTCTGGCTTTGCTTAGCTTACCCTTGGAACGTCCTTGTCCTTCTAGTTCCTGGTGTTTCAGCTCTCAGATGATGAGGAGAAGGTGAGTTTCACTGCATTGCTATATTGGTGCACTTTTGTTGAAAAACAAAAGTCTAGGCAGAGTCATCTCTAACCATAGGCTTGAATATGGTTTCTCCTCAGTGCTCCCTGATTCAGCCCCTCACCTGCAAAGCAGGGACTGGACTCAAGGATGTCTTTTTTGCCCCATGGACTGGACTCAAGGATGTCTTTTTTGCCCCATGTTCCTATGTAGAGGTGGGAACCCTGCAACTTCTGAAACTTGAGGATGGTGTAAAACTATATAGGAGTGAACTGGGTGAACATAAGCGTCTCCTTGTGTGATTGCTGATTGTTTAGGGCATTGGGCACTTCATTGTTCCTTATAGCTTCAGAGGATATTGCTGTCAGTATTCATATCTGCAAAGATGATGGAAGATTGTGGCATCACATTGCACGTTCAGACCTGGTGAGACCTGATGAACTTTCTAATTTATCTCTGCGTGTCTGGGCTGGGGTGGAGTGACTCACCTGCCGAGGTTCAGCAATCCTGTGACCACATCCATTTATAGACCTGAACGAAGTCCCAACATGATTCATCACCTGAAAGAGGAGCTGGCTGATCCTGGCACTTATTCCATCTTCTGCAGATTGGGGCTCCTTCCTCTGGCCCTGGAGCAGATGTGTGTGGTTTGGTCTGAGAGTGGCAGCTGCAGTCAGCTGTGAGCAATTCCCACCTGCACTCCAGCTGTGCACAAGCCCCAGTGGCATCACTGAGCCCTGTGTGAAGAGTGCAGCCACTGCTGCTGCACCACGGGCAGGCTGGCACCTCCTCCTGCTACAGTATGGTTTGGCTTGTTAGTGCCCTGATTTCCTCCACTTTGAGTAGGTGTGGACAAGTTAAATGTTTCTGACTCAATGCAGTTTGGGAATCTGTGAGCCTTAATACCATCTGTGGCCTTAAGCTGTCACTTCCTAACAAGTGTTAATTTAGACATGCTCTGGGCTCTTTGCCCCAGCCTATGTATTTTGGTGGGAGAAATACTGCAAAATGTGTTCACTCACCCATGCCTGCAGAATGGAGGCACTTGCTGGCTCTGCTGTCCCCACCCTGTCACCCTGCTAATATGGGGCCAAGTCTGGCTCTTGCAGGTGTGAGAGATGAGGTAATATTTTGCTGCAGCCAAAAGATTATTAAGTCAAAGAATGAAAGCTGTTGGTTCTATGTGTTGTTATTTATGATTTGGATTTGTTCTAGTCAATTTGTTGGGTGTTGCTGTGAGCTGAGAGAGGGGTGCAGTTGAAGACCTCACCAAAATTAAGCAGGATGAGATGGGAGGGGACAGAAAAACAGGTGGTCAGGAGAGAATATAAGTTCCTGAGTACCAGCTGATGAGAAAGGGGACAGGGACCGCCCCAGCTGTGAAAGGGTATAAAAAGTTGCTATTTTGTTGGAAGGTGTGTGTGTTCAGCTCTCTGGAGAGAGGTGCACAGCTGGCTCTGCTGTATCAGTACAAATAAACAGTTTTCTTTCCTTTTAAGACTTTTTCCCCATTTAAATTGTATCTAAGAGTTAGCTTTTTTCTAACACAGGTGTCCTTTACAGTGCAAGGGTTTAATGTGTTTGCAGGATAGCTTTCTCCAGCTCCTCTTGCAGCTAGGAACACACACTCTTGTTCTGGATATGCTGGTTACAGTTGTATCCCACCTTCTCTTGCAGCTCAGCCTCTCATAGGAGATGCTACAATTCAGCTTAGAAGGAGTCTAAGGTAATTGAGCTCTTATTAAATGTAGTTTTACCCCTGCCAAAATAAATGACAGAAACCTCTTAGCAAGACCACTGGCCAGCTGAGGCTCTGCTCACTGGCCTATGTCCCCCACGGACACTCCATCTGCAGAGAACCAGCTGGGTGCAACAGCCTGGTCTGACACATTTGTGGGCACTGTCACTTTGTGGAAATGTTGTATTATGTTACATTCAAGCAAGAAAGAATTTGTACATCACATAGTTCATTTAAAAGGAGCTATTTCTTCATTGACATTGCCTAGAAATTCAGACTGCTTAATGACTCAGATTTGTACCTGGTAAGACGAGCATCTGAATTGTTGCACACTCCCAGCTTTGAATCTTTCTTCCCACAAGAGCTTCCCTGTGACTGCACTGCCCATGACAGAGGAGCACTGACAGAAAAAGCCCTTTGAGTCAGAAGCTTTGCACAGGCTGCATTGCTGTGGTTTTCATCTCTGTGTTTTGCTCTGAGTAAATGATAGCTTGGATTTTCAAGACAATTAGCCTGGGTTTACTCACAAGAAAGAGGAAATGGCAAGCTGGAGTTTGTTTTGAAGCTGTGCAGGGAAAACATTTGTAGAATTTTGGGTGCATTTAAAGGTGGAGGGGAGCAGCCATGGACTGCATCCTTGGTGAGTTGAGCCACATCTTGTAGCACCAAGTGACATTACAGCAGTGTCTAATGTGTCCAAGGACTGACCAGAACCCCATGGCAGCACTCCCAGAAATGGAGTCAGAGCTAATGGAAGTTTTTGCATGAGTTCAAAGTAATATTCCCACCCTTGTTAGTTGTGATTTGTCCCTGGTAGTCCCAGGCAGCCAAAGCAAGCAAAGATGTCAAGGAGAATCACCCCTGTGAGTACTAGACCTTTGTTTCTGCAAATGATTTAATGATGAAATGCCATGTTTAAGTTATATCTTATTATATTATATTATATTCTTATATATAAGAATTCTTGCCTAAAGGCAGTGCAACATGGGATGTTACTGAATGAAGAATCCACCATCAGGCACTAAATATTCTCTAAGAAATGCCCCAGCACAGCTCTGGGGCTTGATATACAGATAAAGGCAACTGCATCCTCCACCCCATCAGTTACAGGTGGCACAAGCCAGCACTTCTCAGATGTGGATGCACTTCTCTTCTGGGGGTGTGGAGCCAGTTGTGCAGCCGAGGCGATTGAGGGGTTGGGTAACACCCAGTGAGCCTGGCAGAGCTCAGCTGCTACACTTCATGGTTCAGGAGGGGCTCTGTCCTGTGAACCTCTCCAGAGCTGCCCTGGCAGCTTTTCTTCTAAATATTTCTCAGGTTAAATCCCTTATATGTCCTATACCACACAGATGTCAAAGAAATTCCTTTCTCAAAGAAAGGATTTACCCAGCCAGACTTATCAGAAAAGCTTCTTGAGCTATTAATACATAACAGCTCCTGTTAGCTGGACACTTGACCTATCTAAATTCTGAGTTTGCAGGTTGGGTTAGTCCTATGGGATAAAATAACTTGGGAAATTCTTCAAAGACAGCACTGTTGAACATTTCCCCTTGACTAGGCTTGACCATGGCTGTCTCTGAAGCCACCCCTGAGATGTCCCCTGCTTGTCCTCTGTATGTGCCACCAGCTCGTGCTCAGGCTGACGTGTAGCTGCAAGTGTGGCTCGAGAACTGTGTGGGGAGCTGGGAGGCTGATCCTCTACAGCTGGGCCAGCTGTTGGCCAAAGCCACCAGAATAGTGTGAGAAGGAGCATTTGGAGCTTGGGAGGGAGAAATTAGTGGGATAATTCAGCTGGAAGGGACCTGCAACAATCATCTAGTCCAATTGCTTGGCCACTCCAGGACTGAATCCTAGACACTAACTTTCCTTTATTAAAAGCATATTTGTTTAAAAAAACAAACAAAATGCCAAAAAACCAATAAACAAGCAAAAAGTAAAAATATGCCAAGCATTATTAAAACAAACTCATTTTAAATAAAATGCTGAATTTTTACTTGTGAGTGATGCTTAACCCTTAAGTGCTTTGAGGAGCCTGTGCAGTGCTTGGCAGTGGCCCCAAACCACAGCTGGGTGAAAGGACAAAATGATTGTTGTGGATTCCAAAACTAAAAAAAATTATTTTCTACAGAACAAGACAAAGTATCAAATAGTTGTGCTCAGTCTACACAGTGAGATGATGCAATATCCTTTGGAGAGGGGCAGAAAAAACAAGTGACCTTGTTTCCTTGGCATGTTACCTGGAGTAAGTACAGGATATTTTACTCTTCCAGAAGCTTTTATAACTCACAGTAGGGTTTCCCTGTGCTAAAGAGGTTGTGGGTGGGATCTGAGGCACCTTGCAGTGGAAGCACACCTGGGACCTCAGTTATTCAGCACATCAGAGCAAGGCAGAGTGGAACTTAAGGAGTCTAACTTGTTTGAAAGCACTCACCTGCCATGTGAACCCTGTGACTGGCTTAGTTTGTTACTGACAAAACAATTTTTAACCCTTCTGACAAAAGTAAATAATTCAGAGACGAAGTGATGCGGTGCGAAGGGACAGTGGATGGCAAAGGAGCTTTACACAGGGCTGACACAGGAAACTCTGCTCTTCTCCAAGAGCTTAGTGCTGTCCTTTCCCAGTCCTGCTGTTTGCTGCAGATTGGTAGCTCTGTTTCTAAGCCAGGCCAGGGTTTACACATAAAAACTGGAACTAATATCTCATTAAAATGGGGTGGAAATTAAAATGGAATTTTACTATGGAGAGCTATTGTTTTGTTAGCACAACAGAGATCTGAACCAGCTGTGAAACAACACCTTTACAAACTGCTGGGAACCAGCCTTGATGCTTGTTAAAGCTGGGTCTGATGGTGGTGGTGTTTTAAGGGAGAGCAGCTATGCAGCTTCTGCAATCGTGGAGAAAGCTTTCCACTTGACCATCACATTCAGGTGTGTAACTACCTGCTATGGACATTGTTAAATTGATCAACTAGAGCTTAAACTACTTTGGAAAATATAATTTTGGCTCCGAGGCTACTGGTTAGTGCTTAGCATTGCATTTAATGCCTTTTCACTTAACTGAAGAGGTGCTGCCGTAACTGGAAAGCCACACTGGCAGAAGAGCTGCTTGGTAGGGATGTATTCTCTAGAACTGAGAGGCTCAGTGAGTAACAACTGGATAAAGGAGGTTTCTGTTTATTGATTTGGATCCTAGTGAGGTCACAGAATGAGAAGCTCATTTGCGCTCCGGGAAATCATGTTATACCTTCTGCAGGATTGCCAGGCTGCAAACCAGACCTGACACTATGGGCCTGAGCCTGCCCTATATGTACAGCCTAGCAGAGGATGGGTACCAGGTGGACACTGCAACAAGATCCCCTGCTCTCAGCTGTGTGGTTTGCAGAGGCAGGACCCATGCCTGGGATGCAGAGTACTTCATCCAGGGTTATCCATCCCCAACCTTACAGCAGCACTCCATTCATGTCAAAAACTGAAGTAAGCTCATTTTAATTTCTGTTTACGTGCTTTTGGGGAATGAGTTCTGGATAGTGCAGGAAGTGGGGGTGCAGTGATGACCACTGCTTGTGCTCAGCTCCTGCCACATCAACCACAGCCCTATCTCATCCCTCCATCTCAGGGAGGGAGGGCTCAGTCTATTACATTTCTTTCTGTTTTATTTTCTACCTTCCTTTATAACTTTTCTAAAGCTAAAACACCTTTTAAACCTCTTCCATGACACGTTATCAATGATCACAGGTGACTGTTCTGAGTAACATCTTGGCGAGAAGAAAGAATCGATAAGGTAAGCTTATTCCCATGGTGTACTTTGGAAATTACCAGATACATCCGGTAGCATTCTGGCCACCAGAAAAATGATTTGTACTTCTGGCTCCTGTATTTTTTCCTGTTGAATTTTTTCCACAGTTTATTTGAAATATGCTCTTTTTTGGGAGTAACATAAAAGTTCAGGAAGAGCAACCATTATTGCAGTACGTTTGAATTTGCCAGCAGATTCTGGGGGAACTGTGACTTTTCAAGGCTAATGTGTCTGGATTTATGTAGAGTGGATCCATGCTGATTCAGTAGAGAGGTGGATGGGATGTGCCTCCTGCTTCTCTGCAAGCAGGATTGCACAGATCAGGAAACAGAACAGGGATGATGCTGTTACAGATAGCAGAGGGAGGCAGGGATGGGGCTTTCCCATTCTTTCTGTTGTTCGCTGGTGGTAGGTGGTTAAAAGTGTACTCAGGTCCCTCCAGCATTCTGTCCACACCCAAAGTTCCTGTTGTGAAAGCAGAGAAGAAACATTTAATTGCAAGTAATAAAAGTTAGAAGTCCTTGCATGTGAAGTGTATCACAGATAAAATAGATTTCAAGACATGCAAGCTCAGTACTTATGGAAGTTATTAGAACACAGACTGTGCTGCTGCCAAGAATATTAGACACAGATTTCTATTTTTTTTTCATTGCTTTTGAGAGCATTTAGAGCATTGCACTTGAGAAGTTTCATAGCCTGGATAAAGATTCAAATAACTTAGGAAATTGTATATAGAGAATTAGGGTTGCTTCAGGATTGTTTCTGACCAGGGTTGGATGGGGTTGCTGTAGGTCTTACATCTTTGGGAAATGAATTCTTTTATATCTTTTACATAAGGTTACAGTCAATGATAAACAGACTCATAGTCTATGGATTGCTGATGTGCTGTTATCTCAAACAAATTATTTAATACTTCCCATTTCTTCCACTGATTTTTTTTTTAAGTTTTAAAAATTATTTTCAATTCTGTCCTGTAGTTAGTTCTATTATTGTTATTGAAGGTTATAGTTTTTATTAATAAGAATATATTCTTTTTCTGCTCACAGCCTTTATGACTCAAGGATGTGGCTAACAGCTGTTTGTATCTTAAGATGCACAAAAAAGAGTTTCAGATATTTCAGCTACGGGAAACAGGTACTGTAGACTCTGTGCCTGGTTTATTTCCCTACTCTGATAAAGTCGTGGGAAGAATTTACATGCTGAATTTATCTGCCTGTGTTTCCTTTGGCTCAAAACCTGTGGGCTAAACTTGTACAGGTCCTCTTGTAGCTTCACGTTGCTGGATGGTATCAGGAATCATCCTAAATTATGTGTCTTCTAGTTTCTGTGGAAGCATTTGCATTAAGTATAGGCTTCATCTGAGTATTTTTAAAAGCTTTGCCCAGGTTTGGTTATTTTATCATTATACATACTCTGATACCATGGTGCTGGTATATAATTTTTTGTTTATAAGCTTTTCATGGTTGTTTCATCTCAGAAAACATGAGGAATAATTGAGCATAAATTTGACCTTGACTTTATGTGAGAGGGCAACATATGTGTGCAGGAATCATGCAAAATAAATGCATTCATAAAGGTGGTGAGGAAGATGCTGCTGCTGCCTACCCAATTTGGAAGGTCAGATTTTAATTCTAATCTGGTTTCCTTTTCTGCATGTCCTTGATGCAAGGGCTGCAAGTAGATGTATGGAAAAATAAACATTTATACAGGGGCGATGACCTGAATTTAGGAGTGGGTATAGTCAGAGTGTGAGTAGGTGGCTAGGGGTTTTTTCCTCCCTCTTTATGAACTTAAAAAACCAAATATGAGTCATGCTGGGAGTGCTACAGGACTTTCTGATCAAGTCAGTGGAATAATAAGCCCAAATGTCATGCTTGGGATTTTAAAATTTGAACTGAATTACATTAAGGTTAAACCTTGGAGAAGCTGCTGGAGTAGGTGAGTGCTCAGTGAGAAATCAAACTCAGCCAATCTGACCACAGACAGTAACAAAAACATGTTCTCTGGCAAGAGCTCCATAAAATCATGGACTTCTGCAGAATAAATACCTTTCTGATGATAATGTGACTCTTCTGTTTGCCATCCCAGTTCAAACACTGACTGGTGCAATATCTTACTCTGTGGGTCCTGTGAAACCCTTAGAGTGTGTTTGAACAAGGCCAACTCCAGAAAATATTGTGGGTTGATCTGTTCTTTCTCATAGGGTTGGACACGATCACTTTGGTCATCTCCAGCGTTCATGAAACTGAACTAAGTGTTCTTCAATTTATTTCTGTTTTTTCAACTAAGTTGTGCTTTGAAATGGTTGAGCAGGGGAGGGACCAGCATGCCCTCGAGGAAAACCCCGGGGCAAAGGTGAGATCACAGATACATAATGTTAAACAGTGAGTTCTAGAAAGAAATACACTAGGCTTAAAACAAACCACTTTTAAACTGAGTATCTTCCAATATTTTTCAAAGTCCTCTGGCAGTTGAGGTGGGGCTGAATATATGAGCAAATTCATGTATTATTCAGCAGCTGAGTGGAAGGTCAGGAATTGATTTCATTTACTCTGTGTGCTGTGAAGAATTTCAGGACAGCAATTCAGCAGGTTTATTTCTTTGTGTAGGTCTGTCTTGGGGTGACAATGCTTGTATCCCCAATCATGTGTTCTGTTGGTGTTGAATATTAAGTTCTGCAGCTCTAAAACTGGTTCCAGGAGTGAAGAGGGAAAGAAGAGGTGCAGAGTTTGTTATCAGATGCTGCTCTTGCTCCCCCACATCCTTCACACAGACTGTGTTGTCTGCAGTGGACAGCAGGAGAGAATTCTCCTTTGCTCTTTGTTAGTTTTTCTAGCTAGCTGAGGGAAAGAAGCTCCCTGGACTGTAGACTAAGATTTTTTCCTTTTTCTTGGAATTGTTTGAATTTGCTTTGGACTGAAAACCCAGAAGAGCAGCAGGAGGCCACACCTGTGGCCCACCTGGGCTGTGACATTTCCCAGCACTGGAGGGACTGAGAGCAGTCTGAGTGAGCTGGGCTGCAACCCATGGAAGGGACTCTTCTGAATTTGTCATCTCTTCAGAGCAGCAAGAGGTTTTACTGTTTGATATTGTTCCATTTTGTGCTGGGAAGTGCTTTGCCTATTAAATAAACAGGTTTTTTTTTTCCACTTCTCTCCAAGGAAATATTTCCACTAACAAGTTCCCTAGAGAAACCCCATTCAAAAGTTTCCCTAAACCAGAACAAGATCCCATCCTCTTACACAACCACAGAAACTCATCCTTCACATGGCTGTATGTATATGGCCCTCCAAAACCCTGCTGCAATTCAGACCATGTTGAGATCTCATATGTTTTCATAGGCTTCAAGCTTTCCCAGGTGTCCTGGTTTGGAATACAGGTCTCTGCTAAGAAAGGCAGGAGCCTCTCTTTGAAATGGAGAATGTAAACCCCCTCCCTCCAAATTATTATAATTTTGAAATTAAGGGGCTCTCAGGCAAAGATATGGGAAATAGGAATAACAGTTCTTTACTAGGAAAATTAAAATAGGAATACAGTATTGCAAAGAACAACCCCAAAACACTGACAGAGTCAGAATACAACCTGACACCCCATCAGTCAGGTTGTTGGTAGCAGTCCCATTCAGTGGTGGCTGCATCCCCCTGCAGTGGCAGATGTGGCTCAGCTGGAGCAGTGCTCCTGGAGAAGGTGCAGTTTTCCTCTGAAGGTCCAGGGATGATGTGGAAAGGTCTGGTTTTCCTCTGGAATCCAGTGGGAAAGGCTGCCCTGATGTTCCCAATCTCAGTTTTCATCTAAGTAGGAAAGGCTTGGCTCCTTCCCCTGGGTGGAGCATCTCCCAATGGGATGATGTAATTTTATCAGTCATACAGTGGGGTTCAGTGGCCCGTTAGCACATGATATTTTCCTGGAGGGAGCATGGGTTGTGGAGAAGATAAAGATGGCTGCCCCACCTGGTTTAACAGATGGTGATGGAATACATACTTTTGGTCACATCCTGTATTGCAACCTAAGACACCAGTTTATAATTTTATTTCAGTTTTCAAGGTTCTCTGTGATGTGGGGGTTTCCAGAGTGCTTATCTTGTCTAGGATGCAAAAAGATGCAGAGAGCTGCAGCCAGACCTGTACTACCCCATCACCACTGCCATTTTAACCTGGAGATGCCTGATAGTTCAGGGCATGCTGAGCATGATAGAAAACTCTTTATATTGACACTGAAGCATGACAATAGGACAGATATTTTTCTCCACACGCCTTGTAAATGCTGTCTCTTTCTTCCTCTCACCACTATTTAATCAGATGCAAAAATTAGTTATTAATTATTAATTAGATATTGGTTAATGATGCAGACATGATAGGAAATGGTGTAAACCTTCTGGCTTGTGTGTCTGGAGGAATTACAAGGTTTACAAGTGTGATAAATCATACTGCCATAACAAGGAATTTCCATGGCTGTTAGTGACTTCAACACCAATCCTTGTCCAAAACTCACCAACCTTAGGCTGTGAGTGGGAGTGGTGGAGCATGTTCAGTGGTAGCAAAGGTCTAAGCACCAAGGTAAGATCCATCTAGCAAACAGATATCTTGTATTTCGGAGTTTGAAAAGCAGTTGACGACTCCATTATGTTTAATCACAGTAGTTTCAAATTTGGGTCCAGCCTTTTGCTGTGATTAGAAGAGCTATGGGATTTTAACTGATGTCAGCTAGATTTGTTATTATACAAGCCAACTGTCTTTTGGCTCAATTGTATGGCAAATTGTAGTTCTATCTGTACTTAGAGAAGTCTGGGTTCCCCCACCTTTTCTAACTCTGAGGACAAAACCCTTGAAATCTGTGGTGCCTCTGAATCACAAGGGAGCAGGTATCAGCCACCCTTGGGAGACCCATCATCAATGACCTTTTCTATCTGTTATACTGGTGTTGTTAGTGCAGACTAGGAGTAGTGATATTGCCATGACTAGAATTGGCCTTAACCACTGCCTTGAGACAAGTCTGCATTTTTAAAAACTTCTTCCCATCTAAGTCTCTGCCTAAGAGTTTTTTAAAAATACAGATATATAGCAGAAAAATAGCATTTGACATCCAGTTTGTAATGATTTACACAGAGCTGTGTGAGGTCTTGTGCAAGGAATATTATGCTCAATATCTTTCTTAGGCATGAGATTCAGCACCAGTTTGGATCTAGTCATAACCTGTACAAATTTTGTATGGTGAAAAAATGTGAAAAATTCAAAACAAAGTATGTTCAGTGCATTGGGAGAAGATACTGCAGCTGCAGTAGGAGCATATGGAACCTCAAGGTTGATTAAGTTAGGTTCATGTTAAACCTCATTGTAAAGCAGAGGAAACCAGAAGCATGAATTTTGTGCTGGGGGTTCAAGCACATGGAATGGTGGGTTTTGGGTCTCTTTCACCCTCCTGGGGGTTGTGCTGGATCTCCTGGTCTGTGGGTCAGTGTTTGGTTTTCTGTGCAATCTCCCCGCCACCCCCTCCTCCAACATATCCTTATACCATAAAATTCTCACAACATAAGACACTTTACATTTGATAACTGCACAAAATAAATTATGGCACTTGGTTGTGCTTATTATACAAAGCTTTAATTGCTGTGTACAGTTTTAGTTTGCCTCCTTCCATTAGCCATCAAGATGTAAAATTAATTAGCAATAGAATATTTGCATTAATTAGTAAAGACTCTATAACAGCCATGTCTCCCACTCCCTTTCCCAGCCAGCCCCTCAGTGCCTGGCCAGCTCTTCCCTAGCCCAAGCCTCGGTGGGATTTCCAGGCGTCACGGCAGCTGCATTTGCCATCCATGTCCAAACCCAACTCGCTTCTCCCAACACTTTTGCAGTCCAGCTTGTGATTGACCCATCTCAAGAATTCTTGCAGACTCTTTTTAAAATGTGAGAATTTCGTTTCTGCCATCTTTGAGCAGCTCTTGTCATTGGAGGATTCCTAAGAGCAAAAAGGAGGTACTGATGCATGAGTTACAGATGCTGCATTCTGTCTCAGCTCACTGGGATGGAGGAGGACACTGTCCTTCATACCCCCAAAACCATTTCACACAATTCTTAGAAATCATTAGTCATTAGCTATTTCTCTTTGACTTTCACAGTACTGCAGACTTCTCTCTGTTGATTTTGGGGGGCAGAGGAATCATCTGCCAATTTGGAAGGTCAAAAACATTTCTGTCACAATAACAAATCCTGGGGACTGTGAGGGAATGTGGGACATTGGCTGGGTCCCAGCACAATCCCAGCTGCAGCCATGTGAATGACTTGTTGGTTGGATGACAAACTTAGACATGGCTTATTCTGGCAGCTGCAATACATAGAAAATTGATGCTTATCTGGTTTTCTTCCTGAAGTCTGCTTCTCTGTTGCAGGGGATTACCTAAACACAGTTACTGTTGGAAATTCAGCCACTGGTCCATGCAAACCATATTTTCTATCCCTTAATTTCTGTCATTCTCTCTTTTGGATTCAAAAGGCAGATTTTTTCTCTGTAAATCTCCCTAATTGTCTTTCCTGAAGGACAAGCTGTACAGGTCATTATTAATCGCACCTAATAGATAATCTTCATTACATCAGGTCTAACTGAGCCATATTGATATGGTCTCTGTAAAAATGAATTTGTGCATGGGAGAGAAAGCTTGGTATCCTTCCCTGGGCCTGCAGCTGGTTCAAAATTAAAAATTACTGATAATTTATTTGATAAAATGTGAGTGTGGTAAATCACCTGGTTTAAAAAACCCTGGATAAATAGATATTTGCAAGAAAATATTTGAAACTCAAATCAAGCAAAAAGTAGAAGCTTACCTTCAAAATATGGCAGATGTTTTCTAGCTTTACCATATCTGTCTTCACTTTGCTCATGCATGTCCGTTCAGGAATCTTTTTTAGTTCATGAATAAACATTTCAGTGTTATTATGTGCACAGCTTAGTTTCTAGGAGAAAAAGGGGAAACATATAGTGTTCTAGTTTGCAACAAGAAAGCTTTTCTTTCTTAAAAGAACCGTTAATAAATCATATTGAATATGCCATTTTTCCCTCTGGAAATCTAAACTTCTTTCATTCTTTTTAGTATTTCCTCTTTCCTTCCTTTTTGCCAGAAGTGAGGACAGTTTTCATAACTGTTATAGCTGGAAACTTTGAAATAAAAATGGTCCAGTTTCTGTCAGTGGAGGTTGTGACCACACTTGGAATTTGATTCAATCCATCTAAGTCAGAGAATGATTAATTTTTTCTTAGCTTTTGAGGTAGGACACTTAGAGGGAGCTACATTAAACATTTTCTTTATATTGCCAGTTCTTTGAAGATCAAACTTTGCAATCACCAACAGAAATTTCTCTGGAAAAATATTAAAAAGAACTGATAAAAATTGAGTTAGGGCACAATTATCTTTAGGAGCAATTAGGATGGTTACTACTCACATTCTAATAATCTTTTTAAAATAGGAGATTGCATTAGTATTTTGGAGCACCACTTAGATCTGTAGCAATAACAGCTTGCTTTAAATGTCCTCAGACTTGCTACGCCAGAGGTTACACTCCAAGTTCCCTTTGGGAACTCCAACTGAAAAGAATAGAATGGAAGCAACAGGTTCTTACCTTTATGTGAAGCGGTCTGCAGAAATTCCCCTGGAAACAATAGAAGTCTGTTAGTCACAAACTGGAAATCATCTCAAAAAGTAAATCTGGTGAGAGGGAAGTGGGGAAATTATTTACATTTATGAATTCATTTTCAGCCTCGAGCAAACAAAGCATTTCATTAATTAATGCGCGTTTAGTATGGTTCGACAGATGAGGCATTTCTTTCTGAGGGAGAAAGTAACTGGACACCCCAGAGCTCAATAGTAGCAAGAATACATGAAGATGCATTTTAAAGATGTTAGTTCGGGAGCTTGACCCCTGTTATCTGAAAAGGGCTTTGAATTCAAGCACTTCTCTCGGCAGATATGAAGCTGGCTTATATAGAGAAGCTGAGTAAATGCAGGATGTGATTACTATCTTATCTCATTCATAAATCATTCAAATCAGACAACAACAACAACTCGAGCAGTTGAATTATCAACATATCAGATTTGAGAAACTTTTAAGATTAAAGTTCTGGTAAATTTCCTAAAATGAGCTCTAATTTCAGAGCAATTCTTGAATGCAAGAAAAAGTAATGTGTAAGGGCGTGAATATCATAAAAGAACAACAGAATAATAATAAAATCATAGAATGGTTTGGGTTGGAAGGACATTAAAGCTCATCTTGTTCCAGCCTCCTGCCATGGCCAGGGACTCCTTCCACTAGATCAGGTTGGTCAGAGCCCCATCCAGCTTGAACTTGAACACTTCCAGGGATGGGACAGCCACAGCTTCTCTGGGCAACCTGTGCCAGGGCCTCACCACCCTAACAGGGAAGAATTTCTTCCTAACATCCAATCTAACCCTGCCCTCTGTCAGTTTGAAGATATTCTTCTTTGTTCTATCAAGGAAAATATCTGAGGAAACTAGTAATAATGCAGCATGAAGGGGACTGCTTCACCTCTGATAGCACTACATCTTATATTTCTGTAAATTCAGCACCTCTGGAGCTAATGCCAGCTAAAGATGGAGCCCATAGGACCTAATTAATCATCTACATCCCTGCAGTGTGACTTGGATAAGCATGGAGGGCAGAGGGGGCACAGATATGTATAGCAGCCTTGCAAATCTGACCAGATGACTTTTCTAGAGCAAATGTCATCTCTTTGACCTGAAAAGAAAATGAAAAGCTGTTTGTTCATTGTAAGTAGTAAGTGTGAGAGCTGTATTTTATCTTGGCATAATTGATTTGTATGACAATTCTGTGCAAATCTGCAGTCTCAGGTGACAACTACAGCTTCTCCTTCTCATGGGGCAGGGAATGTTTGCTTCTTTATTAATGACACTTCAGCTCTTAGGTAACACATCCCCAAGGTAATGAGGTGATTTATATGGGGACATTGTTAGTAAATAATTAGCCAGAAGGGCTGCAAGGACAGTGCCATATTGTGTGGTGGCCTGTCAGGGGTGCTTTAGGGTGGGACCCCAGAGTCCCATAGGAGGGAAGCCAGGGCTTTCAGAGTAACTGAGGCTCTCCCAACACCATCAGCTCAGAACAGGTTGAAGCCATGAGGGAGTTTTCTTGCAAACATGAAGGCAATGCAGCTCTAAAGACAAAAAAAGGTAATTTGTTCTATGCTGGGTAGCAATTAGTGTTACAGCCAAAGAAGTGTCATCAAGGGAGCTCTGAGTGTGAAGTTATTTCCAGCCACCAAGGAGAAGGAAATCACTCATCATCAGCATTGGTACCAACCATGTCTGGCAGTGCAGTGGGAGGTTTGTAACCTTCCCCAAGACACCTGGGCAGTCTCACCTTGTTCTGTGCTCAGGAACATCCCTGGCTCCAGCAGAGAGCTGGGAGGATCTCCTTGTTCAGTGCCAGAAGCAACACACTTGGCAAGTGCTCTTTGGGAAGAGCCAAGCTCCCAGCAGGAGCACCAAGCTTTGCCAATATCCCTGTCAGCCTGGGCCAGTTGGTATTAGGGTCTCTCCTAAATATTTCCTGTATAGGCCGGTTTCCATTCTAAGTCTGTATTTGATTTGTAGATATGTCATTTCATAGAAAATGCACAGAATTGGTAGATGAGTTTTTCTAGGTTTGATTAGGGAAATTTTGTGTTGAGTCAGAGATATGTTTCCTTCTGGACAGTATTCTAAATAATAATAATAACAACAACAATACTACTACTACTATAGGAATATGAATATTTGAGACTGGATGATGTTCCAAGTTCTTTGAGTATGTTTTGGGTTGTCCCTACTATGAAAACAAGTTGGCATGTTAATCATAGCCACATTATTCACTGTTCATTTACCTGCTTTGCAAACTGGAGAAGTTATTTACATTGCTATGTGAAAGGTTCTTGTAGCAAAATGCACATGGGAAAGGGTTGCCATGGATGTACTTTCCAGCACTGTTTTGGTTCAGCTCTCTGATGAGAAGCCTGAATCATTCTCTCAAAGGGCAACATTCTAGTGTCAAGCTGCTCTTGGCCTGTTGTCCAGCCCCTGTCATTTCCCAGCTAAGCTGTTCTGAGACCAAGTAGCTTTGGGCATCTCTTTTCAGCTGACAGCCTGAGGCAGAGTACATTAAAATGAGTTACCAAGATGAAAGTTTAAATGTACTAAACTAGCAGACCAAAAGATGCAAAACATGTATATAATCTACTAAAATGCCTTTGTACTTTCTCCTATGTGAGTTTCAGCATCTGTTGGTCACACAAGGAAGCCCATTCTGCTCCTCATCTCTGGAGGTTGGAGAAATCAGGGAAGGACAGTCTCCTTTAGCTTCTCCCACTTCTGTCTGGATTATTTGCTCCAGAGGCGGCTGTGGGCAAGTTCAACCATCTTACTGTTTACAAGGATTTGATAACCACACCCAGCAGACACAAAGCTCTATGTGGGCTGTATGTTCACCTAAGGCCTTAAGCAAATATTGACACCTTCTAAACCCATTTATCAAATCATTTTTGCACCAGATACCTTTTGGAAAAGTGTCACTCCTTTTAATATACACCTACGTGGAAAACATCCTCTGCCTTAATGTCAAATAGCTTTGAAGTTGCTGGGGAGAAGTAGTAAGATGTTATCAATAGGCTCATGCTCAGAGAGCACCTCCCTGGGCACAGGATGAATCTTTTGGTGATGCTGCAGTAGTGGGTGTGGGTGCTGAGCCCTCATGCCTGCACTGACTCCTGCTTAAAGCCAATCTTCTCTTAGGAGCTGTGGGGCCTGACAGAATTGTTTTCCTTTCAACTCTTTCTATAATGAGAGGTGAGAATCTCCTCTGCTTTATTAAATTCTTTTAATCTATAGGTTTTTATAAAAACATGTTTTGTACCAAAAAATCTCTAATCAGCACTGCTAATGTTTTTACCCAGCTGAAGATTTTCAATGCTGTTGGCACAGGGACTTTTGAGAAGCTGGGATAAACAAGCAGAACATCAAATTTCTCAAAGTGATAAAAAAATATTTGACATTAAAATCTGAGAGTTGTGCACGTCGGGGATGCTTTATCAGTGGGTTTGGGTACTGCAGGGGGACTGAGGCACACAAGCCATTTTTCTGGCTCGCTCAGAAAATAGCTCCTCTGAAATCTTCCTTCACCTTTCTGTGAACCCCTGAGCTCTTCAGAATAATACTGAAAAAAAGATGATTAAAAACCTGAATGGATAACTCACAGGCTGCCCTTCTTTCTACGGATCTCCTGTGGCTGATGCCAGCGCTGTGGTGGGTCAGGGCTGCCACCTAGAGAACAGCCAGGGCCACTTGCACTTGTCTTCGGAGCCCTCTTTTGGGAAGGAAAGCTTTGCCAAACCTCACACGGGCTGTTTGCCTGCAGCAAATGCAGCAAGGAGGGGCTGCCTACTCTGAGACTTATCCCAGCCTAAGGGCTGAGGGGTCGCCTGGGGGAGATGAATAACAGTGATAACAATTGGAAAGACAGTGTCTGGGAGTGTGTGTCTGCTGTTCTCCAGTTCTGAGGGAAACATTACTGTGAGATCATAGAATCACAGAATAGTTTGAGTCGGAATTGACCTTAAAGCTGATTAAGTCCAGGCTCCTGCCATGGGCAGGGACACCTCCCACTATCCCAGGTTGCTCCAAGCCCCATCCTGCCTGACCTTGGACACTTCCAGGTATGGGGCAGTCACAGCTTCTCAGAGCAGCAGTGTCCCACCACTTTCTGATCTTCCCTCCATGAGCAACAGTCCTGACCTATTACTTTGCATATCTCTCCGAAGATTTCTGCTAAAAAAATGCAAAATTTTCTTTGGAAGCAAACTTTTTCTATGTTTTCCTCTCTCACTCACAGGATCATGGCCCCTTCACCCCTCAGAAGATTAAACATTCCTCTCTTTTGCACCCAGTGCCAAAGGAGACAGCAGCTTTTCAGTGTGTAGGATTGTGGTCCTGCTCCCCAAACAGCTTTCAGCCTTTGAGCTGGAGGTCAGCACCAGCCCTCTCAGACCCTTTTCAGCAGGCTGTGTGCCTGTCTGGGGGTGATGGCAATGTTCCCTCGGGTCCCTTGTAAGTCCTGTTATTACAGGAGTTACAGGCTCCATCCCAAAGCACTGATGTACCCAGGGTCGCTTTCTTTCTGCCCTCTCACCCCATCACAGGACGAGCTGCTTTGACCTAAAGCCACTAAAAATGTCAAGCTTTTATTTTTTTCATTCTGTATTTTTGTAGCTATTGGTTGATGTTTTATTCCTGACTATTCTGGGGTGGCAGACAGATGATGATTGAACCTGGCTTGTGGTCTTTTGCCTGTTCACACAGTGACTACTGTTTCTTTCTTCCCCCACACTCAAGAAACTCCTCTTCAGGTGTTGTTACAAAAATTGCCTAATTTCTCAAAAATGTGGGCTGCCTGCAGATTCCAGCATGGATATCTCTGCCTCTTCAACCTGCTTTTCCTGCAGATACTGTGTTGTTTGGTGTATCCCACAGGCACACCATGGCTTGCACAGCCATTGCTCTGCTAAATTCTCCATGAATCATGTGTTTTAGGGAAATTCTTTGTAGGTGCTCAGTGATGCCTGCAAAAGTACATAAATGTGATGGGCTGGGTTTGGATTGCTCAGAGGGGAAGATGTGTGTCCAACAACCCTGATGTCCCTGTTAGTTTCCCCATCAGAGCCCCAAGAAGGATTTTTTTCTGTTGGCTATATTTTGCTTTCTTCTGCATGGGTGAATCTTCCTGAAATCAGAAAATCTGACTGGATGGTAAAGAGGAGATGTTGGAGGGAGATCTCCATTGTGAAATGAAAGCAAAGAAAGAAACTAAATCCTGATGCACTATTTCAGTGCTACTTTTGCCCAAATTTGAAAACAGTTGTGGTATTAGGTGGTATCTAGGCCTAAGGATGGTGATTCTCTACACAATTTTTTGTCATTCATCTATAGCCTATATAATAAACTCAAAGATTTCTGAGTATAATACCCTGCTGACACTGTCATGACCTCACTGGTAAGAGACATCTCTTCAATCAATCGAAATTATTTTTAGATAGAATGTTCCTTACATCACCATAAGTTTGTATTTATGTTTATATTATAAAATTTATTCTATAGATATCAAACATATCAAATATTATACAACCGATATATTTTATATCTAAAACATATATATTAAGTATTATTAATATTTATATTTATATATAAAATGTCTGTGTTCTCATGTTGTATGTGCCACAAAAGAAAAACTGCCAGTTCTGCCTTTGTGCAGGGAATTTATTTTGCATAGATTCCGTTAGAGTTTGGGTACATTTAATAGAGTTCTGCATACAAGTTTCCCAAGTACTTAAACATAAAAAAATGTACAAGTGCAGTGCTAGCAGCACACAGCTGTAATGAGAATGGTCATGCTTACACAATTTTCACTTCACATTTTTAAAATTTTAAAACAATTGTCACTGCATTTGTGGCATAATAAGAGTCTTCAGTTAAAAGAAGTATCTAAGTATAAAAAAAATATTTTAAAATTATTTTTAAAAGTGCATTCTTTCATAAGACTGTGCCCTGAAAGTGCCTCATCCTCCTAGAGGAGAGGTGGAGGTGCTGAGTGACATGGATGGCTCTGTTCCACAGATTTGCCTTGTTCTGGCTCTGAGATCACTTGGGTGATGCAGAGCTGGGCCCTGGGGCTGTGGCTTGGAACAGCATGTAAGAGAAATAGTGTGACAGCAAACCCCAAACTGGATCCCCAGAGCAGCTCTTCTAAAGCAAATAATTACTGTATTTCTTCATTGTAAAAAATAAATAATTTGAAGTTTCTCTAAATAAATATAATAAATAAATAATTATAGACATTCAAATAAATAACAGCTTCCAATAGCACTGCTTGAAGGAGGATATGCTAAGCTCAGGTCGTCTGGCCCTCTGGACAGGTGCCTTGCACTCCTTTGAAGCTTAGGTTGTTTCCTCTGGAAGAGCATTGTGCCCCAGGAACCTTAATAAATATTCCAAATTGGTGAAAAAATCATAGTCTTCCACTGCCTTCCAGTGATGTTCCTTGAGGGCAGACTGAAAGGATAGAAGTGAAAAGAATCAGCACATGTAATTCACATTCTGTTCTTTGACTAGTTTTTTTTTTCCTTAATTATTAATTTTAAGACCACAAAGGCTTTCATGAAGATTCTGGGGTTTGAATGGCTGAGGAATGTTACATGTTCCATCTTGTGCAGCTGTTTCTCAGCCAGGGCTCCAGTTCCCACCTGCACCAGGACACCTCCACTTTGTGATGGGCTTTGTCTCAGCAAGGAGACATTGGGAAGAGGTGAGCAGAGCAGAGGAGGCACTGGGGCCATGGCCAAGTCCCAGCTCTGGCTGAAAGCTGCTCCCATTGCTACACAACCAGAAGGCAGTGGGTGCTTTGCTCAGACACTTGTTCTCAGTGCAGCCAGGAAAAAACCTCAGAATCCTTTGTGGTCATCTAAAACAGGAGCAAACAGCAAGCAGGGAATCAGCCCAAACATACCGTCCACCCGGTGCATGACTTTCCATAAGCCTGGATCTTCTTCAGGTTCAGAGCTATGAGTCTCTCCATACTCTCTTTGCTGTTTTTTAGGGCTTCAATAAATCCTTCCAGATAGATGGTTACATTCCCTCCTGCCTCCATTGTGTTGTTCTGGAATAACAAAGTTTAGTGATTTTGTCTTTTCTGTTCTGTATTCCTGGCAGAGATTACATGGCATTAATGCAGTCAAAATGCTTGCTACAAGAAATAATCTTGCACAATGATTTGAGGCAAAAATTGCATAATAATTATTATAGAATTATATAATAATCTGTAGAGCATAGAAGCAGTTGTGCAATCCAGTGTTTTCCTTCTGCTGAAGGCTGATGTTACCTTCAAAAGTTACACAGGGAGTCTATGGAGGTGGAACTAGGCATGACTGGGTACCATTTGTTTTTTTAATTGCCTCCTTTGTTGACTCAGGCATGGGAAGGCAGTGATTCTTAGAGGAATCTTTAACCTCCAGCATTGCTACCTGGGCTTTGCCTGTCCTGAGCTTCCCCATGAAATGCACTGCTGATGCCAGTGCTGGCACTAGTCTCTAACAACATAGGTATTTTTTTCCCAAAAAGACAAGAAAACAGCCTGTTCCCCACTTTCCAATGGCAGTAAGGCAGCTGTCTCCATCTGACTCTGGAAGACAGTCAGTTCATTGTCTACCTGTGAAAGCAGAGATAACTAATTCTGGGAGCCAGCTGTTCTGCACCGCTGTACTGACGGCAGAGCCCTGAGCTGGTGTTTCAGGGAGATCTTTGTTTGATAACTCTGAAGGAAGCAGAGCCATGCATGTGATCTCTCAGCACATATAACCCCACCATGGTACACCCAGAAAGCTGAAAAGGTGACTTGGCTGCCATTTAAGACCTGACTTAAGAGCACAGGGGCATCCTGAATGGTCTATAACTACCTCTGCTTTCCCCCTCCTTCTCACAAAGCAGCTAGCCGCCCCACAAGCCCCCAGCACTGCAAAGTGAACCACAGAGAGATCTTACCAGAGGCGTGACTTTGCTGCTGCCCTGGAAGAGATTGGTAAAAATCACATTAGCAGGTTCTCCACTAACATAGAAAGTCAGACACAGGGCACAGAGAAAATGGACCAACCTTAGAGGTCAGGTTCTGAACGACTTGGATGGTTTCCTTGAAGAGGGCGCTGTCAGGGCAGGCTCTGCCTGTGCTGTGTGGTGCAGGGGACACCAGGCACAGCACTGACAGCATGACCCCAAGCAGGCAAAGCATTGTGGCAAGGGACTGTGCTCCCCTTCTTGGGCTGGCTAATCTGCCTCCTGGCTGCCTCTTATATGTGCTGTGGTGCAAGGAAGTGATTAATACCTCACCACAAAAAATGCTTGAGCTGAAGGCGAGTAGTCACCTGTAGAATGGAAGCTGTTAGTTTCTTATCTGATTGAGGAAACTACATGTTTCTAAAATAAGGACTCCCCCAGAAGTTCAGTGGGAGCTATGTAATTTGAGCCATTCTGATTTTAAACGCTGAAGCATTTTTATGAAATCATATTGTCTAAAAATTGATGGAAAGTAACTGTCTCTTGAATCTTTACATCCATATTTGCCCTATTTAATATTGCAATTACATTAAATCATACTCTCACTTCTACTAATTAGTTTTCTGCCCTTGTTCTGTGTGCTTGTCATTAGAACCCCACAAATTACTCAATGGTACCATGCTCAGATAAAAATGAAAATTTTGAGACTACTGACACCCTGCAGACCTGTACAGCAGAGAGGGACCAGCCATGGACTGCTGGGATATCTCAGTGTCTTGGGGGGACAGAAAAGCAGCTCCTTTGCTCCTTCTGAGGAGCATTTGTCCTCCTCCAGCTGCAGGTGTCTCTCCTGTCTCCTAATCCCCCATCAAGGCTGCCTTTGACCCTGCTGCACAGCTCCTCTTCACTCATCCCAAGAGGAATGAACACCACACCAGGATTACACCTGCAGGACTTCAGCTCTTTACTATGCAAAAATTTAAATTATGCTATTTCAATCCTGCAGCAGTTTTGTTATGTAACTTACATTCTTTAATGTGCATTAAGTTTTCTTGACCTTAAAAAAACTCAAGTGGTACATGGCTAGAGAGACTGTTTTGTTTGTGCTTTTCCCCTGAGGCAAGGCAGGTGACCCCACACACAGGTGCCATCCAAGCTGATGAGAGCCCAAATGCTGCTTTTTCCACATTCATAGCATTTTCCTACTGGTCCCTAGGCTGATGTTTCACAGAACACATAACTTCATTGGTCTCCTTGCATGATATTAATTAACTCAGAGGACACTGTCTTGTTAGTTACAAACCAGCTTTTGCTGCCAGGCACTTCTCTCCCCTGAGGAGCCACCTTGTTCAGTTTTTTGTTTTCACTAATTTTGTTAATTTTTTGGTGAGTGAGACATCTCCCCAGCTGTTCTCCACAGCTCAGCCTTCAGGAGCTTTTGCTGGATGAGCCACCCTGAAAGCAGCAGCTGGGTGGAGAGCAGAATGTACTCCCTTTCCTGCACGCCCTGGATATGCTGCTATGGGACCTGGGGTAGTTTTCCTGCCTTGCTGGAGTCACACTCATATTCCCAATGTTTCCCTGTAGTCAGAAGATTGTCTTTACTCCAGAGTTGAGGTTAACCCACTGTGTGTTACCTTAGTGGGGCAGCATCCATTGCAATACTGTCTCTGCCTTGTTCTATTCAAGGGATTTGCCTCAATTCAGGCAGTGTCAAATACCAGTCTCTGTGGTGCACACAGGCCTCTTTAAAAAAAATCCTGTTGTTTTTTTATTTTAATGAGTTTATGAGTAGTGTGGGCCCTGTCAGTGAACCTGTGCATTGCACACCTCAGGAAGCAGAATTCCACCTGGAACTCAGGTGTTTACCCCCCTCTCTGGGTGCCAGGACTGTCCCTGGCACTGCTGTGGCCGTGGAGATAAAATAGATTAAACAGATTACAGCATGGTTTAAAGAGAAGGAAGGATTGTAGGTATTGAATCATAGAGCCATAGAATGGGTTGGGTTGGAAGGGACTTTTAAAGGTCAATTTGTTCCAACCCCTTGCAATGACCACTAGACCAGGTTGGTCAGAGCCCTATCTAACCTTACCCTGCTGGCACCATAAATTGTAGCCAGGTTCAAAGTTCAGGGAATTTCTTCCCTTGGAAATAGCAGGAGGAGCTAAGGCTGCAGCTAAACCTGTCGGTGGGCACTGAAGATTTTGCTCTTATCTCTAAAATATCTGAAGAAATGAGAGTTTCTGCAGAGAGGGCAGAAGGGAAAGATGTGGGCAGGATGGACTTTTACTGCTGGAAAAACCAAATTGTGAAGTTGGGACTCCACCTTTTACTCTTTATTCTTTTTAAAGCCACTAATGACATGCAAATACTTTCTTAGATTGCAGCCAGGGTGGAAAAAAAAGGGGTGATAAAACCAGAAAGGAAGATGGAACTTGTGGTCTACTTGTGTACGTACATTCAGCAGTCTATCTCACACACACCAACTCTTTTGCAAATATTCACTCAGAGGTGAAACTACTGTGACCACCCTGCTCCCCTCAAGGTTGTATCAGCATTGACCTTTCTTTCCTATTCTGTACTGAGGGGATAACTGCTGTAGGAATCTGAGAGGGCTGAATGTAGTTTCCAGTCAGGGGTCATCCAGAAGTGCCTTCATCCAACTCTGCCTCCACAAAAACATCTCACAGGAATTAGCATTGATGAGATCTAAATCACTGATATGATTTCAGTCCTAGGCAGAGCCACATGAAGTACCCATATCCTTGTCAGACATGGAATTAAATGAATGAACAGAAAATGGCCCAGCCCATTAGGAATTAACCAAAAGCTTAACATAAAATTAACCAAAAAACTGAAAAGATAATAGAAAATTAACTGAAAACTAACAGAATTTTTCACTTTTCTAAACCTGGAGAGATGGTGAGCTTCAGTTTTGTGAGCTGGGCTCTATGCAGCTAAAGTAGAAATCCTGGTGAGAAGTCTCAGCAATGATACAGAGACTGTTCTTCCCCTGTGAAGGATTTGGACAACCTCAGGTTCATCACCACACAAGTGATCATTATAAAATCATCACACTCATGTAACTCACTGGAATGGAAGTTCAGCCAGCTGAAGGGTGACACAAGCTCTTGTGAGGCTTCATGTCCTATCAGAGAAAGCAAACAGTTTTGACAGTAGTTTTACTAGTTTGTGACACTATTTCAAAGCCATCTTCTTGCTGTCATTCCTTTCTGAAAAGTTTGATCAGCACCTCCTTTCCCTCCTCTGAATATCCCTGTCACACATATGCCAAGTTCATCTCTGCACATTCTTGCACAACCTTGAAGTGTTTTGATTTGTCCCAGATGTTTTCCCCTGCCACATTTCTAGCTGGCAGCTGCACTTGCACACCTCTGAGCAGACCAAACCATCAGGCTCCTCAGCCTTGATGGCCTCCCTCTTCCCCCCCTTAGCCCTTTAACTTTGAATTAATCTTGAACTAGAAGGCTGAAATGATTTACAAAGATTTACAACGTCCTACCACAGGATTGATGCTGTGTTCCTCGATCCTGGAAGGAGTTAAACAGTATTTTATCTCTGTGGTCTGTCTCTGCAGAAGGGAGGAAGCCATGCCTCTCCCTGCCTTGCAGAGTGATTTTACATCTGCTGTCAGAAGCAGCAGAAACTGAGGTCGCTGTTGCTGGTGACTGTGCTTGGTTGCAGCAGATGTGCAGCTCTGCTGCCCAGCCCAAGGACATTCCTTTTGTATTTCATGCTCTGGCTATGGTCACTGCTCTGTGGCCAGCTGTCTGGCCAGTGGGCTGTCATCCTTGGAAAGCAGCCCTTGGAGCATAGGGCCAAGGCAGGCTAATTGGAGAGCAGAGGCTACATGTTTCATGTTTTAAAATAGGCTCAGGAGAAAGATTCTTTATTTAATCAGAAGGTATTCCCTGTGTTTGCATGACTTCTTCTGCAGCTACTCAAAAAACAATGTCTGTGAGTCACAGAGGCTTGTTCTTCCCTTGCTTGACCTGGTGGGGAATTGCATTTATGAAGTCAGAAATTAGTCCAAATCCGACTCATTCTGCATGTCAGCCTCCTGGGCCCCAGCCTTCTGCTGCAACCCCTTCGTCTGTCGAGGCTCTGCCAAGGTCTCCCTGGCTGAGGGGGGTCAACAGGACTCACTCTGTCTCCTTTAACCTGTTAAAGGCATGCTTTAGGACTCAGAACTTTTTGTAACTGCACAACTTTGGAAAAGCAAGGAAAACCTCTCTCCTTGCTCAGAGAAATATCCTGGAGATGCACAACAAATTTTCTTCCTTTCAGGAAAAACTAGAGATAAGTTGTGGATTTCAGTGTTAAATGCTAAGAAGCCAGATGCCTGTTTGATCAGAAAAGATTTCACAGGCAGCCTTGGCATCTCTCCAGCCCCAGTGAGTCAGCTTGGTGCCCATAGGACAACAAATACTACCACATGCACATTTTCACCTTTCAGAAAAAATAGAAGAGTCTTCCCTTATTTTTTGAAAGAAATTATGTCTACAGTTTTTTTGTATCTTCCCACACATAGGAAGAAATTGCAAGACATCTCTAGAATTGGGTTTATGGTGTAAAAGCCATTTAAGTTCCCTCAAGATCTCGTGTGCACCCTGGGAGCAGCCACCACCTTGCACCTCTTGCATCTTTAGGCTGGAGCTGTCACCCATGTGCAGTGACCTTGGCAGCTGTTGATGAGCATCCAGAGGACAACTGTGTATTTAATGATGATTCATTGCATTCTCAGTCATTTGTCTGAACTCAAGTGAGTCTGAGAGAAACACAGATGGTCAATCCAAAAAGTCTGTAATGGGTATTTTCAAGCCTCACCCACTGACCTGATGAAATTTGGCTCCAGAGAGGTGGTGTCCAGAAAGGGACACTTCAGTTTCAAAGACTCCATGCATGAATGAGGAAATAAAAAAGAAGTTTTCCAAAGTCTGTGGGATCATGTGTAGTATACAGGTTTGTGAATCCTGACAAGTGACTAATGAGAATTACAGATGAAAAAGGAAATAAAGTATCAACAGAAAATGAGTAACCAAATGTTTCAAAAAAAGAAAACGGGGGAATTACCCTCGTTAAGGGTAAACCCAGATCTGGCTGTTGATTGCTCCACGGGAGAGCTGGGGCTGTGCCCAACTGGTTGTGATGGCATCACCATTCTCTGCACACAGCTGAGCAGGGGAGCAGTACCATAGCTGGTCTCCATTTTTCTCATCCTTAGTGCTAAGAAATTATGGTAAGAGAATTGGTGCTGGGGTGGCAGGGGAAGGATGGAGCATGGAACAGCATTTCCTGTCCAAGCTGCTTTCTGCCAGCTCTGCCCTGGCGTAAATGAAGGGCATCCTCTGGCAGGGAGCTTCCCTGCGGGCGGGGGCACAGCTGCCTCTCTTGTGGCTGCCCTGCCACATTCCCCTGTGCAGCTATTCCAGAATCATCTACAGCCTGGAAAGTGGGACTCTAGGAGAGAGACCCTCAGACAAGCTGAAAAACATGGTCTTGTGAAGCTGATGCCTGTGTGTTGTGTGTCTCACACGTTCCCAGAGCCCAACATCTCTTGACAAACCTTCCCTCACACCTGCTTGTTGTGGTGGCACAGACAGGACTATGGCTGGTCCTGCACAGGGTGGATGGGCTTCTTCCACCCTCGGAGTGCTCAGCATGGATCTCATAAACACAGGCAAGTCTAGGTATGTGGTCTGCACCCCAAAGGAGTTTGGCAGACTGAAGGGGGTCTGCTCTGCTGTTACTGTGTGGTAAATGGGTTTTACCGTGAATAATTTCTTGTTTATCAAATAAGGAATGCTAAATATAACTCACACCTACAACTTCTAAAAGTAGCATATGGCTCTGTGCAGCATCCTTTCCCCCACTGTGCCACCAGCTCGCACATTTTGTCCCCCACTGAGGCTCACAGAGCTGCTTTTTCTGCTTTGGTGTAAGAAATGCAACAATCATTTTTTAACAGAAAATCCACTTCCAATACAAACAAACCTCGAAAGTCAAAGTCACAGCTTAACTGAGACATCCAGGGAGGGGTGTTTTGTTGTATTATGGAGATGGAAGATGCCTGTCAGGGCTGCTAGATCTGTGATGAAGCTGTTTGGGTTATCATGTTCAGGCAGCTGAGCTTTGTGCCCTGGTGCTGTCAGTGCTGGGGATAAGACTGTCTCACCTGCTGAAACCAGGCATTCCCTTCACTGCTGTTTGCACAACAGTTTCTGCTTGGCTTAATGGTATCAGCTTATTTCGGAGTCGGTATGAGATCAGAGATGACGGCAGGGCCCTTGGAAGCCCCAGCCAAATGGACTTTGGCCTTGCCAGGGCTGGGTGGTGAAGAGAAAGGGCTGTGCCAGTCTTGAGAGCTTTACAGGATGCTGCTGGCATCGTGCCTGGGACGCCTGTGACCTGCTGCCCCACTGCCTTCACCCCACTGCCTGCATCCCACTGCCTGCATTCTACTGCCTGCATCCCACTCCATTGACCCCACTGCCTGCACCCCACTGCCTACAACCTGCTGCCTGCATCCTGCAAGGCCCCAGAGCTGTCCCACCACGCTGGTGCTTTCCCTGGCCGTCTGCTGCCCTGGGCAACAGCTCCAGCTGCTTTTTCCTGTGGCCAGCCCAGTGTTGACTTAGAGTTATTTAATGCTTCACTTTTCCCTCCTGTCTGTTTGTCAGAATTTCCTGGACTGCTGTGCCAAGAATGCTGAGCCTGATTAATGTTTCCTCCATAAAATCCTGATAATCTTCTCCTTTCCATATATGTCTGATTCTGAGACTTCCCGTTTATCTGAAGGGTGAATTTAAAATATAGTGTAAACATTTAAATGCACTTTCAAATAATGTATCTGAAATATTAAACATCTCATTGCTAAAGAAAACGTTGAAATTCAGGAAGGATTTCTTCAGGGTTATTAGTCCTCGAACTAGTACAGCACTGAATGTGATGGAGCTCAGGAGCAGCGATTTCCCTGACTGTTCAACCTGAGGGAGTTCATCTGGATATTCACTCATTCCTCTGATCTTAGGAAACAGATTCAGGGTTTGGTTTGATTTCCATTTTTCACAGTTCTTACAAAAATTCAATATAAAATAACGTATGGTGGTCTTGCTCCCAGAGCCTGGGCAGTTTGTGTTATCCAGGGACAGTCAGGGCACTTGTCCCCATCCAGGGCTAGTGGCTGTTCACCCACTGTGGAGGTTTTTGAGGCTACTGGCTCTGTGTCAGGAGATGAAGTCTCTGTCCAGCCTGACTCAGCTCTGCCAACATACAGTGCATGGGGAGGTGCTGTTTGGATGCAAAGCACCTGCTTTTGTTTCAACCATTGGAAGGGTGCATCTGAAAACTGGGATGTGCTCTGCACCGTGGGAGGGGTGGGATCTGTGTAGGAGCCAATCCCTGCTGTAGCAAGCCTTGTCCAGGACCACCATGCTGTCAATAGGGAAAAACCACATTTTTGGAGGTTTCTGCAAGGGATTTCTGTCTCTGTGGGTGCTTGCCATGGTGGCTGTATGTCTCTGGCTCTTTGGGTGTTAATTTCTGCACTACCTGGGCTGTCCCTCCATCCCAATCCTCCTGGTGAACATGGATGTTTCTCAATTTTTTGGGGCTGGGAGCTCTCCACACCAGTGAAGGTGAGGGAATGGTTCTCAGCTGTGACAAGTGAAAGATCTTTTGCTCTCACACCACTGCAGGTGGGGCAGGAACATGGTGCAGCTAGGAGTGAGTTATCCCGGACAAAAGGACACATCTTAAAGGTTCAATAAAATATGACTCAGTGAAGCTGATTTCAGGACCAAGCTGCAGCAGGTGGCTCTGGGTGAAATTAGGTGAGGGCAGATGTGGGATGCTTGCCCTGATCAGGGGCATCTCCTCTACTGCTGGCAGCACCTGTTGTGTCCATCACACTTGGAAATGAAACAGCTCCTCTGAACAGTGCTGAAACCACTCATCTTTCACAAATAAAGCACTCTTAATAATGTAGGAAAATTTGTTTATTTTTGTAAATGTGCATTTACATTAATGGCAGGTTGCAAACATTCAATAACAGGTACATAAGTATAGGCAACACGTGACAGAAATCCTTAAAAAACAATCATTGCAGGAACACTCCCTTTCAATGCTCTTTTATTAAACATTAACTTTCAGGATCTTAACTGATAGCTTTACATGGGTATGCACTTTGTGAGTACCTGCCATAGCTATGACTACTTAAACAGTTTGGAAAACAAGTATTGTCTGATTCAGTTCAGTAGAATTTAGCTCACATGAGATGTGGAAACACCTCATATCAGCTGAGAAAACTTGGAGGAAAAAACAAACAAGACCTCTTTGCTTTTGTATTACCCAGCTTGGCTGGATTTATGGCTCTGCTTCAGCAGCAATAAAACATGTAGTGGTTGAAGTTACCCCCTGGTCTGAACCCTCAGGGAGAGAGTGGAGGTGGGAGTGCACAATTGAAGTGAATCTTCTCCAGTCCTGGAGCTACTTCAGGAGCCAAGGGAAGTGAATGGGCTGGGTGGCACCAATGGCCTCACCCCTGTCCCACAGACTGACTTTGACCCAGCTCTGAAAGCTCTGGTGCTGTGGCTTGGGACAGTGTGAGAAAAATTTTGTGATAGCCATCCCAAGGCAGATACCCAGAGCTCCTCCTCCCATCCCATCACACAGCAGTTTCCTAAAGCAAATACGTGAATACAGCAGCATCACAATAAATATTGCAAAGTCTCCATAAATAAATAAATAAAAAATAAAACCTGCTCTTTCATTATGAAAAAGACATAAGTTAAAATATTAAAATTATCTAAAATATATAAATACTTAAGTGCTTGTCTTTTCAAAAATGAGCGTATTTCAATCATTATAGTGAATAACTGCTGTTGTAACATCACATTTTACACACACACACACACACACACATATATATATATATATATATGTATATTTATATATATATATATGTACTCAACATATCTCTCTCTATATAAATATTCTATGGCCACATTCCTGAGGACAAGTTAATTGAGTCACAGTTTGGTTGCAACAGAGTTTGAGTTCTCCTTTTCTTCTCAGATTTGGACTAGTTGCTCTATTCAGGAAGTTTGAATTTTCTCAGAGAGCAATCTCAAGAACCTGTCTAGTGTGTCCAGGAAGTCATCCCATGTTACTTGTGCAGTCTTACATTCCTTATCAAGATCCTTTAAAAAAAAACATAACAATGTAATTCAGCCACGTGACTTGGATATCACATTTATGTCTATAGTATTTGATATCTCCACTGACAAGTGGGCTGAAATAGCCCCCAGCATGTTTTGGAGAGCCGGGTGAGCTGCCCCTGGAGGTTCCAAGGCAGGGTGATGATGTGTGGGTGACAGCTCATCACCTGGCAGCATGCACAGGTACCCTGAGCCCAGCTAATGTTCCAGCTTCTACTCACATTTGAGGGGTTTTTTCATGTTATTATCTTCCTTGCATTTGGGATTACTACAGAAAAGATATCAGAGTGTGATATAAGGAAGAAGATTGATGTATTTACACCCTTCTTAATCATATCATCTTCAGAAGAGATTTCTAGTGTCCACTGCAGCCAGCTCAGTGTCATCCCAGCTGCCACAACCCATCATTTAATAGCCTTTGCTGATTATTTTGCTTTAAGTACCACAAAGCCAAACTTACTTTGGGGAGGATGTTTTTGTAAGTGTTAAGTCTGGTCAGTTTTCTGGCAATGACTTTGCTGTAAGTGTCAAGACCTTTCAAGGTGCTAATAAAGGTTTTCAGGTGGCTGTGCATGCATCTCTCCACCTGCAGGGATAGAGAAGCATCATTTCAACAGTAATAGTTGGTAGCACATACATAAAACATAATATCCCAGGAATTTAAATACCTATGAAAAATAATAACCTACAGGAATTAAGGGCTGTATTTTCAACACTAGCTCTGATTCTGTATTCAGCCATTTACTGGACACCAAATTTAGGAAATCATAGTACAATCTATAATTTTCATTTAAGAACATGCCGGGGTCCAAAACCTCCCAACTGCCTTAAGTAAGTTGCAGGTGCCACTAGGAACTGGACATACTAAATTTGGATGTCTTCAATTCTGGAGATATTTGTTCCTCGAGGGAAAGGAGGGCCAACCCTGCATTAAGCCATCATTTCTTTATGTCTCTCTTGAAACTGGATCAGAATTGTCCTAATGAAATAAAAGTGATTATTACTGCTGGTGTGAATTTTCAACTTTTCTCCCTGAAACTAAGAGGGACTGATGTACATTTGTCTCTGTAATTAGAGATGGGCTGCTATTTCTCACTGGTACTCCTCGTGTCCTCTAGTGAAAGCTCATTTATTCACTGGATTTCTGGAAAACACAGGTCAGTGAAATGGATAGGATATGGACTAAACATCCTGTTCTAAAACTAAGGGATCAGAGTGGATTTATGGGGCTTCCAAGAGGATGCTGGTGCACATCTAAGAACTTTGCCTACTGAGAGAACTACTACAGCATTTTAGCATGGGCAGCTTTCTGTAGGTTCTTGGAAAAATTTCTCATTTCTCTAAATTTGCAAAGTTATCTTACTGCTATTAGAATTCTGAAGTGGGAAAGAAATTTGGGGATTTTAGACAATAATTTTAAATAGAAGAATGTGGATTTCTTACCATACCATTCACAGTTACGAGGCTGGGAACCTGCTCAAGAGAAAATTAAGTTAGTAAACTCAGAATAGAATCTGGAATAGAAGGGCAGCTCAGGAAAAGTTGTTCAAAATTAAGGAACTTACTGCATTTAAATTTAATTTCTTCATATCTTGGAGAATTTCTTGAATGATGAATCCCACTAAAGTCCTAGAGTGCTCCTCCTGTGGTTGTGCTGAGCTGCCCAGCACCCCCAAACCCAGCAGAGCCACAACCTGGACCAGCATTTTGAGTCAGCTCTGCTTCTCAGCTGGGTAAACTGTGTGTGGCTCTGCCTTGGGCTCTTTTATACAAACAGTGCTGCAGGAAATGATTAATATCTCACCACAAACATGCTCATGCTAAAGGGGAGGCGGGGAAGAATTACCTGAGGAGTGGAATCTGTTGGTTATTCAAATGAGTAAGAGTCTATGTACTTTCTGCATCAAGAGCTATCTTATAGACTCTGTACCTGAACCTCTTTGCAGTACGTATTTCCAAGGCAAACTGTGCAACTCTTTAGTGTGGATAAAGTGTAGACAGATGTCTGTATCCATCTGAAGTATTAGAGTATGTATTCATAGACTATACAGACACATATATAGACCAATGCCCACACAACTGTGGATGCTGGAAAACTAAATCTTGCTTTATATTAGTTTCTCAGCACTTCCAAAAATTTGGAGGTAATTTAAAGAAAATGTTCAGGTTTCCACAGAAAACTAGATTTATAGTTCTCAATATTAGTAGGTTTGCATTTTAAAAAATATTTTAAATAAAACTACCAAAGGTATTAAGTAGAATTTCTACAGGGAATTCTGTCTAATCCAGGAAATATATTACAGCCTGACTGAGTGAAGACTGAGATTCCAAGGTGTTGGTGTTTTTAGGAAAGGCACTGTGACCTCAGGAAAGATTTTTCAGCTATCTGTGGAGAAAAACTGAACAGTAACTGAGAAATTTTGCAGCCAAACTTCATTTAATATGGGTAGAGCTGATAGGACAATCTAATTATGAATATCAACTGGAGAAATTCAATAAAGAATAATTCAGAAGTCTGCTGACCTGTGAATATAAAAAGAATCAGATGTCATAAGAGCAGCTGTCCCCTGGGTTGCATTAGAGAAAGATCACCATGGATGCTGCTGCTGCAAAGAGAGGTTAGATCAACTTTACTCTGGACAGAATGGCTGTGCCATCTCTCACTGTCTTGGCCCGGGACTACAAGTGAGGATGGGAACCAAGCTGTAGTTTTCCATGCTCTATGTAGCACATGAAAAAGGTGTTTCCAAATCAGAGTGTTACAGGGATATTTATTCATTCCTGGATTACCGAGGGTGCAGTTGTGGGTGCTGGATGAGGTTGTAGCTGTATCCTGGGAAGGAAAAGGAACCCTCTACTCAGTATTTTCCCCATATCTAAAACACTTCCACAGCCAGTAGTAGATGTACACACTGTCATCCAGAAATTTTGTTAGAATGTACTTTTGTCTTCAGTATAATATTGCTGATGAAAATCCTGACTAGTACTGGACCCAGACCAGATCCTTACAGACAAGGCTAGGCACGACCTTGCAAGCTGATGATGAATTGCTTGTACAGTGATATATTTATTTCACTAATTTCAGTTCTTTTCACCTAGCTTGTTTATGAACACAAGGCTGTAGCCTTGGACAAAAATGTCAATAAATGTTTTTCTACTAACCAAAGCGGAAGTCAAGGAGCAAACTAATTTTAGCAAATCTTACATATGACATGATCTGCTTTGCTTTCTGTGTTTGTTATTGCTCTGTAGAAATGAATGAAATTTTATAATCAGATTGTCCCTTGAGCATGCTGTGCCATTATTCTGGATGGACCATGGTGAGTGATGTTCAGGGAAGGCAACATTCCCTCAGCCTATGTGCAGGTGCCCTATCACCTCCAGCTCAGGGAGCTGGATGCTCCCTTTGGTTTTCATTCCTGTATGGTCAGGTATGTTCAGGTCACACACAGTTCCTATTTTTCCATCTTTCAGATGCATTTTGTTAAATTCATTGAATACATTCCTTTCCTGAAAAGTCAACGCTATGATAACAATCTCCTTTTTTCCAGTTGCATTATGAGATCCCTTGCATCACGACAAACAGAGATGACACAGTGAATTAGGATAGTCTCTAAAATATGTGAAATAAGAGGGGAAAGGAGAATGCATATCTCAAACGTCAGTGCTAGATCAGATCACATTATCAGCAGGGTTTCTTCCAGCTACCTCTGTTTCTCCATATCTCTACGGTTCATCTCAGGGGTAGTTTCCAGCAGTGACCCATAGTTTCCTCATAATTTTACTAGTATTTCAGCTATGCTTAACAATTCCTTCCACATTCCGCCAATAAATTATGACATTTCTCTGGTAAGTCCCAATTTATTTAGTACAGCTGTCAGGGTCATGCATATTTCATGATTAATTTTCTACCATCCTGGACATACTTTCACGCCCAGGCAGGGGACATGATGTGCAGGCGAGGGCTGGAGATTGTCTGAAAAATAACTAACAACTGTAAAATGTATTAGTAAGAAAACTTCAAATACAGCAAGTGATTTACAACAGGCAAGCAAAAGCAGTTACTCATCCACTTGGTTACATTCTGCAATCGGGTCACTTGCCAGAAACAACAGAAGACAGTGTTAAAATCTGAAATTATAATCTGAGATAAGTGCCAGGACTATGACTTTTACAATTACTTTCTTGGATTCAGTCTAGAGCAGAGTGAGTAAAAAGCTATGCTGAGGAGGCTATGGAAAAACAGTGTAGCTGTCTGGTGTCAGCATCATCATTCTGAGGGAGTATTTTTTGGGACGAGGCTTTTGCGAGATGCTTTGTTATGTTTGCAGTGATGTGCAGAACAGAATAAGCATCTATCATACTTTACATCTCCAGAGATTGCTTGTACATCCCATAGGGAGTGTGCACACTTACAAAATGGGAAGCAGGAAGAAAATAAATCAGAAGAAAAAAAAAAAAAAAGACAAAAATGTGCACCAGGCTAGCCTAGCTGATACTTCTGATCCTTCAGTGATGCTTGGCCAATCTGTGTGTGTGTTTTGGCCATTTGCCTCCCTAATTCATTGCACTTGATGCCTTGTCTTCCCAAGAGCACATAACATTCAATTCTGACAAGGATTGCCCTGGTTTATGATCCAAAAAGTTAATTGTTATTTTTTAAAAATTATTATATCTGGATCAGGAAACTGCCTGTTTGGGAACCTGCTCAAGAGAAAACTCCATTGTTCTCTCTCCATTTGATAGGAAGTTATCCACAATGATGAAATGTTTCATCCTCTGAAGAAAATGTCTTCAAACATTTCAGCATTTCAGTCCCCAGCCTGTCATGCCAGGAGCCCAGAAATCTTTCACCCTCACCCACATCAAAGAACAGTTTTACTGTGAACAGCAGTGTCATCCCATCTCTACACTGACTACTTTAAAATGCTAAGTTTCTAGAAACATTCAGGGCCAGGCTGAGCTGGGTGCTGAGCTACCTGGTGTAAGATTGTAGATGTCCCTGCCCATTGCAGGGGGTTTGAAATAGATGCACTTTAAAGGTTTCTTCCAACACAAATTATTCTATGATTATATGAAATCAATCACCTTATTTTTAGTAGAAAAGACTGCTAGAGAACTGGTTCACAGATCCTCCCAAAGCTTAAGCTGAACTGATTGCTTTCTAAGTGGCTCCTCATCTTTCTACTGGTCCCAGGCTGTGTTTACCTTACTCTACTCCCAGAAATTCCCACAGTTCTCTGGGTTTTCCAGGATTGCTAGCAGTCATCCACAGTCACACTGCACAGAGCCTTAGAAGCTCAAAAATTAATTGCATCATGTCCTGCAGACTTGGCTATGGTAAATTTATTTATATCGTTTCTGTGAGGGGATTTTTTTATGAAGACAAATCTTGTGTTTTGTTGATCAGATGTCCTACATACATCCTGGTTTACAGAGTCTTTGCTCCAAATTTCTGCAATCGATGAGTAATAACTGCTGTGTGTTTGTGGCAAAGGAAGACTCTCAAAAAGACAACCCAGTTACAGGAGGCTATGTGGTCAGCAAACAGGTGGTCCTGTACAGAGACATCTCAGAGTCTGGCTCATTCTATATTCTGTATCTGTACTTAAATAAAGTCTCCCCAAAGCCTTAAACTTCAAACTCGAAGAACATTTCACAAAATCATTACCATCAAATCATTGTGACAGTTTTCTCAATCTGTGAAACAACAAATCCCTTCCAAATATGTACAGGTCTGTTCTAAGAAACCTGCAAAAGCCCTTTCTAGGAAACAAGGTACCTCTGGCAAGTTAGCTATGTTGACCTACATTGGAGAGTGGAGTAGAGGAAGATTTGTGTGCAGTCATCAGTGGAAATTCCATCAGCCCATGGCTGTTTCTGTATGCTCAGAGGTGCCTGAAAGTGTCTAGAGTCCAAGAAGTTATTTTAGTCATGGAGAACAGTGCTGGAAGACATGGTGGGAGGAAGGACACCCTCTGTTCCCGCTCCAAACAGAATCTCATGTTAATGAGATGGATTTAATTTCCCTGAATGGGGCATATTGCACTAACCTTGTGCTGCTAGTACAAGTGAATACTGAAAAAAATCTGTATGTTTCAGGCTATAGTCCAAGTTGCAAGTGAGCCCACACCCAACAGGATTCATTGCTGCTCATTACATGCAGTCACACAGAGAAGTGTTTGTTTTTTTCTGCTGTACTTCAAGACACTGAATTACTCTTACTCTCAGCTTCCCACTAAACTGAGCTGAAAATTTAATTATTTTTGGGATGCCCACTCTGGAGTGCACTTGTTCAAAATTGTACATTTCTTCCAAGCTCAGTAATCTCAGTTTATTTACTTTTCTTCCAATTACTTACTTTGAAATGTTTGTATGTTTGCAAATATATAAAACTTTCTCCTGGAACTATCAAGACCCTGGAACTATTGGGTGATCTTGATTAAATAATTATGTTAATTACATTTACTCAACCAAATTACTGAGGGAATAAAGGAGTAGAATCATAGAATCATGGAATGGTTTGGGTTGGAAGGGACCTTAAAGATCATCTCACTTTCCTATGGGCAGGGAACCATGGGGAGAATAAGAGAAAGATTTGTGTTAAAAAGTTAATGTATCTTACCTAGGTTTTATTTCCACTTTCTTATGGATGCTTTACAGATGCTTCGTCATGAAACCCACAAGTGCAGATAGCAAGTGCTTTCTTGTGCCATTAGAAAACCTTTTGTGAGATCAAATGAGGACACCAGAGATGCAATGGTATGATGAGATCTTTAACTTTCAGTTCTGATGCACTTTCAAATTCTCACTGCTGTGAAATGCACCTCTGCAAAAGCTGCTCAGTTGTGGATGATTCAAATACCCCTTTAGGGCCCTCTTGGAACCTTCTCCCCTAAGATAAGAAATCCTTCCTTAGGATGACTCATGGTAGAGAAATGTTCACCCCTCTGTAGACCCCCATGTTATCTTTTAGAGTTTTTACTGGTCTTTATCTCTTCTAAGCAATTGGTCACTTCTTTACCTAAAACCTTAAAGTAATTGGATAGCTTTCAACTTATAATTCTATTGGTCACTTTTCAATTCACCTCAACCCACAAAACCCTTTTGATATTCTATATTCGGATTTGGTGACCTAGGTGGCAGTGGGAAGGACTGGAAACTCCTCTTCCCAGAGGTGATGAGCTGATGGTGCTCACAACTCATGTGGTGGTTTCTGTATCAGAGGAAAAATGCCACCTGTGCACAGTAACTGCAAAGACAGAACCAGTTTTTTGCAAGTAGTTGTGGATTTATATATGAATATCTTCCATGAAACAGACCTTCAAACCTGAGAAAGGAATTATCATCACAACCACAGCTGTAGCATTCTTGCAGCCAAAGATTTTACCTGGGCATTTTGTACACGTTTGTCTGGGATAAAAGTGACCTGGTAAAACATTTCACAAATCCGACTTCTTGTCTGTGTAGTGAATCCTTTTACCACCTTTTGTACCTTGTTGCAGACAAAAACAAAGCTGAACACTGAGAAGCTTTTCTCAATGGTTTTCTACAAAGAAAATAATTGTATAATTCCTAAGAAACAAAATCCTAAAATGTAGTTTGCTTAAGTGACCATATATTAGTATCCTTACATCATGCTTTCAAACTTTCTTTAGTTGTATTTTGCCTACTTTTCCCATGAAAAATTTGTTGAATCTTAATTTTGTTGAGGGTGGACCTCTCTTGGGTGTCAGTTTTTCTGTAGCACTTTTATCTTGTAAATCATTGTTTTGCAAGCTTAATAATTCTTTAAAGTAATTTTTCCCACGTAATTATGGGGTTTTTTTTACCAAGTAAACCAAACCCCAAAATCCCAGGCCATGTACCTTGTGGAATCACAGTGTTACCAGCATGGTTAAGAATTCAGTGAACTGCACTGTATAAGGCCATAGAGATTTCAAACTAAAAGTCATTTCATGTTTTCAGTCTTACTAAATATCCTTTTATACTGGGTCCTATTTTTAGAACCTACTGACATCTTCCAGATGAGTCAGCATCCCAGTCAACATGGAAAATTTTGTCCTGGTGATTAAACATTGATAAGTCTGTTGAGAAAAGAAAATGACAGCTAACACATGAGGCTTCCCACAAAAGCCAAAAGATGCATCTTTTGGGAGTGTGCTAGGAAAAAGCATCACCTCCATCTTGGTTCAACCAGTGGGATTCAGTGAGATGGAAAAATACCTGGGGCTGTGTGGGAGTTGGTGTTGCACCCCAGCTCCTCAATGGCAAAAATGCGCAGAGGTTAAAGAGCCCAATATGGAGTTTGTGGACAAAGTCTCAAGGCACTTTGTGGCTGCAAGAAAACCTGCTTGGAAGATTAATCACATCCTTTGGAAGTTTCTGACATCTCCAGATCAGCTGAGAGGAACACCAATGTTTAGAATTGCTATGCTGTTTTTAAACAAACATGAAGAGAGGCCATTTATTTTTAACTCACTTCAAACAACCAGGATATTTTGTCTCTCTATGTCTCTCTAATTGCTTTCCCCACAGAGCTATGGAGAGGGCAGCACTCAGCCCATGCCCATCAGTGCACACTGAGCAGGCCAGGGCCCATGGCAGTGTCCCCATGGCTACAAGAAAACTAATGTGAAAACACACAAGTGAGAAATCACATATGTATCAACGTCAGTTTGTTGTGTTTGGGAAAAAAAAAAAAAAAAAAAAAAAAGGGGGGGGAATTTTCAGGTTGCTGTGAGGATTTCAGTCTGGTTTTCCACATTTGAGTACTGAGAAATAGGTTTCTAGATCTCATTTGATTGTCTAATAAACTAGTGCATCCCAATACCTCTTACCCTTGGGAAAAGAGAAGTAAGTTCTGGGAGTAAGTGTGCTACTTTAAAGCACCCAGCAGACATCATTATCCAGAAGTGCCACAGGCAGCACAACATGCCTTTTGCTTAAGTGCTGCTGGCTGGCAGCTCCTGCTGCTCCTGCCCTGCTCCTCTGGAAGGCAGAAGGAAACATTGCTCTCCAAGGAATGGCTTGGTCTGTATCAGGAAAAGATCTTAAAGTCTCTTGTGTGCTTAAAGGCAGCTGCTTTAACATTCAAGAGGTGTTTTCAAAATACTAACATAAATGGAAAATAAAAGCCTTCTGGAAAAGCACTTTGCTATGGAGACCATGTGCTTGCACATGGCAGTGACCTGGAAGAGTTACCACTCTAGGGTGTGGAGTTTAACCCAACAGAAACATTCCTCTTGTCATTAAAAAGACACCTCACTCTGTTGTACCTATATATGTACTTATTTAGGCAATGTTTTCTGGGTGCATGTCCTTGCTTACCAACACTGGGGGTTTTGTGCCATCTTCTTGCCCAATCACTCATCTTTGTGAGATCTTACTATGATGCCTCATATGCAAATTCAGAGAGTACTTGGCACCACTCCAGTCCTTCTCAGATTTCATCCACCTCCTTTTCCAGAGGATATTAAGCAATGCAGGTCTTTGTTACTGTTAATTCTGGATTTAAATGCTGCTGCTAAAGCATGGTCCTGTGAGCACTTTAATTGTTTCATGCAATAGCTTTTCCCTATGACTGAAGTGATCCAAACCCCTCATCACTTTGGTTTTATTTATGCCCCCTTTTTGCACATTCAGTCCTGCATCCATTCATTGAGACTGGGATTTGTTTCTCTTATATCCATTTTATTACACCATACAGTCCATTTTACTCCCATTCAAGAAATATTAATGAAAAAGCTACTATTTAATGGCTACTTTTGCTGTTACCTTGATAAACAGTGAGTTTTCCCTGTGCAACAAACTCAGTGCTGATCTTTCTACAGTACTTTTAAAATACCAAATTATTAAGGTTCAGATCTGATATTCATACCTCTTTTACCTTTGTTTTTGAATGTTTTTCTAAATTCTTAACCTTGCTATTATAAAAATTTAATGACCAATCAATCCTATCCTTTAACTAAACCAGCACAAATAGGCAGCTGGCAGATGGTCATGGCAAGAAGGCAAATGACATCAAAAGCCATGATAAATTGGGCTAAAGGGCTTTTTCTCTGCAACAAAAAAGCTTGTTTAAAAGATGTTTCATTTGAGTACAAGCTGATAGAAAATAGTGAATAAATGTGTGAGATGATAGATAGTAAAAAAAGTTTTATAAAGGCACTTCAGCCTGCACTCTCAATGGGGATATTTGTGCAGCTCTTTTATTTTTAATGCTTTTACTGGAGTTGACTCTCTCCCAATTGTCTGAATGAACTTCTGACAGCAGATGGCATCTTCCTCAAAACCAGAAATCAAAAAGGATTGCTACAGGAGGAAACAAGGTAGAAAGCTCATTGCCTTGCTCTGCCAGTCTGCTGCTATTGACAAGGTCACATTATGCATCAATGACAAAATTTGGCCATGAGGACTCTCTCTGCTCACACAGGCTGGTGCAGCACAGTCCTTTACTGGAGCACTTAAGCTAGAAAGAGCCTGGATGCTTCTTAAATAAGAGAGTTGACACTTCAATTTCTCACCAGCAGGAACAGTCAGTTGCTTTGCAACCACTGTACAACCTCACTGCCCACACAACTCTGCCATGAACAGGTCAGCACTCAGTTGCCTCCAGTCAAAAGCTGTGGCAAAATTACTTAATATACATTAGATACCACTTAAAACTCCACCTAAAGTTGAGGAGTTCTGAGCTTTTGGATATGCTCAGGTCTTGGCTTTGATCTATAATTACTTTAGAGGTGTGGCTCAAGAGCTGCAAGCTGAACCACAATACCTGTATTTGTCCATTATCCATATCCCAAGATAAAAGCTTTTGTCTAAAGAAAGCTCAAAGGTCATTACAGTGTATTTATATCTGTATAAAGAGGCTGAAGGTTTGCTTCCAGTCTGATGAAAGAGGCTGCTCTTAAAGCAGAAACATTTAACTGTTGGAATCCTGAGAGCTCTGATGGGCTTTGATGATCCTGATCAGCTTCATCTGCACAGGAGTCCATATAAACACCCTTCCCATGTGCACAGGAGTCCATATAAACCCAGTCCCAGAGGCTTCTTCCTACCCTGTGTTGCAGGAATGTCTCCAGCTCAGTCACAGCCATGCTTGTGCTCAGCCATGGGACTTGGGCCCCCCACCTGTGAGCTGTATTCCTGACCTTGGCCCTTCCTGAGGTAATACCTGGTGGTCTGGGATCTTGCCTGACCCACAGTTGCTACCGTGAGGCCTGTCCTGCTTGCTATGCTTGGCTTCAAGGAATTGCACTGCCTGGGAGGACAGGTGTGTTACTGTGGCTTTTGGAACCATCAGCCTGCACTAACTGGAGCTGTACCCTTGCCATTAAGGTAAGATAACTGACTGAAATGTAGTTTAAATGAGAGCTGCTAGTAAACCTTAATGCTCTGCCAGCTGATATGAACAACCTGAAAACTGGGAATGCTTTAATCACCAATGTAGTGGTCAAAAGAACTATTTCTATTGGCTTGAGGGAGTGTTCGCCTTTGACTTCAAAGGGTTGATTCTGCCCCTTCATTTGGACACAGTATTTTTGTCTAAATCTTCAAGGTCAGGAAGGTATGGAGAGTTGGCACCATGTAGCATGTTTGTATAGCTTTCAGCGGCAATTAGAACATTCTCTTCACTATGAGATGCAAAACGTATTTATTGTAAGGGCAATCCTACCTCTTCATCTGGATTTGGGCTGCCAGTAGCACTGATCTGTGTGCTGTCCTTCTGGTAAGTAAATCTGTCCATCCTGAGCACACCTGCTGCCTCCAGCCTTTAGGCAGAGACCCACAATCATTATGAAGTGACCATTAGGGAGTATGAGGAGCAGCTAGAGGGGCTCAGCTTGGAGAAAAGGCATCCCAGAGGGGACTTTTTCTCTCTTTAATTCCCAAAAAGGACCTTGGAGCCAGGTGGGGTTGGTCTTTTCCCCCACAGAACAAGTAACGGGACAAGATGAAATGGCCTCAATTTTCACCAGGGGAGGTTTAGATTTGCTGTTAGGAAACATTTCTTCACACACTGGCAGAAGCTGCCCAGCGCAGTGGTGGAGTCACTGTCCCTGGAAGGTTTTGAAAAGTGCAGTTGTGGCACATGTTGAGGACATGGTTTAGTGGTGGACTTGATTATCTCAAAAGCATTTACTAACTTAAAGGGTTCTATTAGTCCGGTGCAGAATGGACTTAATTATCTTCTCTTCCACAGGTAGAAAAAGCTAAAATGGCAGAAGAGGAGACAGGTGATGAAGAAGACAAGGAAGAAACAACTGCAACTTCTAGGGTAATCACTGTTGCTATCTCTAATGTTGGCAGTAATATAGAACAAAATAGGGAGCCCCTTAGAACCGCCAGTGATTTAATGGAGCAAAGAACGGGTTTGTTAATAAATAACAATAATTACAGGGCTGCCGCTGTCCGTGGTGCTGGAGGTGTTGCCCGAGCCCCCGGGGACCAGGCACGGCCCGGACACGGCCCTGCTCATCTCATTCATCTGGCCTTTGGAAGGGCCTCGAGCTTCCCCTGTAGTGTCAGGATCGGAAGGGCTTGGAATAGCTGAGAAAAAAGGTGAAAGATGGCTGCAGGGCTAGACAGAAAAATTAATTCTTCTTCTCAGGCATGTTTTTTGCATTACGGGTCTAAAATAACTATCTTAATACTGAAAAAATGCCTTAACCCTCCCCACATACATTTACTATATTATTTGTCATAAATCTGTCAGCTGCAATTTTAGAAAGGTAAAGTTGAGAAACTAACTCAGCTGAGATCCCCAGCCAGCCACTTTAAAGTCACTTTCTTCCAGAATGTCACAATACAGTAAAGCAACCAGCTCAATGGCAGGAAAATCCATGATGGGAGAGTTCATACCCTTTTAGCTCTGGGGAAATCCAACCATGAGGTGGGAAACCACAGACTTCGCAAGTTTCACTGTTATCAAAAAGAATTTCTTCAAAATTGATGACTTGCCAAAACCTTTTCATGCTCTTAGGCTTGATGAATTGGATGACTGTAGTAGATAAAGAATTGACTGGATGGTCACACTCAAAGAGTTTTGGTAACAATGGTAACTGGTTTGCCAGTCGCCTCTGGGTTGAACTGAAATCCAAAGAAAGGATAAAAGAGAGGACTCAAGGTGTAAATACAACCTTCAAAGCAAGGTAAAATTAAAAAACAAAAAACAAACCAAAAACCCAAAAACTAACCAAAAAACCCACGGAAAAGAAAGCAAGGAGCTTTCAATATTAACAGAGGGAAGGGGACCTTCTGCTCACAGTCAAACAGGCAGGGATGTTTTGGAGCTGGATGTGTTGTGGTTTGATATGAGACAAGTTCACTTGGCAATATAAAGCTCCAAAGAAACACTGAGAAATGATGGAAACAATTCAAACATCTTTGTGATCAACACAAAAGGAAAGTTGAAATAGCATCCTGAATAGGTATGATCTTTATTTAGCAGATTCTTGCATGGATTCCACCAATAAATGCTGAGTTTCTCAATGAAAGAATGACATTTTGAACATCATAATTCTGCAATGAAACAATAAAGAGAAGACAAGGTTATAATCATAAGAAACCAGAAGGGTAGAGAATGCTGCTACTGGAATGTGAGGGAGTGCTGAGTCACTCTGCATTGGTTGCTGCCATAGTAACTGTTTATCCAGCGGGTTGGGAACGAGGACAGACTGAAAAATTTGAAATAATGTAAATCCCAGCCTGAAATGTATTTCATATGCTTTTTAAAAAATTAACAAAATTGAATACCTCTGAAAGTTTTTTATATTAGTATTACTTGGGGCAAGCAGATTACATTGGACTACTGAAGAAACACATAAATGTATTCAAGCAAGAAATGTGGTGATTTCTTCCCAGCTAGGTTAATGTTACTGTATCTAATTGTGGGAGTGAGTAGGGACTGGTTTGTATTCATAGAGAGGTGATGGAGTTCCTGTTCACTATAACCCAGCCTAGGCTGTGATGCAAACAGAAGATGAGAGTTCTGGGAGTAGCAGCTTCTGGGGTGGATTGGAAAACTTAACATACTTTAGAGAGGTGTAAGCTCAGATTCTTAGGCCAGTTTTTTCCTGATGTTACCCTCAGCTCTGACTGTTAGGAAAGTCACTGCTGGTGATGGCTTTAGTGTCTTGGTGGCTGAAGGTCCCCTGCAGGAGAGATAGCTCTTATGTAGTAGTGATTTGCACAGTTCTGTGAATCATAAGATTCTGGGTGGTTTCCTAGAATGGAAAATGTCAGCATCATTATGACAGGTGTCTGTCACTGTCACACCTCCAAAGGCAGAACATCCACTATTATTATACCAGTAAGAGCACTTAAACTGCTGTTGGGGTGTGGACAATTTCAGAAAACTGTAGGTGGGCCTTTTGATAAGCAGTATAACCAAGCTTGCTGTGGACTGTAGTTACAGAGGAGCAGAAAGCTAACAAAGGTTTGAAACCAAGAATAAGAGAAAGGTTTATGAGAACTCTGCAGAGAGGCAGGAAGTTTGTGGTGAAACACGGGAAGTCACTTGCCTTTTTTTAATCTGTGTAGAGCTTGGAGGAGCTGCTGCAGGACATGCTGAGGTCAGAAAAGTTCTGCTTTGCAGAGCATAGGCAGACACCTTGCGGCTCCCCAAAGAAGGGCACAGAGGTCCAGTTGGGATTTGTTGTGTCAATGATCTTCACTCTTATGGTAGATGAACAAAAGGTGTTTTCAGGACTCGTCGTGCAACTGCATGCACAGATTTGCTTGCATAAATCTTAGTGAAGTTTTGGGAGCTGGCACTCTTCAGCCAGTTTCCTCTAATCCCTCAACTTCCCTAAGGAAGTATTATTCAAAAATATAATCTCCTCAAAGATCAAGACCTTCTGAATCATAGAACATTTTGGGTGGGAAGGGCCATCTAGTACAGCTCCTCTGCTGTGAGCAGGGACATCTTCAATTAGATCATGTTGCTCAGAGCCCTGTCCCACCTGGCCTGGAATACTTCCTGCAGGATAATTTGTTTTGTTGTATTGGATAGCTTCAGTATTGTGATTTCCATCTAACATATTTCAGGAGCCCAGAAGCAAGGCTCAGTTAATGACACCACATATTCAAGGAGAAGTCTGGGCTTGCTTAGACACAGGAACTGTAGGATGCAGGTAACCTGCAGAAGATGAAACACGCTAACAGCCTTGCAACACAAAATTTACCAGACAGACAGGTAAAAATTGGCATAGAAACTCTTTTTTTTTTCTCAAAAAAGAGAAGGTTGTAGGAATAGGTTACTGATGTTCTTAAGTAAAATAGATTGTTCAGTATTTAATCTATAATCTATCTCGCTCTTAAGCAAAATAGATGGCAGTAGAAATTATTTTGCCAAGTCCTATTTTATAGCTGTTATATTTGATTTTATGGCACTTGAAGGTGTAGCTGAAGTCCCAATTGCTCTACAGGCATTTACTATAAGAATTGCACTCTGAGGAAGCAGGTAAAGTTCTCTTTGGTTTTCAGCTCACTTGTTAGAATGCTTGATGATAGTTTTCTGCCTTGAGACTGTGAGTCTTGAAAGACAAAGAGCCCTTGATTAAAATGGACGTGACAATTTTATAACAGCTTTCAGGAGTGGGCAGTGATGACTCTATTATATATTCCATCAGGTTTAATCAGCTGCTGGGCTTTTGTACACAGGAAGGTTTTTTAAGTCCTTCTCATATTGAATCAGAAGGAAACCACATGGTGAATTTTTTTTTTTTTTTGCCATGAAATAGAAATACTTCATTTTCATATGCTTCATTTTCACCTTTTAAAAAAATGAAAAGTTTTTATCTGCAAAGGAAATACGTGCCCTTCACAGCTGTAATCATACCTGAACTAGTGCTAATTCCTGGTACAGCCAGGGAACTTTATTGGTGTATATTGGCCCACAGTCCCAAAGAGTTAAACAATTGCATATCACAGCTTGGAACAGGCAGCTCTGCCTGCAGTGCAGACCTGCCGTGTTAGTGACTCAAATGGCTGAATAAAAAGACAGCTTCTCTTCTACCCTTCAGCACTCCCATCCTGTTTATTCCACTGGCACTCTGATTCCCAGGGGGACTCAAGGCGTATTCTCACCACGGATGCAGCCCTTTTAATACCTTCTTTGCCAAAGCCCCTCATGTACCATGGAGCTGGGACATTAATTTTTTGACAACGAACTGGTTCAGGGAAGAGTCAGAACATAAATCTGCTCATCTCTCCATGTGTTTACTATCACACACAAATTGCCTCATTTTTTCGTTTAAGTAGCCATGAGCTGCATGATGATGAGATGTCTAGAGGCAACGCCGAGCTGTCCCTGCTGAAGAAGCTGGATGTGTTTTAGCATCTCTGACGGTCTTTAGTACCGCTGTTGTGCAGGTCATCGGCCAAAGGTGAAAATAAAGCTATAGAGGAGTAAAATTCTCCCACCCTCCGCCGCTCATGGATCCGAAGGGGAAGGGATGCTCTGACGAGCATCCGCGCACTGTCGGCAGCGTAGCCCCTTTTAGGAGGGATCTGGAGGGCTCGGCAGGATGGGGAGAGGAGGAGGGCTGCTGAAAACCCCTCCCTCTGCCGGGGGAGCGTGCGGGCGGTGCGGGGCGCGCCGCAGTGCGCGGAGCGGGGCGCGGGGGCCGCTCCGCAGGGATGCTCGCCCCGCTCCTGGGCTCCGCGGGCTCCGGCTGGCTGCTGCTGGGTGAGTGGGCCCCCGACCCCCCTCGGCAGCGCGGGTTTCTCCTTCTCCCCGCCCTCTCCCTGCTTCCCCGCTCCTTTCTCCGCAGCGGGTGGGGACCCGCTCCCCGCCTTGGTACGGTGGTAGCGGCCCGAGCCCTGCGAAACGGCCTCTGCACCCGCGGTCCGGCTCCCCATGGCCCTCCCTGCTCCGGGATAAAGGGTATTCCAAGCTCTTTGTGGGGAAAAGGCAGGCGGGAGCGGCGGGGATGGGATGATGTGCGGCGGAGAGCCGGCACCATGAGCCGCTATGGCACTGGTGCAGAGAGCTCAGCGGATGCATTACATAATATCTGCCAAATAGTCCTGCTGGTTTGTCCCACCAGTCCATCTCTGGTAAATTTGTTGGGGCACTTTGTCTGTAGTGGCGGCGTGCTTGGAGGGGTGTGTGCGAGTTAAGAGCCGCTGGGCTGAGGGTGATGCTGGATCCTATTGTTTTGTGGGCAGGCAGTGACGATTCCGAGTGGGTCTGCGTTAGGAAATTCTTGCAAGTCTGAAACTGGAAGATTCTGTAAGGTATTTAAAGGTTGATCTTGAATTGATCTGCTCTGCTGATTTGAAATTGAGTCCTTTGAATCTGTGTGAAGTGTTTTTCTAAAGAATGGTAATGTTCAATATCTGTGCTATTTCCCACTTTATGTATCAAAGACCTTCCCTCTAGACAAGCAGCCTTCCAAGCAGAAGTACAAAGGGGAAAATTATTTTAAAAGACAAAAGATCTTAGCATCATTAGGTAAATGTTCTGAGGGGAGTGTTGATAATGGAAGAGATTGTAATTATTTATGTTCACGCCTACTTGCTATTTTTGATTATGAGAAAGGATAAGTCACACTGAAAAAATAAAGGGAACCTAAAATTGCTAGCCTGAATTTTGCCTCTGAAAATGTCCTGGTGACTCCCATTAAACACAGTGATCTTATAGCTGCTTGAATCAGCTGCTTTAGAACTGTAGTAAAACTCATGCAGTGAAATATAGCCCAGAGGGAATTACATGGGGGAAACAGAAAGGAGGACTTGGCTGGGAAGCTGTGGGCAAATGTTTGTTACTGTAGTTTGGGCCCCAAGGCCCTAGGGACTGCTCTGAGCCACATTACTGGTTTCACCAGGCTTGTTTATGACAACAGGAGGAGAACAGGACCCACTGGGAGCAGGTCTCCTGTGCAAGCTCCTACCCTCGGTCCTCCACATCTACCCTGCAGTATTGGTTTCTGTGCTTCACATCTCAGTGCTTCTGCTGTGTCCCAGCTCCCCTCTCTCGTGCATCTGGCTATCCCAAAGTGTGTGCTTAATGTTACTTTATTTTGGTGTGGGCAGGACTTCAGCTCAACACTTCTGTCTGCAGAATAGGGGCCCTCAGAAGACAGATATGTTATTGCCTTTTGCACTGAGTTGTATGCCACCACGGGTCATCTCTGTGAGATGGATCCCACCACAGCACCAATGGCTCTGCCTGACCTGGCAGTGTGGCATCTGCTCAGCCCTGGAGCAGCAGCTGTTGCTCTCATGTCTGGTTTTGGCTTTCTGGTGGCCCCATCCCATCAGTCACAGGTCTGTGTTGCAAAGGACTCACCATGGCTGTGCTGATTTACTGTGCAAGGAGCTCCTTGGCCATTAGAGCCCAGTGAAGCATGCTTTAATTCAAATTAATTTCTGGTGCCATTAGAAAAGTTGAGAACAGGTCTATAATGTTCATCTCAGTGAAATAATGGCAGAAATCAGTGAAAGTCAAAGTGAACTATTTCCTACTGGGCAGTCTTGGATGGTCTGATGGGTGCAGAGAGCAGTATAGTAAACAAAACACAAACCTAATGGCAAATTCTCCTAGGGATTTGAACATTGTTGGTTTGGTTGAAATTTTCCAAGAATTCACCTTACCCCTCGAATCTTTGGGATTTCCTATTACTTTTCTGCTCTTCTCTTCCACATGGCTGCAACCATGAGCCTCTTGCCTGCCCTGTCACTCCTGTCTTACAGAAACAAAGTCTGTGTTCTCTTGTCTCCTGGCAGCAGCTGGAGGCCAGGCAGGCACCTGCATCCATGTGTGTAGGCACAAGAAGGGAAATTTGCCATCATAGTGTCCCTTCCCTCTGGCACCAGTGCATATCCAAACATTTCTTGGTGCATGCATGCAAAGGGCTGGGAGGTCATCTGGGGTCACAACAGACTTGTACAATCCCACTCCTGATCCTGGCTCCTGTCTGTGACAGGAGTCCTTGGTGATGCTTTGTGTACAGAGGAGATGCCCAAGGCTGCTCAGCCCAGCCTGTGGAGTGCCAGGTGCTGCACCGGAGGCAAAGCTCGTGGGGTTGGTTGAGATATATTTAGTTGCTTTTATTCTCCATCCCTCTATTACTTCTCCATTTGAGCATTTGCTAGATACTATCAAAAGGAAAGAATAGATACATTTGGATTTCCCTGCACCCTCACAGGAAAAGACAGGACATAGCAACTTTTCTCTGCTGTTCCAGTCTAATATGGACATTTATATGATTTGTCTCCACAATAGAACTATGGATATTGCAATTATATTCAAGTAATAAAAAATAGGAGGGAAGCCTTGAAGACAGATGGTAAACTGAATTAACTGAACACCCTCAGAAGTAAGAAAGCTGCCTTGGGAGTGAGCCAGAAACAAAGAAATGCAACATTACATCAGTAAGGGTATAATTGCCCTTTTGATGTCACCAAACACTGCAGAGCACCAGATGGCTTAAATGTTTCATTGTGAGTACATTTCTGAGAGCACTTTGGGAAAAATACCTTCTTCCTTTGTCACTGCACAGTTGCAATCAACACCTGGATATCTTACAGGTAATTGGAGGCATGTCTGGGTGAGATGGAAAGAGATGGTGGATAATGTGACACAGGCAGTTACCTTCTGGTGGGTTCTCAGGCATCCTATTTTCCAATGGCTTTGTTCTTAACTTTGCTACATTATTTCTTCATATAGACCCAAATAAAATGACTTAAAAACTCTCTTCCTGATCAGAAATCAACACAAAAGAAAAAATATGTTAATTTATTATTTTATTTTTAAATGCTCTGCATACATTCTTTGGGGATGGGCCAATATAAGTAATGAGGTTTTTCCATCACTGCTATTTCTGTCTCTTGTGCTACTGTGTGAAGCCAAAGCCCTGCAGGTCTCTGGCACCAGGGACCCATCTGTCCCTGCTGTTGTCCCTGCAGGGACAGCTCGGAGGAGGGACAGTGCAGACCTCCCCTCCTGCAGGTTACCAGTATTTTTGCCTGTGGAGAAGCTACTGGTGGTCCAAGCTGCTCCATCCTCTCACCTCTTTTCCCACTGAACAGGAAGGTTTACAGAGCTCAGGAATCCAGACACCATCTTACCCTGTGAAACCACTCAAATGCAGTGGAGAAAGGTGTATCAGAGAGCATGTGGCTACAATATATATTATATAAATATAAATATAAATATATATATATATATATATATATATATATATATATGCTTGAAATATACATGCAAAATCCATGAATCTCCTGCAGGGACCCTCACAATCCTTTCTACACTCTCCTGAATTTTGCTGTGAGCCATGATTGGCCCTCCAGGAGCTTTTCCTCCCAAATATGCTGATTTGGAGTCTTTGCAAATCCTTTTTGGAGACTTCAAGGAATTGAGTGTTGATTCTGTACAGCATGATACAGGGATATGTTTTGCTGGACTTGGATTTGTTGTACAGAGTGCCACCAGGACTAATTGATGGCAAGTCATTTGCTGTGTCAAAGCCTCCTTGCAACACAGACATTGTCACAGAGCCTCCAAGGTGACCTGAGGCTGGTGGGAAGGTGGGCATGGAAGTAGATCAGGGGCTTGGCCTCATTCTGCTTCTTCCTACACTCTGCATATAGGAAAAATTACAAATATTTTACCATCTTGCTGGAGACTGCACTATGGAAAACATGGTAGCTGGTGATGAGAAAGTAAGACACTAAGATGAGTGGGGATTTTTAGTCAGGAAAGAGTGTCAAAGCCACAGGGGTAGATCAGCACCTGTGAGTTGGTCTACAGCTCCCTGCTGCAGCACCCTTTACCCACTGCTTGGCTTTTGCAAGCCCAAGCTTGCTTCAGCTACAGTGTGGAGCAGATACTTCAGAAAAACATGGCTGAAAATGCAGCCTCTTCTTGTCATGGGCTGAGTCCACAGCAAGGTTTTGGCAAAACCCCATGATGATTCCCCCACAACCCCCAAATTAGTCTCTCAAACTCCCCTGTCAGATACACAGGGGGTTTTTCTGTCTTCTGTGTTGTGTGGGATATTCTACTCTTATAAACTTGGAAAGAAGCTAAATCCAACCAACCACTCCAAGTCAATTTCTTCCACACCACAGGAAGAAAATGTCACTTGTCAAAAAAAATGTGTCATTCAGTGGAAATCACTGTTTCTCTAGGAAAGCCCCAGTTCAGGGAGGAAAAGTCTTTTTATTCAGACCTGCCATGTTGTTGCAAGACTGCAGCTTGCATTTCCATTTGCTCAACAAAGCATTTGGGTTGTGTAGATAAAATCTCAGAGACACCAGGTGTGAGCTACAGTGGCAGCAGTCACACTGCAAAATCCCAAAATCTCAGCTGGATGGGTTGGCCTCTTTGAGAGTAGCAGGCTCCAAAGGCACCTGGCACTCCAAAGGTTTTTGGGCAACTTTTCTCATTGGGGTCAAGTGTGTCACTTGGTCCAGGAACAGCAATTCCAAATGATGAGTTATTTGGAGTAACAACCCTAGCAAAGGGTCTTTTGTCCACTATTGCCTGAGGCAGAGATGGGTGGTTATCTATGTAAATCCATCTTTTAGTGATTAGATTTAAGAGGCCCTTCACTGCTTTCACTGCTGAGGGTTTTGAGGCCAATCAGTCCCACACCTGGGAACAGACCTGGATGCTCCTCCTGGCTGCCTGAGTTTGTTTTGACCACAGAGGAAGGACAGCCACACCAAAACTATCAGCCAGATCAGTCACTGCAATGGGACTTTTTGCTCTGCCAGAAGAGGTTTAGGTTAGATATTAAAAAAAGTTTCTTCATGAAAGGAGGGGTCAGACATTGAAACAGGTTGCCCAGGGAAGTATTGGAGTTGTTGTCTCTGAAAGTGTTCACAAAACATGTAGATGTGGTGCTTGGGAATGTGGTGGACTTGGCAGTGATGGATTAACTGTTGGACTCGATGATCTTTGAGGGCTTTTCTAAGCATAATATAATTCTATGGTTCTGTAATATTTTAAGATGCAGCTTTGGGTCAAGAAGCAGAAATGCTGAGGTGGCAGGGACCTGGTGTGTGGTGCCATGCCAGCTGATCTTCCACAGAAGTGTGACTCTCCCTGTTGTGAACATACTTTCATTTGGGAAAGTTCTAGAAACTATGAAATCGTCCAAGTTTTCTCTCAGATTTGCTTATGACTAATCCAGATCCTGCTTATTTGGATGCCAACAGGATGTCTCAGCCAAGCTATTTGTTTTTCCCCAATATTTTCACCCCAGACAATGGCACAGCCTCCTCTCTGGGACAGTTGCCCATGTGGCAGATCTCTGCCCCATCCTGTCTGCTCCTGGAACTGTGCCCCCTCTTCAGCCTGGCATCTTTTGTGCTTGGAAAGGATGGGTTTTCCCTGCTGCTGAGTGCATGGATGGGTGCAGGAGGCACCATGACTCACTTTGGGCTGCTGCTTGCCCTGCTGTTGGACAGAAAATTGCACAGCCTTCACTTCCTTTCCTGGGAAAGGCACTGTGCTTGTTCATGGCCAAGAATCAAAGGGGCTGGCTGAAATGACCTTTCCTTCTCCCAGCAGGCATTAGGAAATTGAGGCTGAATTGCCCCCATGCACAAGTTAGAGCAGCCCCTGGGCTGTGCCCACCCATGTGGGCCAGCAATGGTGCCCAGGAGAAAGGGGCTCAGGAGCAGCCTCCTAAGGGAAGGGCCTGCACATACCTCCAGCTCAGTTTTAGGTAAAATCATTCTCCATAACTCCAGGTAATCTCATTCAGAATTATCTTTTCTTCAGCCAAGTGTTCAAACAGCTCCTCGGAGCTGTGAGCAGCTTGTGGCTAGCCTGTGAGCACCAGCTTGTGAAAGGTCACCCAAGTTGTGCCAATGTCCTGATGTCCCCTGAACCTTTGTTCACTGTGGGTCTCCCTTGTGCACCCATTCATGTTGCTACAGGGCAGGGACATCTGTCACTATCCCAGGCTGCTCCAAGCCCCCTCCAGCCTGGTCTTGAACACTCCCAGGGATGGGGCAGCCACAGCTTCTCTGGACAGCCTGTGCCAGGGCCTCATCACCCTCACAGGGAGCCAGGGTTTTGAGGTGCCGGGGGAGCCATCCCCAGTGACCTCTTCCCTCCTTGGAATACCCGAGTCCTGCTTTTTTTCTGCCTGAAAAGGGTCTTTTTGAGCCACTGCCTCCTCCAGCCCAAATCTCTCACAGCTGAGAGGCTGCTGAGGGTGGTGTGATGCTCTGACCTGCCAACAACAATTCAGGGCTGTGTTTCCTCTTGAAAAAGACATTTGCATATCCTCTATTCACTTTACTTGGTTAAATATATTTGAAAGGGCAAAAGCTCTGGGTCATTGAGACTGCAGAATGAGCTGTCTGGGGGCCTCTTCCATCTTAACCCTTTGGTAACCCTTTGGAACCTTGCTACAGCATCCTGGAGGCTTAAAATATTTAGAAAATTATTTTAAGGCTGTTTTGCAGCAGGTATGGGGAAGGAGGCTGGAGACAGGGAAAGCCCTGCCAGAAGTCAGCAAAAATGTGCCATATATATTTGAACTGAAAATTCACTTACGTGCAGCCACAGACTGACTTGCAGAGAGTTTGCAAAATTTAACACGGACAGAAAATGCCCTCAGGGTGACTTGAACACACCTGTGAAAACAGGAGGGCAAAAGCAAGTTACAGTAGTCAGGCACAGAAAGGTGCAGGGTGCTTTGGGGTGTGGGATCAGCAAAGGGAATTTTCTAGAAACAAAACTAGAAATAACCTAATTGCTGCTTTAGTTAACAAAACACGTAAAAAACTCTGAAGCAATAACAAAGATCCTGAAACATAAACCATATATTTAAAAATAATTCAAATAATGTAACTATTTGTTATTAGTTTCAGGAGAAAAAAAAAAACATTTCAGCAAAGTATTTAATTTGCAATATTTAAGGACACTTCAAATCACAGCCAAACCACAGATTTCTTAAAAATCCTCCATGAGATGATGCCAAATCCCCCCTTTCCCCTAATTTTTCTAGCACAGTGCCAGGTCCTTGCTGCCAGGGGAGCTGGAGCTGGGTGTGGGATGTGATTGGGAGTCTCTGGCTGGTGGGTGCTGACATGCCAGGGTGAAGGAGAGACCCCCTTGGACTGGGCCAGGACACAGCCTCTGCACCTCACTGTGTGCTGCACCTACCACACCCAGCTGCAATGTGGAGACTGCTTCTGGATGCCTGTAAAATGTTTTGAGGATGACAGCTGGGAAGAGATGCATAAGCAATAAATTCATCATCCTGGGTTTATTTTTGTTACCTTGCCACCAGTTGGCATCCCTGTGGTGTAAGGAAATTGAGGGCTAGAGGGAGAAGAGGCAGAAACACTTGCCCAGTAACATAATATTAATGTTTCTAAATATTGAATTAATCCTCTATTTGTGCTGTATGCTTCCTTCCTGCTGCTCTTTGGAAGTGTTAAAAAATATAGGCTGTATAAAAATAAAAGCATATTATCTGACCAGAAGATATAGAAAAGGAAAGAAGACCACTAAAAAGATACACAGTGGCTGGTTTTTTTTTTTCTACTTGAGGCACAATTTTCCATGGATGGGCCTTCAGAAATGTAGAGCTTCTTTTGGCAGATTTCTGTTCTGTAACTGAAGTTATCACTCTGGTTTATGGTAATGTCCTGAAAACCATAGCATCAGCTGGGGTTTTTCTGAGTTATCCTTGGAATTCTGAAGGGCCAAGGAACTCTTCCATAGAGCAATGGAAGCTCCCAGGCTATCTCAGCTCTGTGTGGTTTCCTGGTGGTACAGCCTCGTTTAGCTGCTCTGATTACTCTACATAGAGTCATAGGACAGTTTGTTTTGGAAAGGACATTTAAAGTTCATCTAGTTTAACCCCCCTACAATGAGTGGACATCTTCAACTAGACCAGGTTGTGATTTGTTGTACTAAGCCCTGTCCAACCTCCTCTTGTATGTTTTCAGGGCTGAGTCATCCACAGCTGATCTGGGTAACCTGTGCCAGTGTGTCACCATCTTCCTTACAAAAAAAAAATAACCCTTATATCTAGTCTGAATTGACCATCTTTTAGTTTAAAACCATTACACCATGTCCCATCCTGTATTCTCCTGGCTACAAGCAGCAACGTTTAAAATTCAACCTTAATCTCTGTTTCTCATTAATTTTGATAAACTATAAGAGCATGGAGAGATTCCTTAGGTTACTATCTTTTATAGGACTTTTGAACTTTGGCTGGGAGCATTAAATGCACTGTGATTTACTGATATATATTTTTTTTTCCCTGGACGGGTCAGGTCTCAGCCAAATCCCATAGAAGTCCTTTGAACACTTTCCATTGATTTTACTGGTAGGTGGGTCTCACTGGGCTTTAGACTGAGCACAAAAGGTGAAGTTTAATTTCCTTTGTACTAGTATAAACATCCCTGCTACTTAATACTTTAAGGTGAGGGCGAGTTTGGAGCAGATTTCTACAGAAGCAGAAGTCACCCACATACTGGTTTGAAGCTTAAAGGGTTTTGTGGCCCCTGTTACCAAGGTGGGTTCTGGATGCTCAGCATCTCCATGCTCATCCCCACCAGCTCTCAGCTTTCTGTTCTGCAGAGTGCAGCTCACACATCTGCAGGAGAATCTGAAAACAGACTTGAACTGTTCCCTGTGCTCCCATGCCAAAAGTTCTCATAGAAAATCTCTGTTTGTGAAGAATTGCTTGCTTTCCCTCAGCTGTGAATCCAAAAAATGAGGTTTTCTTCCCATAAAGCCCTGTCCCCATCACTCTGCCCTGCAAATTACCTGGCAGAAAATTCTGGGGCAGGGGAAAAGCTTTTGTTCAGTGTTTTACTTAGAGTATGCTTACATAATTTTCCCCTTAAGGTAGGCAGCCACATCCAGCTCCTCTCATTGTTCTTCAAATATCTCCAATGGTTATTTCAGAGAGCGAGTCCATATATGTATGTACATGCAATGAAAGAAGGACAAGAGAAAGGGAATTACTGCTCAGGGTATTTATAGAGTAGATAAAAGGGTGTTTAAGATTCTACCATGTTATACTGAATCTCACTGGCTATCCTGAGGGTATATTGCCCATGGTGAGCATCATCTTGGTAGGCAAGACCAGCTCTTACCAGCAGGAGCTTGAAAGAAGGTCTTCATAGCACAATATGTTGTTTTTAATCCAATAATCATTTGAAATCAGGATTCTCACATCTTCTTTAGGGCATTTCATCATGAACACAGCTGTGCTGAGACTGTGGGCTACTGGCACTGAAGCAGTCAGTCAGCCCAGGACTATTCACACACCTGAAATATTTTCCTGACTACAGAAATTCTGTCAAACTGTGGCTCATAAGGAACAATGGGGCAGGAATCTGAGCTGGTGAATATTGCTGAGGTCCCATTAAGACGGCACTGTGATGCTGATTTGCACCTGCAGACCATTCAGTCCAGTACTTCCTGCCCTACCCTGGCACTTTGATGAATTAAGCCTGATTGCAGAACACCACGTGACCCAAAGGAGTGATATTTGACAATCTTGCCTGAAATCTCATTAAACAGTTTCCTCATTCATGGGTGTTAAGTGCTCTTTGAGAGTTCTCCATAATGAACTCCAATATCAGAAGTAAAATTTAGTACAGGTCAGACAGAAACTTTATTAACTATGGTGAGTCTTCAGACAGCTGCTCACCCTCTGCTCCCCCCTTTTCTGCCAAGCAGTTGTGGGGATCCAGCCAGGAAACAAAGGAGTTGAGGAAAACAATAATTTCAGTGTTAATGATGCCAGACAATCAGCCTCTGGAAGGGCAGACCCCTCAGATGCCTTCCTAACAGTCCTAAGTCCTAAGCAGGAGTTGGACGGTAAAAAATGAGCAGTAAATAAGTATAATGATACGGAGCAAGGGCTCCCGGGGGCCCAGGGGTGGCACACCCGTGTTATCTTTGCTTAGGAGTGGGAAGCTGGAAGCTATCAGACACTGCTGGCTTTCAATTGAAAGGAATGTTCTTGTAGTTAAGAGTATCTCAGCCAGATCTCTGAAGTGTAAATGTTAGTAGTTTACCATGACAAATGAATTTCAAAGTTCTGGTCTTATTATTTGGAGTGTAAATTAACAAAATTCAGTTTTGGCTGAAATACCAAAGTGTAAGGTTTTTTCCTTTAATATATATAGTAGTATAAGGATGATATTGACAGTAGTTACTCTCTTACTATTTTATTGATTCCGGGATTTGTATTTATTCTACTTGGTCATCACAGAATGTTTTGGGTTGGAAGGGTCCTTTAAGGTCATCCAGTTCCAATCCCTCTGCCAGGGGCAGGGACACCTTCCACTAGACCGGGTTGCTCCAAGCCCCATCCAACCTGGCCTTGGATAGCCCAGGGTCAGGCATCCCCAGCTTCTCAGGACAGCCTGCTCCAGTGTCTCACCACCCTCACAGGGAAGAATTTCTTCCCAATATCTAAAGTGACCCTGCTCTCTCTCAGTGTGAAGCCACTACTCTTTGTCCTGTCCATCTGCCCATTTAAATGTCTGCCCATATCTGACCTATGAAGTTTCTAATTCAGCAGATCTGAACTGGTGGCCCAGACTTTCTCAGTGCCAGAAACTTTCTTTCACGATGACTTTTCCCAAAGGGGAAAAAAAGAAAAAAGCTGTTTCTAATTTTAAACTGCACATTTGCAGGAAGGTATTAAGTTTTACACTCGAAAGCCTTGCTTTCAGCCTGTAAATCCTTCAGCATGACAGAAATGTGCGAAAATACTGCAATATTAATGAGGGGAGAGGGTGGTTCGTTTCTGGAAGGCGGCTCCGGGATGTGGAACCGCAAGGGTTACAGCGGGCACCGCTGCTGCTGCTGCGCTAATACAGCCTAAGCCGATATTAGCCAAGCTTAACTTCTCTCAGCCGCTCGCAGATGGGAGGGGGAGGGACGGCCTGCAGTCAGCAGTTCTGTGCGGGCAGCGGGACGGCACAGCCCGGGCCATGAGCTGAGGGCACCGCGGGGACCGGCACCGCGGGCGGTGAGTCCCGGAGGGGTTTTATCGTGACTGTTGCTGCAGTGCGAGCGAGCAGCCCGGCGGGGATCCGGGAGCTGCTCCGGGAAAGGCTCGCGTGGGTCTGGCAGGACCCGGGAGGCTCCGGCGGGACCCCCGTCCCAGGCGGGACCCCCGTCCCAGGAGGGTCCCGGGGGCTCCAGCGGAGCCGGGCTCCGGGAGGCTGTGCAGAGGGACCCCGGTGTGCCGGGGCTGGGTGGGCTTGTTCCGCAGGGGGCGATGCTCCTGGCGGGGCTGTGGGATGGGGGTCACTGGGCTTTGGGGGTTTCCATCAGGGGCTATGAGACAGGGTTACTGGGCTTTAGGGGTTTCCATCAGGGGCTGTGGGATGGGGGTCACTGGGCTTTAGGGGTTTCCATCAGGGGCTGTGGGACGGGGTCACCGGGCTTTGGGGGTTTCCATCGGGGCTGTGGGATGGGGTCACCGGGCTTTGGGGGTTTCCATCGGGGCTGTGGGATGGGGTCACTGAGCTCTGGCAGTTTCCCGTTGTTGGGGGTGTTTCCAACAGCCCTACTGGGGGAAGCCTCTGCCCGGCTCTGGCTGGAGCTCTCTGCGCTGGAGGACACGGCCCTGTATGTCCTGTGTGGGCTGCGGGGTGACAGCCCTGGGGCCAGAGACCTCCCCAGCACCCCTGGGACCAGTGCTGACAGCTCTACCTGCACCCAGGCAGGCATGGGGGCAAGATGTGGTGATGGAGCCAGGTGTCTGGGGCTACCCTGCCACTCCTAGTTCACTGCCCCAAACTCTTGACTCTATCGGGGCTTCTTTCCCACAGCAGGAGCTCTGCAGAACCCGGCACATCTGTGCAGTTGTGGTTGACTGTGAATCCTGTGCTGAGTTTTGGGCCACTCACTTTGAGAAAGACATTGAGGTGCTAGAGTGTGTCTAGAGAAGGGCAGTGGAGCTGAGGAAGGGTGTGGAGCACAAGACTGATAAGGAGCAGCTGGGGGGAGCTCAGCCTGTGGAAAAAGAGGTTCAGAAGGGACCTTCCACTCTACAAAGGAGGTTGAAGTTAGATGGGGAGGTTGGTCTCCTCACAAGTAGCAAATGGAAGAACAAGATGAAGTGACCTCAAGGCGTGCCAGGGGAAGTTTAGGTTGGATATTAAGAACAATTTGTTCACCAGGATTTTTCAGCTCAGGAAGAAGCTGCCCAGGAGAATGGTGAAGTCGCCGTTCATGGAGTGATTTAACAAACATGTAGATATGGCACTTTGAGACATGGTTTAGTGGAAGCCTGGCAGTGCTGGGGGAATGGTTAGACTGTAATCTTAGAGGACTTTTCCAGCCTAAATGACTTTGGGATTTTGTGACATCCTTCTGGTTTTACAGACTTTGTGTGTCTCAACTTTCAGCCTCCCAGACTTCATTGTAGGCTCTTTGCAATGTATGTCTCTGCCTGAGGGATCTCCTGGAGCTGGTGACAAAACCTGCCTTTGCCAAAGCTATGCAGCAGTGGTAGGTTGCAAGCATTCAGTGTAGTCTGTGATGCTGTTCCTATTTCCATGCTGTGCATTCACACTTTGCTCACGCATGGAACCGTGAGCATGCTCCATCCACATGGGATGATCCTGCTGCTGTGTTGAGTGTGAGAGCTCATGGGGGTGCACCTTGGTGTCAGGGACACACCATGCAAACCTTGTCTGTAGCCATGAAATCCCCTATTTGGACACAGTGTGGTTTCTTGCTTGCTGTGTTGTGTATGTGCCTGTTGCTGGTGCATCCCATCCTTTGGCATGCTGGGGACAGAGAGGGTTGGGGATGTGAAGAAAATGGGAGGATGATGCTTTCAGTAGTTTCAGAGAGCTTCCTGAAAGGTGGAGGGTGTCTGCCTGCTCCTGGAGGTTCACCATGTGCTTGGCCAGGCATGGCACTGGGTACAGCTGCAGAGGTGACTGTGTGCACTGTGGGGCCTCCCTGGAAAACCTCCTGCACCTGGGCACTGAGAGTGTCCCTAACACCATGACCCTTTCTGCAGTAATCACTCTGGTTTTACTGATAGCCTGCAAGAGAGAAACATCAAGTAGTGCTCCTTTAAAAGCATGGTGATACTCTCAAGCACAGAAGAGATTATTTTGAGAAGCTCTGGCTCTTTGCAGGCAGCGTGTTTCAGTTCTGACTGGAGGCTACTGGCACAGGGCCCAGGCAGGCAGAGGACACAGCAGGGCTGGCAGGTCTGGGGCAAGGCTGCTGCATCGTGCTGCTCCTGCCCCAACTGCTGTCCCCCACCTGCAGTGGGAGGGGGCAGTTGCTTTCCTTTGGGTTTTTGGCACACAGCCTGCCTCTTTATTTTCTTGCCCCTTACTGCACTGCAAGGTTGCCAAATAAGCCTTGAACAACTTTCTAAGCTGCCTTCAGTTTCTGGTTTGTTTTGGAATAAAACCTGGAGCAGATTCAGGCAGTCACATTCTATGTGCACAGGGTCTGGGTAAAACTCTGCTCTCTCCATATGTACTTAACCTTTGGTATCCCCTCACTCCTTCCATCTGTGCAGACAGAGTCCTTTAGAAAACACTACAGCTACAGGGCCAGGTTGGATGGAGCCCTGAGCAATCTGCCCTAGTGAAGGGCACCTCTGCCTGTTGTCTGAGGGATGGCTGGATGATCTTCAATGTCTCTTCCAAACCATTTGTGATGAACTTGCAGAGCACTTTCTTGGTAATTAGCCAGGTCTAATTACTCTAAGAGAGAGGGATACAACTGTATTTTTTATAATTAGTGACACTACAGTTACTTTTTTGTAAGCTCCCATTTGTGATATCATTTTCCATTTCAGTTTCCAGTGTGACAGTTGTAATACTGTCTTCATGGACATGTGTTTGACACAGAGCTTGCAGAGCCTTTCAGTCCTTTCCTTTTTCATGTGGTTTTGCTTTAACTGCAGTGGCAGGTCAGTAAGTATTGGAGCTCTTCAAGCTATAGGAGTGACATAAAGAAAATTGCTCCTTATAATAATAAAGGCAGTGTTTAGCTATGATATGGCCCAAACTGTGAGGTGTCTCCCTACACGTGCAGCAGAAGATGAAAATCTGTGGTGTGATAATGCACAGGCAGCCTCTTGCAGACAGCAACAGGCCAAATTTCCAGGATCTTCATGACTGGAGAAAAGCCAGCTGCAGCCTGGCCTGCTTAGCCCTGCTGTGAACACTTGCTACATAACTATTGATATTGCAGAAGTCAACACAAAATTGAAGTTTGACCAAGTAAGGGTTTTGGTCTAGTCTAACTGTCAGAGAGACAGTGCAGGCTAACACCTGGTTTGGAAGTGGTATTCAAAATATTCCTGTTCTTCCCTATCCTTTGCAGGACTAACTCTGGGCATGCCACTGTGTCATGTCTTAAGCATTATGGAAGATTTTCTGTTATGAGCTTGTTTAGTTTTCTGTGTCACTTTGGATGAAGCACTCCCATGCTTTCCTCAGTGCAATGGGCTGGCAGGATACTCAGAGGGTTATTCAGAAACCACTTTATTCTGGTACTGCTGCCAAAAGAAACAGCAGCAATGAACCCAAAAAGGTTTGAAGCTGGATCAGTACCCCTGGACTGGTGCACAAATATTTGTGCTGGTGCCTGGGAAAGGCAGGATGGGTGTGGGAGTGATGGAAGGGGCAGATAGTCAGGAGGACTCCTTGCCCTGGCAGGCCTGGAATACTGTGGGGCATCCTAGCCCATGTGAGTTCCACCAAACTGTGTTCCAGGCAGGGGTAGAGGTGAATGTGTGGTGGGTCAGGGAGTCATGCAGGAGGACATGACCCCACCCTGGCACCAGGATGCTGTCTGATCGTGCCAGGAGGGGATTTGCTTGTAAACTAGGCACTTTTTCTGATACTACAGCAGGACAGTTATTTCTGTGCCAACAGCCATGAGCCATGTGCATGGCTCAGTCCAGCAGTGGTGTGAGTTGGGGTCATCCATCCTACTCTGCCAGAAGCCAGCAGGAATCAGACCTGTGCAGTTTGTGCATGCAGCAGGAGAGGAACCAGGGCCAGGGCTGACTCTGTAGCACTGTGCCCAGTCTCACACAGTGACCCTCCAGATGCAGCCAAGGGCAGGGTGTGAATGGTCATGGAGAGCTGGGAACTGGCAGTGCAGGGACCTGTTTGCATGTGTGTCCTTGTCTGGCAGTGATCTGCTGTGGGGACAGCAGAGCAAGCCTTCAACAGCCAGGGCAATGCATGATTGTGGTACCAGCTTCTTCCCTGTCTGGCATTGTACCCAAAATCTCCTTGCCTCTACCCAACCATGGGCTAGGGGCTTTGTAGAGAGAGATGGCCACAGAGGGCCTAGCTGTGGCACGTTCATGTGCAGAGACTGCAAATGAGCCAGGCAGTGGGCTGAGGAGGGGAGTACATCCCCCCTGGGTACCTTGAAGGGAAAGTCCCCTTGTGGTCCCTGCCCCTCTGCACTGCCCAGCACTGGCAGTGCTGCAGAGCCTTCAGGTGACTGGGGTTCTTAGCTGGACCAGGGCCTCTGCAGACAGTACTAAGGTTTATTTAAATTCAGTATTTAGAGGCAAACATCAAAACTTTCCCTGGCAATAAGCCATCAAGCTCTTTGCAAAGCACATTCACGTTTCTGCTCTGCCAAGCCAACTGTCAGGGGCACAGCTCCCTTCTCACTTTCCATTCAGTGCTTCTCTTTGTACTCTGCCCCAGATAACTATTTTTATGCCATTCTTTAAGCTGTTTGCTGCCTGACACAGAGTATTCAGGAATCATATAGTATATGGGACAATCAACCATCAATGTCATTAAAAAATAAACTAAAACCCAACCCAACCAACCACGTTCTTCACAAGAACTGAATTGACAATTGCTTATAGATACTTCTGGGAACAGGGGAGCTTTGCAGATGTTCTATGAGCCGTGTCCAGAAGGAAGCCCCAGCCCTGGCAAAAGCAGCCCCATGATCAGGATCCAGCCCTGTGTGACAATGCCAGCAGCACATGGAACTTCAGCCCAGAAAATGTGCAGGGTTCATTGCCACCTGCAAGCTTTGCCATAAGGCTGAGTGGCAAATTCTCTCCCGCTTTAGTCACCTCAATGGGATGCTCCTGTGGACTATACTGCTTGTGAGCCAGGGAATCAGACAAGGAGGAAACAGGCTCTCCTTTCCCCAGGTAGAACTTTGCAGCCCTTGTACTGATTTTGGCACAGTTGTGTGAGCAGGCTCCAGAGAACTGAAGACAGCCAGAAAACCCCACAGCTTTGGTGGTTTGCTTTTCCTTTTGGCTGGGTTGTTTTTTAGCTTGGAGGAACAGCCTGAGCTTGCTTGGGGTGAGCACACAGAAGCTACACTGGCATAAGGGGACCAAGATGAATATGATGAGGGGCATAGTGGGTGCAAAAATACGTAGGTTTTCCCATCTGAGCTCCATTTTCTGCAACCACAGGCTGAGGTTTTTAGCCTGATCAATGAAACCTTGTGACTCTGGCTCATGCCAGTGCTGTCCTTTTAAGGATGTTTCAACAGTTAGAGGAGCTTTTTTGTTACTGTGCCTAAGGCAACTGATGGACTTCAGAGACAGCAGAGCTGTTGAGCTTCTCCCTTTTGGTAGGAAACTTAAAATGCTTGCACTGGCTTCCTGATGCTTTGTTATCCAGAGGAGTGGCAGATTTGCACCAGGTTCCCAATCATGGCTTTTCCATATGTGTGAGTCCTAGTGGCTTCTGAGGGCTGCTGCACTGCTCTGCTCAGGTGCAAAAGGTATTTGTAGGTTGGTCCACATGTTTGAGATGTGATGAGTGGGTGAGGAGGTGTGAGATGAAGGATGAAACTTTCCACAAGGATTTGGTATCAGTGGATGAAGAGGGACATGATGTAGAGATATGAGAATGAGTTTGTGGTCTGTGCATGGCTCTGAGCAAGGGGCATTTCCAGACAGCTGGGGCTGGATTTTGCTCTCTGAAAAATCTCAAATCTCTAAAGTAAGATCTCTGCATAGCACTGAATAATTTATCGAACAATTTCTCTAGGCAAGGGACTGATACACTGTAGATATTTTGGATACTTTAAATACTTCTATTTACATGTGATTACTGGTCTCTTTCGGGACATTGAGCTCCTTGTTAGCATTTTTCCCTTTTTACTGGATGCTTGCAAAGATCTTGTGTTTTGCAAGTACATTTCCCAGCAATGCAGAGCAGGAGGGAACAGAGGCTGCTACTCTGGTTGGTTGGAGATTCCCATCCTTTGTCTGTGCCCTGCCTTTGGGGTTGGGGCTGTCAGGACCATGGATGGAAGCTGGAGGGAGCAAAGCCCCTGAGCCCAGTGCTGTGTTCTGCCAATAGCTCTGTCCCCAGGCACCATGGAGAAATGTGATACCATGGTCACACCCAGGCTGTTAATGAACCAGCTAGTTACTTTGAGTTTTTTAAGGAGTGAGGTGTTTCTCAGTAATGCTAGGGGCACATGGTTATTATGCAATCAGTACTGTTAATCAGTCACCCAGAGTAGGGGGAAATTCTACTTTTTATATTTATATCTTATATATGTGCACATGCACACACAAGCATTTACATCCACACAGATTATATACAGATATATAATTGCATGTGCAAATACCATATATACCAAATACTCACCAGAGGACACAGGAAAGCACAGGAGGCTGGCCTCCTTGCCATGCAGTTTATTTGCCTTATTCTTCTCCCACAGAATTAAGGCTTGACCTGGATGCAAAGCCTTTTTCCACTGTGGATAACTCTGCCTTGCTGAGTGGGAGGGAGGGCACTGGGAGAAGGTGACTGGGGAGGCAGGGACATGGGGACAGTCCCTGATGGCACTGCTGCAGCCCCATGTCTGCTCCCATGCCCCAGACTCTGAGTTCAGGGTGCACTGAGCCCCCAGCCAGCTCAAAAGCAATTTGAGCTAAAGAGGCTTAGGTACTATCGAAACCCTGTTCTTTAATAGTCATGTTGGCAAAAGGCCAGATTCACAGATTGGATGGGTCTGATTCTCAAACGAAAGGGAGAAGGGTATTTTTTCAAGTAAAAATAGAATATAAAAGTTATAAATTGCTTTTATAACATTTCTTGATCATGGGGTGCTTCTCCAGTGTCTGCTCCCCAGAGAAGTGCCACAGCCTCACAAGCCCTGTGTGCCTGCCCTCCCCTGTTTGCTATCCATCACCTCTCACCCTCTCTTATGTTGCCTGAGCACTAGCATAATAATCCAAAAAAAGAAATTTTATCTCTAAACCAGTTCCTTTTTTTCCCCCCTCTTTTTTTCCCCCTTCCCAATCATTGAGTTATAGTGGAACCACAGTCAATGAGGCCAAATGCCTTGGCTTTGAGTCCTGAGTATTATTATTTGACCTTTCAAAGAATGGTGTGATCTAAGTAAAACACAGTAATTGTGGTTGTGCACTGGGGAGATAATTATTTCACTCAGTGGGTAAAATCAAACACCTGTAAGAGTTCAGTTGGGTCTGGTTTTGGTAGCTAGGGGGCATTTTTCTAATGGAAAACACAGTTTTAATGAAAATGTACTGGTCCAAGAGTGGGACAGTGATACATCAGTGATACATCAAGTGGAGGCTGTGGTAGTTGGCTTGGGGTGATATATCTGAAGGTGAGAGACATTAAATGGAGAGAAGGACCTATAGTGAGATAGGTCACTTTAGAGGAGCAAAAGCAGGTATCACTTCAGAAAGTTTTAAGTAGTATTAACCTTGGCTTGATCAATAATCCTAGTAATTGCTGAATGCCATGTGTGGCTGATTAACCCTTGCAGAGTACAGAGGGTCCCTGTTCATGCATTCCAGTATGTGTGGTGGGTCAGGGCTGTGGGGTCACCCCTGCCCAGGCTGCTCTGGAGGGATGCAGGATGAGCAGTGAAATGTTGTGGGTCACTGTTTTGGTGATGTGTTTATACCACAATTCCTTGCCTGGACAGAAAGTGTTAGGTGTCCTGCAAAACTATGTGAGCCAACTATTGCTTGTTTCCTACTTCTTTTTGGGGCTGTTTACTGGATTTCCACACAGCAATTTTTTCACAGTTTCAGATACTTCTGGTGTTCCTATTTTCCCCACTTCTGGTGTTCCTAATTTCCCCTTTAGATTTATCACACCCTCTACTCTTTCTCAAGCAGTTTGCAAGCTTGCAGACTGCCTGGCTTCCTGTCTCACAGCAGGGAATTGTTCTGTAAGGTTTTCAGTAGCTCTCTGTAATGCAATGCCCAACAAATACATAATGGCATTTTCTCTCTGTAATTAACACTGGCTTTATCCTGCTGTAAAGTGTGGCATTGCCATTTCCATAAACACTAGAGTGTGAAATCATTAGAACAGAAGAAATTGACCTGATCTCTAGTTGAAAATAGCAAGGTGGCCAAGTGCCATGAGTTTTCCAAATTTTCCTGTTTAAATAAAACAAATGAGAATAAATCTGCAGGTTTGTATTAAACTGGGTATTGCATTTGTGGCTGAGGCACTTCACAGTCTGTAGTAGGAGATATCATTACATCACTTGTACTCCTAAAATCTAGGGAAATGTGAACTCAGCCTGCTGCAGAATGATCAGTGTCCCAACCCACACTGGTTTCAGGATAACTGAAGGCTCACCCAGCTTCTCCTCCTCTGTGCCCACACTGGGAAAACTTGTGGAGCTGCAGAACAGAGGCTGACTTGGCATCACCTCTCTGGTTTTAATTACAGCAGTGATTAGGAATCCTGTGGTGTCCCAGGAGCTTCCTGGCCAAATTGGAGGTCAGAGCTTCATTTAATGACAGTCTTCTCCCAGGGTTGATGTCCCACTGCATGCCTACATGGAGTTTGAGGAAAAAGGAAAAATAAGAATGATTGTACTCTGCAAGCAATACACAACATCCCCAAATGCCTCTGCCTTGTATGGCTGTGGCAGCCTCTGTGCTTGTTTTCATAAAGATATTAATTATTGCAACAGCTTTCATTTAAATAAACAAATGGTTTCCAGTGATGCAGTCTGACTAATAGCTTTATGTGTCCCTGGGAATGCTGGTGCTCCCTTTCCCCTTGGCAAATGAAAACTCTCTTGTAGTGACATAGCCATAATTTGATGCCATTTGTGATTTGAATGCCTATTGCAAAGGCCCCTGAGCCCTCTGTACAGAGCACTAGGCACATTTTTGTTCTGCACAGGAAGGTGAGGGAGAGTGTTCCAAGTTTTGCTGGATGCTTCTTTATGTAAATCTTCTGTTGCTGACCCCATTTCAGGAAAGCAACTATAAACCTCAGGGTCTGGGCTCTGCAGAACCGAATGTGAGAAAATAATTAAAAAAGTTTGCAGTGTTTCACTGGAGTGAAATCCCTCTAAATCTGCCTGTCCAGATTGAGATGTTTTAGATCCTGTAAATTCTGTTTCCTCAGTGAAATGAGTGAGCAGGCAGTGCTGTAGCCAAGGACATGGATCCATGGTGACTGCAGGCTGACGGGATGTTCCAGCTTGCTCCGAGAGAAGTGGAGGGTGTGTGGGCTCTGAGCCATTGCCTGCCTCTGGTTCTGCTTGGTAGTTCCCCACTGCAAGAAGCTAATTCTCTCAGACATATTGAAAAGCTGGGTTGGTTTTGTGCTGTGAAGTCTGTGCTGTAAATAGCCTTTTTTGGGGGCTTGAATGGGATGGTGACGGGATGCTTTGCCCATTTTCCATGATAAAATGAATCACCAGCCTCTTCCCCCTCCCACTCTGAATGCAGGGGGGCAGGAGGATATGGATGCCCCAATAGGGGTTGGTCTTCCCAAACAGGCACTGGTGGAATGGTAGGAGGGATGTGATTGTGTGGCCATAAAGGATCTGTAAAATTTTAATTGCTCAGAAGTCTGAGGCTGTTCCCATGCTGGCTTATGTCACTGAACTCCATTGACTGGAGTTACAGAATCACTTCCCGTAGAAAAGGATGAAAACTAAATGGTACAAGAGAGCTGTTTGTTACCAAAAGAAATAAATAAGCCCTGTTGTGGGGGTGATTGCTGTGAACACAGGCTGGTAGGTGACCTGGAGCCAGTGTCCCTCTGGCTGCCCCAAGGCTGCAGGAGCCCTGCTCAGCCTGGACCCAGGCTGGGAAGTTCCCCTGTGCCAGGCATCTGCAGCTCTTACTCATGGCAGTGCTCTCTTGGCACTTCTCCAGCTCTCCTGCCTGCCTTCCTACCTACCCACCACTTTTTTTCTGTCCTTCTTTGCATATTTGTTTCTCTTTTCTTTGCCATGGGAATGTTTTAGAAGTTGGATGATGTGAAGTGCTATTAGGAATAAATGGAAATGTCAGTGTTTCCCTGTAGCACATGCATGAGTGCTGTGCTCTGCTTGCTGGCACCCAGGGCTGCTTGCTTGTGAGGAACATGAACTGTAGGAGGCTGGTAGATCCACTTTGGGCGACCCAAGTGGGGCCAGGAGGTACCAGAAATGGGGCACAAAGGTAACAGAAATATAGAGAAGGGGTGTAGAGAGTATCCTGCTGCTGATCCTGGGCCTGAGGTGACAGCAGCAGCTGCTTGCTGTGTGCTCTGGAGTGCAACGCTGCCTTGCTGATGGGTAACCCAACCCAAGTGTGCTGTACTATTATTTATTTTCCTGATCACATAAGAAATGTACTCCCAGAGCATGTGACCATGCTTGTCTTGACTCGTCAGAGGAGGCTGTGATCCAGGCAGCCCTGGCCCCTCTTTCTGTAGGTATAGAGAGGGGGTGAGGCAGTTCTCTCTGATCATCCCAACACACACCTGGGCCCCTTTCCTGGGCACCATCCCAGGGCAGGTTGGCTGCTCCGAGCAGATCAAGTATGGACTCATCATGAATCACTTTGGCATGCAAAACCTAGGATTAACTATTGCAAAAGGCAACTTGTATGAACTCTGCAGTGCCAAACTTGAATGTGAACAGAAATTGCAGCCCTGACTGTCATGATCCTTCTGTTGCTGCTATGAGCTCTAGATGTGTGTGGATGCCCTCAACCCAGACAGATGTAAAGGCAGCTGAGCAGGGCAGAAGCAGAACAGAAGCATATGGCTGTAGCCATCCCCCCATGGCAGTGCTGTTCCCACAGGCTTTCCATTTTCAACTTAACTGCAGGGATGGATACAAAACAGCACTTACAGGCTGCTGTTGGGGGAGTAATTCCCAGGATTTCAGTTTAACCAGCAAACTGGGTGGTTGCTTTTGGCAGGACAGGTTGTTTCTGGGAGCAGACAGTCTTAATTGGGACTTGCTGGAATGCTTTTGTACAAATAGGCAATTCATTGGTAAATTAATAGCTCCCTTGCTAAGCTCTCCCAGTTTTTGTAGTAAGTGTGTTTGTCAGGCTGCTTTCATAGTCTGGTGTTGAGAAATATTGAGGGGAGAAATCAGCACTCTGTCTCAGTTCATAGAATCATTTTATCCCAGAATGGTTTGGTTTGAAAGGGACCCTAAAGCTCATTCAGTTCCAACTGCCCTGCCATGACCACGGACTCTTTTCATTATACCAGATTTCTTCAAGCTCCATCCAGCCTTGAACACTTGCAGGGATGAGGCATCCACAGCTTCTCTGGGCAACCTGTGACAGTGGCTCACCACCCTCACAGTTCATCCTAACATCATTGCAGTCACGTAGTCAGTGTTTTATCACATGTGAGATTTCTGAAAAGGTGTTCAATCTCAGGAGAAGATTGCCTCCTGTGTGGGTATTTCCTAGTAACATCATCTGGATGTGATTATTGGAGGGGTTCAACCATTCTTGAAGAGGCTGGTAGCAGTCCTAGAGGGTTTGCACAGTTGGGGTTCTCTGGGAGCAGAGCTGACTGTGGGATGTTGGGCCAGCATCAGGGAGCAGCAAGGGGCAAGAGGGACATTTGGGCCAGAGCTCTCAGGGGGAGATAGATGACCCTGAACATGGGCTCTGTGTCACTGTACCCTAGCTGCTGTCCTCACTATTTCATAACACAAAAGTAAGTGAGGTTAATGGTTTATTATGTTGGCTTTTTTCTTGTGCAAACTTATAAACCTTCTCCAGAGCCTTGTGCAGGGGGTGCCCCTTTGCCTGTGCCAACCCCAATCAATGTTCACTTGGCACAAACACAGGAGAAGGCTACTGGAGGATAATCCTGACCCTCAGGACTTCAGGATAGTGCAGCCAGGAAGAAAAAAGCAGGTTTATGTTAGTGGTGCTGTTGTGTGGGAAGTCCTGGCCTCCCCATGGAAGTGAAGCCATGTTCCACAAGCTGGAGCAAGGCCAGAGGGCAAGAGGGAAGGGGATGCCTGGACTCATGTGGCTGAAAAACTTTTTTAAGACCTTGACTCTTGTAAAGTCATAAATAGAGCTGTGGGAAACCTTAACTGTTTGGATTCCCCCTGGGCAGCACCTGCTTGGCTCATCCCTCAGAGGGCTGGCTGATACTGGAGATTTCCCAGCGAGGAGTTGATACGGGCTGTCACTGTAAACGGGAGTTATTTAAAATGCTGCTTGTGTACTCAACACCCAAACATGAGCCCCCTGAGGATAGCTTGACCTCTCACTCAGTGAGCCACCTGCCTGGCTCCTCTATGTGCAAAAGGGAAAAGCAAGGCAAGTCTAGATCAATACCTGATCTGCAGTGTGACCTTGCCTTTCCTAGGAGCAGCTCCTACTCTTCGAGCCCAGCACAACTGTCTGTGTACTGCTGCTCAGGGAAGGCAGAGAAAGTTTCTGTCAGCCCTGAGGGATCATAGCTGGATCCCAGAGCTTGTCCTAGCATCTCTCACTCCAGATAACTGCAGCTGCATCACATCCTGTACACTGGTGCTCAGTTGTCCTTAGGGAACGAGCTGCCTGCTCCTGCTCACTCTGCTGTGGATGCTTCCTCTTTTCTTCTACCCCTTCCATGGATGCTGTTTTTCTCAGTTAGGGTGGCTGTTGGCTCAGCAGAGCAGAGTGTGTGCGATGGCTGATGAGGCAAAGCAGGGCCCTGCGCTGCCTCTGCCCTGTGCAGCCTGACCTGACCCATCCCTGTGGCTCTTGCAGAGTTGGCCGTTTCGCTGGTGGAGAAGATGCAGGCTCAGGAGATCCTGCGGAGCCTGCGGCTCCCCGAGTTCGATGAGCTCAGCCAGTTCTTCCGCAACCTGCCGGCCACGGCGCTGGTGGGCATCGGCGCCTTGGCGGCCGTCGTCGCCTACTGGCTCGCCAGCCGGCCCAGGGCCGTGAAGCCGCCCTGCGACCTGTGCATGCAGTCACAGGAAGTCGAGGTGAGGCCAGGGCAGCCCCAGCTGGCTTTCCCCAGGACTGGCGTGCCTGAAAGTCACGGAGCGGTTTGGGTTGCAGGGGAACTTAAAGATCATCTCATTCCAGCCTCCTGCCGTGGGCACTGTCCCAGGCTGCTCCGAGCCCCATCCAGCCTGGCCTTTAACACTTGCAGGGACAGGGCACCCACAGCTTCCCGTCACCCTCACAGGGGAGAATTTCTTCCCAACATTTAATTTAAACCTATTTTATTTCAGTGTAAAGCCACAACCTCTTGTTTTGTTGCTATGTGCCCTTGTAAACAGTCCTCTCTTGTAGTCCCCCTTTATTAAGGTCTCCCTGGGGCCTTTTCTTCAGGCTGAACAATCCAAACTCTCTCAGCATTTCCTCATAGGGTAGGTGTCCCATCCCTCTAATCACCTTCATGGCCTCCTCTGGACGTGTTTTTACTGATCTGTGCTCACAGGGAATGCCAGGAAAGCTTTTCTGTTGTTGTTTCAGTAGTTGCCCAACCTCACCCTGAAATCAACCATATAATGCAGTGTGCCAGGGGTCACTTCACCCCTTAATTCACCTTTTTCTGTAAATGACAAACTAGAATACAGCATGTTATTCTCTTAGATTCTCAGTAAAATGTTGGTCTTGGCTTTGTTTAACCATCCATGGCCAAAAATTAGAGGCACTGCCATTGCATGGGAGAAATAACTGAAAGGCAACAGCTGTTGAGACCAGATCATATGGCATTCTTCACGTGTGCCCATTGCTGAGTTTGGTGCTGCAAACTTGTTAATAGTAAGAAAAAGTAAACCTGAATTCATACTTAGAGGCTGAGGATTTACTAATTGTTATGGTTGCAAAACACTTAAGGATGCAGCTCTGTTGTAAAGAACAGAAATGTTTCTGAGTATTGTCTCAGCTTATTTTAATATCTGAAAATAAGATGAGAATTTTTAAAGCCTATTATGATGTTCCCTCCCTCTTTGTCTTTAATTCCAGCTTTTTGAAAGAGTGGGAGGAATTTACATTTTTCAAGCTGTTGTTTCCCAGTACTTAGGGCTTTAGTTAGACTTTTTTCTGGCTCCAAGCGCACTCCTGGTTTGATCATTCTCACCCTGGTTGCCCACTCCTAGAACACCTCTGTCAAGCTCATGGCACTAAGAGTTGGCCTCTGCCTTAGTCTGTATTTCTTGTTGGCCTGGATGTCCCTGTGGAGGTTCTCATGATGCTAGACCTGTAGACCTGTGAAGCCCAGAGCACTTGCATCCCCCAGCACATCCCCACTCCATTACTTCCAGATACTAAATTCCCTAGGGAACTATCAGTGATCTCAGTGCCCATGATGTGGGTCAGGTGCTCCTCTGTGACCAGAGGGCTCCCCATATCCCTCACTTCCCTCAGGGTTTTGGGGCAGGTGATGGTCACAGAGGTCTTGCTGGCATTTGGGGAGAGTGCTGCTTTGTGGTGGGGGTTGTCCCATCTCCCACCCCTTGAGCTGTGCTGATGTCATCTCGTGTCCCCTCCTGCCACCCAGGGCCTGGCCGGGGCGCGCCGCTCGGTGATTGGGGACAGCCCACAGCTGCTGACGCACTACTACGATGATGCCAGGACCATGTACGAGGTCTTCAGGAGGGGATTCAGCATCTCTGGTGAGAGCACAGTGGTGAGGAGGCCTCAGAGCAGAAACTGGGAGAGGTGGGGACCAGGCCATGCAGGTGTTCTTACCCCATGGTCAATGGTACGGTCACAGAGCTTTCACACACTTGAGAGGCATCACTTCCCACCCCAAAAAGCCATGATGACTCTTCCCTGCTCTATCATAACTATTTCTGTGTCTGCTGTTTATGGTGTCCTGCCTCACTGGATACAACGTCATGGTCAGATTATTATTTTTGGTGCCATAAAAAACCCCAGTGGAACTGCACATATTCTGCCCCACAAGAGAGGGGTAAATGAAGGACTCGGTAGGTGTATGGAGAAAGGGATTTCTGTAAGTAGGTACCATTAGCAAATCATTCAAACTCTTCAAATTTTCATGTGGTCACACACTGCTGTGTGTTGTTTTACCTTCCTCCAGAGCAGGCTGGACTAAATATAGTACTTTTCACCTTTTCTAATTAAAAGGCAGCACAGGCAGTGGGAGCTGGTATTTGGGATGAGTGCCTTTATCAGACACTAATGCTCATGTGACCTTTGGAAAATTGTCTTTTAATGAGGTTGTCTGGAGCAAGCTGTTGCTGCCAGTGGGAGGACTGAAGCCTTTTTGGGGATCCCAGCAGTTTGTTCCCATCAAATGCACTTGTGTGTGTAATTTGCTGGAGATTGCTGTGAGAACCAACCCAATAACTGTAGATTTACTCCTGGAGTGCTCCCCCACATCATGGGCCTTGTGTTAATTTCTGGCACTGCCCCCCACATAATTCATTCTCTGCTTGTGTCTTTCAGAGAATGGTCCCTGCCTTGGGTTCAGGAAGCCCAAGCAGCCCTACCAGTGGCTGTCCTACAAGGAGGTGAGCTTGAGGTGACACTCACTGTGCATCCTCTTCCCCTGCCCAGCAAAAGAAGGGGCATTGGGGTGCCTGGAGTTGCTCATGCACTGTGTGATGCTTCTTGGTGTCCCCACCTGGGCACATCCAGGTGTTACATGGGTGTGTCAGCTTTCACTTTCAGGGGCTGGCTCCATGCCATGAGCCCACTCCTAAAGCAGCACTGAGGCACTGTGGAGCCATGGGGCAACACTGACCTCATCAGCTGCTAGTCAGCTAATGATGCTTCATGATAACATAAAAATTAGACTATTAGGTGGGAAATGCAATAATTTGAGAGCCTCTCTTAGAGTCTCTCTCTAAGTATTTGCTTAATTTGGTATGATTTATTTTCCTCTTTTATTTCAATGTATTTTTCCCTCTCCAAATTCCAGGTGGCTGAAAGAGCAGAAGCTCTGGGTTCAGGCCTTTTGCAGCAGGGCTGCAAGCCATGCACAAAGCAGTTCATTGGAGTCTTTGCTCAAAACCGCCCAGAGGTGAGATTTATGTCCAGCTTGATATTGTATTAATAATGTTCCTGGCCTGTCAGCTTGTTCTCAAGTTATATCTACTCTCATGGGCCCTTCTCACCTTTGTGCTTCCATGTTCTCCTGCAGTGGATCATCTCTGAGCTGGCCTGCTACACCTATTCCATGGTGGTGGTTCCCCTGTATGACACCTTAGGTCCTGGAGCCATTCGGTACATTGTCAACACAGGTAAAATCTAAACTGGTGCGATTTTCTCACTTTTGTTGCTCAGAATGGTTCATTTTCTGCTTCTAAAGGACTGATGATCATAGAATCTTAGAATGGTTTGGGTTGGAAGGGACCTTAAAGCTCATCTGTTTCCAGCTCCTCTCATTGGCAGGGACACATTTCACTAGATCAGTTTGCTCCAAGCCTCATCCAGCCTGGCCATGAACACTTCCAGGGATGGGACATTGTGATTATACTTGTTGAGTGTCTTGAATTCACTTAGAGAGGTTCCTGAGGAGCCATGTGTCCCTGTGCTGCCTCTGTTACATTTTCCACATGCCCAGCTGTGCATAGCCATGGATAAGGGCTGCTCTGGATGTGTGAATTTCTCTATAGCCACCCACTCTTGTGCTGCTTGATATTTTGCCTCCTAGATCTTTTTATCCATGTGGGGACCAATTTTAATATTTTGAACTGAATCCCAGAATAATTGTAAATGTCAGCTACAGCTTTGGCATTGATTTAGGGTAGCTAAGAGAGTGTTTTTTCCTCATTTTTCCAGAGAAGCATGTGTGTGCTGGGATTTCTGGTGTAGCCTGGAGTTACTATCAGAACTGATACAGTGTTAGCTATGAGCCAAAAAAGCCATTAAAAAAGATTTACTGCAAACAGTTTGTTTGGCTGTTTTTCTTGCAGCTGACATTTCCACGGTCATTTGTGACAAGCCTGAAAAAGCCAGGATACTCCTTGACCATGTGGAGAGGAGAGAAACACCAGGCCTGAGATCTATCATCCTGATGGACCCATTTGAGAAGGATTTGACAGAGAGAGGGAAGCGCTGTGGGGTTTGCATCCAGACCATGCAGGAGGTGGAGGTGAGTTTGCTCTCCCTCTCCTTTTACTGTTTTTTGTACTATCTGTAAAAAGACAGTACCATGTACAGGGCCTTGTGAATTTCATGCCAGGTTCAGTGTCTGGAGAGCACAAAAGAGCAGCTTGTCAGTGATAATACTGATGCTTGGTGCACTTGCCTCTTGGTGTTATTCCTTATGGAATAGCAGACCCAACATTTCAATTCTTTATCCTCAAATACGCTATCAGCTGCTATTTAAGCATGGCAAGGGGGTTGTTATTTGAGACACTGTCCTCCTACACTGTGACCAATAAGTAAAACTTTACAAAAGGAAGGCCTTATAAAATCAAGGCTCACACCTGTTACTTTGGCTAAGTAGAAAAGGACTGTGGGAAAGAGACTCAGCTGAGTTAGAATTAGAGGTAGGAAAACAAGTTATATAACTATGGCGTGGTCACATCGTGGTGTATGGTGGCTGACTGAATTATGTTTGTTATGCATTAAAACTCTGTAACTGCTAATGGGCTAACTGCTTTAAAAGGCCTGGTTTTTGCAATAAAGCAGCTCTCCTTTGCACCTGCCTGGGGAGTCTGTGTCACTACAGACCCTCCCACACACTACATGTAATCCTACAGCCTCACACTTGTTTGAAACACCCTGGATGCAGCTCAGCCAACCCAAACACTGCTTGAAATCCAGGGAATGCACTGCAGTTAGAGCAAAAAACTCAGGATAATGAACATGGCCACAGTGCCAGCTAGGAATTTTTCTGCTTTAGCTCACACTCCCTTATTAGCAAGTGAGTTACACTGCAGGAATTAAAGTAGAAATCACTTTTGTTACTTTAATCTCTTCCAGGACTGTGGCCGTGAGAGTCGACATGTGCCTGTGGTGAGTGTTGGCATGTTGCTTTTCCTACTTACAGCTGCAGCAGAAGGGACCTTAAAGCTCATCTCATTCCAACCCCCTGTCATGGGCAGGGACACCTTCCATGGGTACTTAGTTGCTCCAAGTCTTGTTCAGTCTGGCCTTGAGCATTTTCAGGGATGGAACAGCCACAGCTTCTCTGGGCAACCTGTGCCAGGGCTTCATCACCCCCATAGGGAACAATGTATAGTATTTGCTTTATTCCCTGCACCTGAAACACTTAATTGAGATAGCATATCCTGCTATGAACATATTAATGGGACAGTAATTACATGCAATTGTTAAGCTACCCTATTCCACTGCCTTACCCTGGTGGCACTGGGGGAATGTCAATGTACCCTTCACTTTCTGCTGGGGCTCCTATAGTTCAGAAACACTACTTGGCAGTATTTATATGGGATATTTTGGAAAAACTGCTGTGATATTTTTCACTGGCTGCTCATATTTGTACACTCAAAAGCAGCTTCTGACATTCAAGCTGTTTATTTAGTCATTCATGACCCAAAATATTGCACGTATGGAGTGGTGGTGAGAATACAGAGATGCTGCTGGGAATGGGAACAATCAGCAGCTTTGAAATCTTGTCCCCTGTTGTGGAGTTCTTTCCAGAATTGATCTGGAAATTGATGAATTATCTTAAGTTTCCCCACCCATCTACAGATATAGGTGGTGGCTTGGAAAATGCCAACTGTAAGATGAACACTAAAGCATGTCCTTAGTGCAGCTGGAACACAGCATAAATGGAGGAATAGAGTCTGCACCTACTGAAGAAAACTGGTTATATATGCTGAGGGCAATTATAGCTTTTTATTTCAGGGCAAAAACATAATTGGTTTGATCTTTAGGTTTCTACCACTGACATGTCTGCATTTGACTGATGTGATTTTCTTAATCTTCTTTTGTATTTCTAGCCTCCTCGACCTGAAGATCTTTCGATTGTTTGTTTTACTAGTGGCACTACAGGTAAAAGAGGCATTTAAATCTTGAAATGTTACAATATCTTATGAAATTAATTATTAATCCCACCTTAATACATGCAAACTTGCTGTTATACTGATATGGCAATTATACTTCTAGGCCGTATATAGATTATATACTTCTGTAGTTTGCAAATTAAAAATAACAATATATTTATTTTTCAACTGAATTCTGTAACATACACTTTGCCAGTATGATTTTCCAGTTGTCTGAAAATCCACCTATGTGTCTGCTTCCCATTTTGCTGTGTAGTTGTGAAGCGCTTGGTTGATTGGTTTTTATCTTTTGCAAATGTTTAAAAAAAAACCAACGCCCAAAATCCTAAAATGTGGTTCCACAGCTTTTCATTCTCTGTATCTTAAGCACATTGATGTCTTCAGCCTCACCAAGGTCCTTGTCACCTGTCTCTTCTTCTTGTGTGTTGCTCATGGCACCAAGTTCTGGGGAGGTTCAGGATGAGCCTGGGCACCCATGGTGCTGGTACTTGTGTGCTGCTGGCCTCTTCTTCTTGGAGAGAGGAGCAGCATCATTTTCCTGCCTGTTCTTAGCAGAGGCAGTGCTTTCTCCTCTCTCCAGACCCTGGTCTTCATCAGCTTGCAGGAATTTCCTACTCTTGAGAACTCAGCCTTTGTAACAACTCCCTGAAATCTGTATGGGGAGATGCACAAAGCATCACTACTTGGGAAACTGCTTTTACTTGCCTGTGGAAAAGAATTATGCTCCAGGGACTGCTGGAGCAGCTCTTCCAGATCCACCTGCACTCTTGGGATTGCCCAATGCTCGGTCCTACACCACAGCATCCTCAGTTTGGTCTCAGGAGAAGATGTTGGGAGCTGCTGGTGCTTCTCAGATGGCAGGTCAGGCTGAACACGAGGGAACACCTTCATCCTCCACCTCCTAGAAAAGACCTGTGCTTCAGACCAGGTAAGCAACTGCTTTATCAACTCCAAATAAAAGCTCAAGATGTATTAAAAGGGTTTGGGTATTTTACCTTCATGCATGGTCCTTAGTTTTGAGATCAGCACTTCAGGCTGCCCAGGGCAGAGCACTGAGGGAAAGAAAAGAAGCCTGTGATTGGGCACTCCTTAATGGGAAAGAATGAATTCAGTGCTGGATGTGAACATCACAGCCATGTAGAGAGTGAGTACAAACTGGCCAGGCACAAATGGCAGCAGTAGGAAATGGAAGGAGCTGTGCCATGAATACAGCAGGCACAGTGTGTTTATGTGGATGCTCAAGTGCAGAGTAACTATTTTTTCAAGTCATGTTATTATTGATATTTCTATTTCTAAATAAGAAATTCTGCATAGAGAAGGTTTCCTTTGGTTTTTTTTCTTTTGTTTTTTAATTTCCAGATGCAATCATGTACCAGTTTCTGATTTTGTGCTTTTCTTAGAAACATGCCCAGAATTACAGAAGTAGGACAACCAGGAAGTTAATTGTCCTTTTCCCATCCAAACCAGAGATTTCCAATTTTGCAAATCATCTCAAACTTAACCCTCTCATAACAACACTTTGTAATGCATGAACCCATTCTCTGCTGCTGCAGGACTTTGCACACCACTCTCTTCCTTTTCTAGAGGTTTCCTCAACACTCTGGTCTGTTTTCTACATTGTGCTTTGATGTAAGAGTTTTATACAGTCCATGTGATTTTTAGTGACTAAATTGAGAATTTACTTCCAAAAGACATGTTCTCTAGGGCTTTTCCAATTCCAAAGGGCTGTAAATATTTTTGTATGGTGTGAAAAAAATCTTTGCTGTAGAATTTGTCATGTGAAAATTGTAGAATTGGAAAGAATTCCCCAGAAGCAGACTTTAACACTTGCTTTTCTTTGATAGGACCAGATGTCCCAATGCCTTCCCAAGGTGAAAAGAGAGGCTGAGATTGATGATCTTGGATGACAAGACCAATTTCCATGGTTGTGCCAAGAAGCCATCAGCACTTGGAAACAGGCTAAAGGCACAAAGATATCTCCAAACTGTCAGGATACAATTTTTCATGTTGGCTACTCCAGAGAAATCAACTTTCATTCCCTCAAGGATCCACTGGTAGCCAGGAGGACAAAAGTTGCTTCCCAGTGATTTCTCCCAGCCTGGTAGTACATGTTCCTTTTTGCCAGAACTCCTCAGGGGAGGAAAGTGCTTGCATCCCAGAATGCTGATGGATCACACCATGAGATTAGTGCTGGAGCACTTGAAAGACCCATTTGGCAATGTGGAAAATGTTCTTCTATTCTTTTAAAGGTTCTACTGCTGTTTATAAGAACTGTCAAACAAGCCTGGCACCAAGATAAGGAGGAATTGACATTTCTGGGCTATTAATGGATTGCAAGGTATCCATTCTGTATCAGGATACTCACTGGGTTTGTCTTTGTCAGGAAATTCAAACAAGAACAGCCTTACAGAAATGACATTGATTTTTTAAATAGAAAAGTAGCATCTATGCCAACCTTCTTCTCTCAGAGTGGTAATTCTGGGAAAGGCTCATAGAAAGAGACACCAATTCAGCTAGGTTAACTCTTAGAACTACTAAGGAAGGTCAAAGTCTACAGGAATCTCCCAATACAAAAAAGCTGCAGCTGTCCCATAACAGCATGGTTTGTTCTGCATTTCTCCTGATGGAGGCTCTCCAGACTCCAACACTGCTGCTCTGTTTAGACACCATCACCACTGCAGCCTCTCCAGCCTGCATGAGATGCAGAGGAAGGAATCAGAATGTTAACACTGCTTCCAGGCATGGCAGAGACACTGAATCTGCATTCAAGTCAGAGGTGGAGTGAGTGAGTCAAACATCTGAGAAATCTCATAGAATCATGGAGTAGTTTGGCTTGGAAGAGACCTTTAAAGTATATCTAATTCCAATTCCCAGCCACAGCAAGGGACACTTTCACCCAGACTGGTTTGCTGCAAGCCCCACCCAGCCTGGCACTGAACACTTGAAATCCTCAAAAAAAGTCTGAAGGATTTTGTCAAGGTGCAGGGACCACCTGTGTGCCAGAGGGCACAGTTTTGAGTTTCCAAACCAGTACTGAGCACATGCTCTCCACTGGTGCCTGAGCTTGTGATGCTGCAGGAGCTCAGCTGCTTCTGGAACTGCAGGGACTGAGCACAAGTGTTTGGCTAGACACAACTCAATAACAAAAGTGATTTTTGAGTTGTGGTGTGTATGTACCACTGACACCTGCTCACGGACTTCTCTTGGAGCCTGGATCCATGTGTGCACCCAGCTGTGAAAATAATCTGCCAGACTGATTTGGCACCTGTAAACCTGCTGGTTCAACATGTTAGGATGGGAGCAGCTGAGGCTGGCAAAGCTGTCAGCTTCACCCCTGAGCTTTGGATGAGACCAAACCAGCCTCCTGTGCACCATGTTCATCTACAAGTGTTTGGGACTGAATTACTCAAGGCACTTGGAACAGCAAATAGGCATTTTCAATATAATATATTGTGTTAAAAATATCCTGCTCTATTGCAATAAATGTATGCAAAAATTGCTATTGCTGTTTGTGCCTGCCTTTAATTATTTGGGAGGTTGAGTAGGAGTGATGGTGGTGGTGCTGGCAGGGCAAAGGGCTCAGTGCTGAGTGTGCCCATGTCTGTGCTACAACACAGCCCTCAAACTGTTCTGAAAAAAGAGGATTAAACATACTTTCCTGTGCTGAAACATATTCACAAAGCACCACAGTCTCTTCCTAATCTGAAGAAGACAGAATGATTTTGTTACATTAACTGCAGGAGCTTTGCCAGGTTGCTTGTGCCCACTATACTGGGGACACATGGGGCACCTGCAGGTAAAGCTCCTCTGATCTGCCTTCACATGGAGAAACAGAAACTATCTGTAGTGGTGTGGTTGAATGAAAACAAACTGCTTAAAAACATGTTGAAAAGAAAAAGGCTGGCCCCATAGTCTTGATTTGAGATGTGCTACACCTTCTTTTCACTAGTAAAACCTTGCAGGGTAGTGAAAAGGGACAGTGCTGTGACAGGAGAATGGGCAGAGCCCTCCATGCCACCTTTTTGTGACCATGGAGGTTCCAGCCTGTGTATTTTCTCCTCAACAAATGCTGTGTTATGGTGTCCAAACAGATAGAAAATGCAAGAAGTGTACCATCAGCTGAAAAAGGAGTGTGAAAAGGCAAATATTGATGGTGCTGAGGTGCCTGCTGGTGGTGGATGAAATACTGCAGGGGCATGTGCCCAGCTATGGAACACAACACAGGGGCTTTGCTGGCTCCCTAATGATTTAGGGCTGTCTTCAAGATGCCTCTGCTGCTGATACTACTCATGACTTCCCTTAATTGCAGTCTCAAAGCATCTTCCTGTATCCTAATTTTTGCCTGCACTGCTTTCTGCATTTCTCATATTATCCAAAGTACTGGCTAAGTCAAACAGTCTTATTACAGCCTTTTAAACTGTGTTTCTTGGTGTTCAAGATCATTCTTAGTCAAAATCTGGATGAAATAAATCCTCCCAGGAGAGGCTGGAACAGCCAGCCAAGTCTGATGGCTATGCTCGTGGAGTGGCTCCATCTGAGCACTCTCAGAAATTGCTGTTGGGCTGTTTCTGCTGGAACCTGTTTTCCAGAATCTCCAAGAGAAATATTTATGTTTGTAGTATCATTTTATTAAGTTTTGAGTATTGCAGTCAGTGTTTTTGATGCATATTAGTGCGCAGTAATGATGGTGAAAATTGCGTATGTTTTAAAATTGAACAAGTGAACATAATATTTTAACCATTTCTTGGGGTTTGTTTTTTTCTTTTTGTTTAATTTTTGAAAGTTACCTTCTGGCTTATCTTTTAAACTGCCTCTCTGTTTCCTTTCAGGAAATCCCAAAGGTGCTATGCTGACCCATGGAAACGTGGTGGCGGATTTTTCAGGCTTTTTGAAAGTGACGGAGGTGATTACCCTGAGCTAGAAAACACTGCCATGTGCAGAGCATGGGGGTTAAGCTGTGGTCCTGCACAGGCTGGAAGTATGCTCTTGCAGATAAAAGATGACATTTTTCCTGCTCAGAGGGCCAAATCCATGGCAATGGAGCAAGGCTGAATCTGCAGAACTGGAGGGTATTAAATCCTCTTTCCAGCCCTGGCTCCCAGGCTCTGTAAGGCACTTAGAGCTTTTGAGAAGCAATGCTGACTTTTGTAAACCAATTCATTCTCTTTTGGAAGAATTAGGAGAGCACACAAGCCCTGTACAGTTGTGACAGGCCCTTGAAGGGGACTTCAAGCTCCTCTTGTGCTCTTTGTGTCCCATTGTGCCCAAAAATGTTGTCATTTATTTGAAATTTCTGCATACAAAGTGTGTGTGTATATAAATATACATATATAAGAACATAGATATTTTTTACAAGAATGGTTAATGGTTAATTTCATTGATATACTGGCATATTCTAGTTTTTGTTATACATATTTCTAATAGAGCATAGCATAGTGCTGGCCAAGTGCCTTTACAATACGTTTCATACAATATGTAACTCATGTTTAGAAAGAATATAGGAAGCAGAATCAGTTTACTGTGACATAAGTAAGGATTTTATACACCTTATATAGAACAAATATGAATTATCTAATTTCTGGTAGTGAACAGGCAATTTCATAAAGTAATTACATGTACATGGGATGGACAATTGGTTACCTCATACCCCTTACTGGTCTTATTGTTGATGTTGAAATTACTGCAGTCTTATTACTTTAATCCTTGAATTTTCTGAGATTTCTGAACCACTGGTGTAAAGAAACTCAGACATGTGATGTAAGAAATCCATCTGAACTCACATGTTCCAATGTTTGCAGGACTGTGTGTCCACAGTATGCAGGATGAAATGCCAGTGCTGCAGTGAGGGCTCCTCAGCATGGAGCACTCTGTGGTTTCAGTGGCAGCAAGAGGGACAAATGAAAGCTGAGGTGTGGAGAGGCCTGAGCTTCAAAGGGAAGGAATGTTTATTTTGGAAGAGCACTGATTGAGAGCTGAGGGAACTTGGCATCTTCCAGGAGACTGGCCCATAAAAATGGATTTAGTGTTTGTGGACAGCAGTGAGACCCTGACTAATCTCAAAGGTATCAGATTGAGACCCAAATCTGGTATGAATTTAAATATGATATCTCCAGTCACCAGAGCCTTGCTGGCAGAGGGTAAATGCCTGTAGCTAATCCACAAGATTTGGATAATGTCTGACCACATTAATGAAATAGAGCAAAGTGTTAAACACTTGAAAGTAGTATAAATTAAAGAAATAAGATGAGAAGTTCTGTGGATTTGTTGTTTACAAATTCTTGTGGCAGTTTTGCTTAGTTCAGTCATTTTTACAAACCAAACATATTTTTGAGTCCAGAGCTTTATTATAAGGTTGTTCTCAAATACCGAAAAGCTGTTTGCATTTTTACATTTAACTGGACAACTGTGCCAACTGTGAAATGCTATTCAGTGGCATAATTTTGGTCTGATTTAAAACCAGATTATTTTGTCTGGGCCCTTACAATAGCAATAAAAACCCCCGTGGTTGATATTAAAGGCTTTGCATTACTGTGCTTGCAGAAAATGAAGCCAAATTGAAATAATGTATAAATAGATCTGCAGGCCCTAATGGCTTCATTCAGACTGAGAGACACAATAATATGAAATGGGATGCTGAGGACACCCACATGGTCAATGATGTTTGACTTTTTGATGGTTAGGAGGCCATACCCAAATCTGACCAGCCCAGATTTAAACTTTAGTAAAATATTCCCTGAGGGATGAACTCCTCTGTCTGCCTCCAGGTCATGGGCTATTGATTCCTTCTGAGCAGTGGAGGTGCAAGTGGGTATAAACTGTTAATACTGTGAGCTGATCGATTTTTTATACCCATTTTCCACTAACCACTGGCCTTGATGCAAATTATTGGGTGGCCAACCTTTCAGTTTTTCTAATCCATAATATTACAACAAGCTGTACCCTAGAAAATGCAGATGGAAAGGTTATTGTCTTTTGGGGAATGGGTTAGGTAAGGCTATTGTTTATTCCAGCCTTCAAGAGAGTTAAAAACTTGGCAAAATCAAGAATTTGGCCACTTAAAAAAAAAAATTGTCCAACCTTCTCTTTCCCTTGTCTGTGAGACAGTCATAATACCCTTAAAATCATATTTTAATCGCCTAAAATAATGAGAAGCCCTGACAGAAGTAATTGGGCTTTTTGAAGCCTAAGATTAAATCATTATTTTTCCAACACAATCTGATTCAAATCAATGATTAAGGAAAAGAAAAGAAATCATTAATTTTGCCTAATAACACCGTGATTCTTGGATGGGCTGTATGGAAAGTGCTGCTCCTGCAGAGCCCTGCTGTTCAGGAGGCTCCTGCAGGTTTGCACTGGGATCCTGGGGGCTCCTGCAGGTTTGCACTGGGATCCTGGGGGCTCCTGCAGGTTAGCACTGGGATCCTGGGGGCTCCTGCAGGATTGCACTGGGATCCTGGGGGCTCCTGCAGGTTTGCACTGGGATCCTGGGGGCTCCTGCAGGTTTGCACTGGGATCCTGGGGGCTCCTGCAGGATTGCACCAGGGTCCTGCTGTCTGCGCACAGTTAGAGCACAGAGCAGGGTCTTGGCACCTCCTGGTAGAAAGCAGTGAATAAAAATTGGATTCTCCGTCAGGGTGAGCCTCCATTCCCAGCGTGAGCTGCGTGGATACAATCTGCCTTCTGCCACGGAGAGCTCTCTCTGCCCTGTGTGTACATCTCCATGCTCTCCCTCCTCTGCTAACTGAGCTCCATGATGCTGTGGCTTTAACGCTTCCCTGTGTCCGCCGCTCCCTCCTCTCTTGACAATCTTTACCCTTTTGCTCCTCTGGTGCCATTTTTCTTTTTATTATTTTATGACTTTCTTGTTGTCTTCCTGTCAGTGTTTCTTTCCTTTCTGTCTCCCATGCCCTTCACCTGCAGAAAGTGATCTTTCCGAGACAGGACGATGTGCTCATCTCCTTCCTGCCTCTGGCTCACATGTTTGAAAGAGTTATACAGGTAAGAAACCTGTCTCAACTGACGAGGCCTCGTGGGGCTCCTTGTGTTTTCTTCCAGAGTCAGTGGTCTCCTACTTGTGAGGATGTACACATTTCCTATTTGCCTTTAGCACACATGTTTGAGAGAATGGTACAGGTAAGGTCATGGTGTCAGTGGAAATCATCTTTTTTTCCACGCCAACAAAAAACAAACAAAAAAACCCCCACTAAATAACCAGCAATACCTTGTAGCACTAAAAAGGCTTGTACTCCAGAAGTGCCATGTGCATAACACCAGAGCCATGGTCTCAGTGACATGGCTGTGAATCCAGAGGCCAGGAGAGTTTTCCCAAGTTCTCCAGCTTACACCTGCCTCAGGGTTTGAAAAACAGCCCTTCAGCAATGAGCCAAACTCATTGCTCATTCATCTCACAGCTACTGCCACCTGAGCAATTTGTGGGACATCTTTTCAGAGCAATCTAGGATGAGGTGTCGTGTGAGTCAAGATAATTTCATGCCATTTTTTGCATCTTCTAAAATTATTTTATTGCATAAATAACATGATCAGAAACCCCCCCCCCCAAAAAAAAAAAAACCAAAAAACAAGGAACAAAAAACCAAAACCCAACCTGGCAGACATTGAAAAAGAGGAAACAGAGATAATGGTGTGAGACACATGATCCTCCTGGCAGGGCAGCATGTGGTGGGCATTCACTGTGTCCCCTGGGAATTATGGCAGATCCAAGCACTAGCTCCTGCCAGCCCACAGAACTGACTCCATGTCTCTTTGGGAAAAAAAATGAGAGATGATTTTTCCTGCAATTGGTGAGTTAGGCAAGTCAGGTGAGACAGTTGTATCAGGTCTCCCAGCCCGAGAAGCTGCAAACTTAAAATTCATCCAGTATGCTAAGATAAGATCTGGATCTGGTTGCAGCTCTCTATTTTCTCAGACTGTTTCAGGCTGAAACCATACTTTCTGAGTCAGACAAGTATCTGAATATAAACCTCCCACTCCTTAGTAACATCTGTGCCAGAAGTAATACATTTTTTCCCTATTAAAAATCTCCAATTACAAATTGGAAGGAAAAGCCCATGAAAGATTTGGAGAATTACAGCACAGCCTTTCTCCACTTGCAAGGCAAGTTGGTCAGTGTGCCAGCACTGTTCAGGCAAACAAGAATATAATTATTCAAAATTCATCTTAAGGGGGGCAAAAAGAAATTAGAAACAATGAAAATGCTTTCATTTCACAGGATGTTGCAGTACTGAAAGGGACAGCCTCCAAAAGATGTCTATGTTTATCCTCCTGTCTGAAATGGCTTATTAATATAAAGATTTTTTCAAAAGGGCTAAAAAGTCATTTTCAAAAGCATTCTGAACAGCAAGCACTGCATCAGTATCCCTAGTTTTAGGCAACATTATTAATTCCTGGAATTTACAGTTAAAATCATACAGATATATTCTTTAAAGCTAAAAATTTCTAGTTGTTTTAAATTCCCAGTGAGCACACTGGTTACATTTTCTTTTTTTAAATTCATGTGCAGTGTAAAGCACAGATTCAGCAGTGTGATTTTCATTAAACTCACATCACATGTGCAAAATTCCTGTGATTTCAGCTGATGGAGACAGTCTCTAACTGCCTGATAGAGCAGTGAGAGCAATTTGGTTAGTGTTGCAGATTTTTAGCAGCAGCACAAATGACACTGATGTCTCTTAAGGAACTTTCAACTTATTGAGTTATCTGGGGAAGACTAGTAACAGTCCACAAAAGGGAAATGAAGTTTTCAGTCTACTCAGGAAGGCTGGGCTCAGCTCTGGCATCACAGGCACTTGCTGAGGACACTTTCTCTTCCATGCACTGTAAAACCATGGGAGAGCTGCTGGTCTTCAAATATTCTTCAGTGATAAAATGCCAGTTTGACCCAGTCTGTGACAGCTTCTTGGCAGGGTTACTGGTTACCAGTAACCAGCTACCAGTTGGCTCAAGGCCAGCAGCCCCTCTGCCCCATCCCACATATTGACCTCCATTCTGATCTGAGGAAAACATCCTGCTTTGTTTTCAAGAACAAGGCTTCTGGATTTGTAGTGTCCATACAAGTCAAGCACCTTTTATGAAGAGGGCTTCTATTTCTGGGATACAGGATAAGGCACTGTACTGCTAACGTAGTTTATATTGTTGTATTTAAACAAAACTAAAGTATTAACATCTAAAAATTGGCTGCTGCTCCGTGTTTTATGATGTTTCTTACTTTGCATTTCTGTATTGACGATAGGTCCTCATGCTGTGAGCTGCCATGGGAGGGCTGGGCTTTAGAAAAGTCTTGATCCAGACTCTGACCACAACTGAGACTTTTCCATCCCCATATGCTGGGGATGAAGGGAAATCCCCTCTGAAAATTTTGATTCCTTGTTCTTCCAGAACAAGTGGGAAATTTGGCAGATGCTGAATTGTACTGAAAAATGCCCAGATCTATCTGGATATTTCTATTCAGTGCAAAATTTATCGTTACTTTATTTTATTTCCAAAGTCCCATTTTTGCCATATTGGAGAGTAGAAATTCAGAAAACGTGCTTCTGCGCTTGGGAGAATGCTTTGCTTTGGGAATTGAAAGCCAAGGGGTTACATGTGTTGCTCTTTCCCCCCCTCAGTCTGTAGTGTACTGCCATGGAGGGCGAATTGGCTTCTTCCAGGGCGATATTCGCCTCCTGTCTGATGATATGAAGGCACTGCGGCCAACCATCTTCCCTGTCGTGCCACGGCTGTTGAACAGAATGTATGACAAGGTGAGCTGGATTTTGATTTTACTGGTTTTGGAACCATGGAGTTTATGTGCCTTTACTACTCATGTGGAAGAATTTCCTTAGTCATGGAGATTTCTCAAGCAGATTATACTGTTTCTGCCTTGCTGCAGACACATTCTCAGCCTGTGTAATGGATACAGCTCCTTTAGTGTGTAAGTCTGTATTATGACTTACACAGACTCCAGACATAGTTATCATGTGTGAATATGAAATCCCTCTGTATTAGCCTCCTACCCTGTTCTCATTAAGCTTACCAGTGATGTTTCTGGAGATACAGGATTTTTTCATCACAGAAACATCAGTCAAACCTGGCTGCACAAGGACCTTCTGATCAGATTTGAAACTCAAATCTCTCATTCTGGTAGGAACAACAGCTGGAAACCAGAAATTTCAAAAAACCTTTGAGAATTTAGGCAGCGTAAATGTGACAGTGGCTTTTGGATTTAGAAATCTTTAAGGTAAAGGTATTGCAAGGTATTTAAGACAGGTACATCTGGTCATCATGTTAAATCTGTTTGACGAGCTGGGAATATTTATTCGTTAGAAGACTTATCGTCTAAAGACAAGCTTAAGCACAAGCTAACTGATTTAATTTTTCCCAAAGGTCAGGGCTTCTGTGCTTTATTAGGGGGACAGGCACTGGAGATTTCTCATTTGTTGAGGTAGAGTTTGTGCTGGTACCTGATTAAGCTCAGGTAAATGCAGCCCCCATCACCACATCATCCACCACTGATGCCTGTTCATATTGCTCATTCTCTGTTGCTCAGGTTGCATGAACTTGACTAAATCCTATCACAGAAATGATATAGTAAGAGCAGCCCTGTCAATCTAGTCAAAGCCTGCACCACCATCCTGTCTTTTCCCCCCAAAGGAAACACATACAGTAGGGAATGGAGCAAAACATATGATTCCTTTTCCCCCCCACTAACAAACCCCAGTGTAGCCTTGTTTACCTGTGCTGCAAATGTCACTGTATCCACCTGGCTGGGTGGGTGTCATGGGGAGAACAGGTGTTGATGTGCTCTCTCTTTTCTGTGACACCTTGTCTGCCATCCTGTGCTCCTGCAGATCTTCAGCCAGGCTGACACATCCCTCAAGCGCTGGATCCTGGAATTTGCAGCAAGACGGAAAAAAGCTGAAGTTCGAAACGGCATCATTAGAAATGACAGTTTGTGGGATAAACTTTTCTTTAATAAAATACAGGTAAGTGGTTCAAGAAGTGAGTCTGAAGTCAAAGAACTCTTATTTCTTCTAGCAATGTTTCCTGACAAGGGAGTTTCAGATAGTAGGAAGAATTTCTTCATGGGTAGGGTTGTCAAGCATTGGAACAGGCTGCCCAGGGCAGTGATGGAGTTACCACCCCTGAAAGTGTTAAAAAAGGGTGTGGATGTGGCACTTGAGGTTATGTTTTAGTGGTGAATATGGTGCTGATGCTGGGTTAATGGTGGGACTTGATGATAATCTTCGAGGTCTTTTCCAGTCCTAATTCTATTCTATGATTCTATGATTCCTTAAAGTCAGTGTAGTCCACTTGTCTGATGATGAACTGTGGGCAATCACTATTCACTAGTGACCAACAAACTGGAAGATGGAATAGGAAAAGGGAACTGAGCAGTTTGTTGCTCTGTGAAGATTTGCCATATTCATTTTTTTTTTTAATTTTTTTTGCAACACCATACATAATGTCAAAATTTCAATTCTCTCAGGGATAACTTTCCAGAGGGAAATGGAGAAACACAAGGCAGGCTAAGATTACATTTGCCACATCCTTCTTCAGAGCACCAAGAAATTTATGGAATAGTGCCAAGCATTTTTTACAGCTCTCAGATAGAAACTGCCTCTGCAGGGGAGGAAAGGTACCTAGGGATGAAATTCAGAAAGGTGGTCATGAAAAGAGGAGTCACTGATCAAAGAGATGTTGCTCCAAAGTTTTCTGCAAAATCTCAACAAATAGGATTGGATTTAGCACTGGGTTTCAATTGGGCATATTCAAACCTGCTTTTCCTCCTAGAAAAAGAATAAAGTTGTAAAGAAAAATTCACACATGAATCATGGTTTAACCATGAGGAAAGAAATCAGAATGCCCTCTGTTTGCCACACATCTCAGTAATAAAAGATATTAAATTGGCTTTAAACCATTTTCTTTTGGGCTCTGTACTACTCCAGGAGGCTCTAATTACTTCATTATTTTAATCGGATGACTTATCTGGCAAAATGCCACTTTATTTTTAACTAAAGAAACTCACTGTACTTGGAGTCTGTGGATTAGTTGTCCTCAGTGTGCAAAGATAGCAGAGTTCACCCAGCCAGGAGCAAGCCAGGCTGCATATTGATGTGAGGGCTGGCAAGACAGGCAGATTTAGTCAGCAGTTGTTTCTTTTTGTGCTGGGTTTTCTTTTTCACTTTTAGAATAAAGAAAAGGAAATGAAGGGGGAGTAGAAAGAAGTAAAATGGGACACAGGAATTTATGTAATACCCTCCAGAAATATTTGAAGGTCATCTGCCTTAAAAAAGGGACAACATTATTTTAGAGGGATTGGGAGGCAATTCATTAAAACCAGTGAGGTGTAAATAAGCAAAAAAGAATGGATGGGGGAAGAGTCTGTTTTTCCCAGCAGTTCCCAGAGCCAGGTCTGTAGCCTGCCCAGGCACAGCAGTCGAAGGAGCCCAGGCTGAGCAGCTTGTCCTGCCAGGGATGTGGGCACCCATGTCTCTGTACACTGAATTCAGTTTTATCCCTCAGGAAAGTTTCAGAGCTAGTTCATATTTCCACACGTGGCCACCTCACATGTGGCCACAGAATGGCTGGGTTTGAAGAGACTTGAAGATCATTTAATTCTGAGCCCTTGCCATGGGCAGGAACTCCTTTACATCTATCATAGAGAGAGCATTTTGTGCAAGCTCATGGTTTTGCCATCTACAACAGCTTCTGATGCTTTCTTTTGTTTCCTCCGGCTCCCAACCAGGCAAGTCTTGGGGGGTGTGTCCGCATGATAGTGACAGGAGCTGCCCCTGCGTCCCCAACTGTCCTGGGCTTCCTCCGCGCGGCCCTCGGATGCCAGGTGGGTTTGTGTGGCTGCTCAGGGATGTTCATCCACTGCTAGCAAGAGTACACGTGGGATTTAAGAAAGGAGATGGGTTAGACCCTCAGGAGAGCTGTGCCAGGAGGGATCCAACAGCAGGGCTTGGGCAGCCATAGAATCCTGATACACCCAGAGCTCAGGGGGGTGGGAACAGCCCTGGGATGGTAATAACAGGCAAGAGATGTTTTCACTCTGGACATCTCCCAGAAAAAAAAACAGCTCTCAGCACCAAATTGAGAAAGTGTAATTGAATGTGTTTGTGCAAGTGCTGGGAACTTTATAGCATGAGTTTTATAATATATATATGGAGAGAGCTAATCTTCAGATATCAGCCTAACCCACTTGAGATTCCCACTGGATTATTTCTTTGTGATAGGAAGTCCAGGGCAACAGAAAGGTCTCATTTGAGAGCCTAAAATTAGTCAGGGAAAAAGAAGGTGGATTTTCAAAATGTCCCAAAAAATGCCTTTCTTTTCCCCAGTAATAGGTTATTCTCATAGTGTAGCATATATCCTGACTCAAAGACTAAGTGCTCAGCTCATCTTCTCTCTATTTTCAACATTATAGAGCCATGGTCTTTTCTAGTTATACAAATGGAATTTTGCACACAGTAGAAGCCAGGGACAGTGTCCCTATGGCAAATGGGCATTCACACATTGCAGGTTCAGCTCACAGGACTGTGCAACAGAGAGCAGTGCTTAGGATTTCAGTTTGTAATAGCAAAATCTTTCATGATGTTTTAAAGATACCCCTCTCTTCATCAGGTTTATGAAGGCTATGGCCAAACAGAATGCACAGCTGGATGCACATTTACAACTCCAGGTGACTGGACATCAGGTAATTATTTTCTTCCAGCATTTGAAGAAATAAAAGAAATGCACATTCCTTTAGGAAATTATGGATTGTAACATCAAGGCCAGGTCAGACGGGGCTTGGAGAAACTTGATCTAGTGGAAGGTCTTCCTGCCTATGGCAGGGGGTTGGAATTTTAAGGTCTCTTCCAATCCAAACCACTCTATGCTATTTCAGAATAGGTTTTATATCCAGAGGAGGTGTTGGTATTTAGTTTTAATAGTGCAAAACCTTAATTAAGGAAATTATTTCTGCACGCAGACACAGCTCCTGCAAGAACATTCAGTGTATCTACAACTATGCAAGTAACTAATGATAAAATTCTAATTATTGTTTATAGAAGAGATGACAAGTGACTTGATAACTTTGATTTCCAGGTCATGTAGGAGCCCCTTTGCCCTGTAACTTAATCAGATTGAAGGATGTGGAAGAACTGAATTATTTTGCTTCCAAAGGAGAAGGAGAGGTAGCAAATCACATTTTTATATCAAATTCTCAATAGTTAACACTGTATGAAGTAGTTTATAGAATCATTTTACCTTTGTAGGGTGCATGGTTGCTGACATGTTACACAGTACAATCAGGAGAGGAAAATGGCAGTTTAACAATAAAGCAGCAAAGAATTAATGAAAAAGGAGCTGTGGCAGTATTTCCAGCCTGATTCCTTGAACTGCTAAGACTGAATTAATTAGTTCAGCAAAAAAGAGCTGAACTGCTGTGATTTCTACATTGCTGTGATTTCTATACTACACAAAAATTAATCTTGCTGAAATAACTTATTTATTTTTAACTGCAAATGGAATGCAAATCATCTTCAAACAAATCAGTTTTGCAAACTCTACTTCATATTTCCATTAGCTTGAAAAAAATCCATAGATAGTTTAATAACCCAATCTATTTTAGTTTCATGGAGCACAGTCATTAAAATATTTCAAATTTTGTGAGTTACCACTTAACTTGTATTTTTAGCGGAATAAAAAAAAAAATTCATCATCACCCCTGGTTGTTTTACAGATCTGTGTGAAAGGACCCAACGTGTTTAAAGGTTACTTGAAAGATGAAGAGAGGACAGCTGAAGCTCTGGACCAGGAGGGCTGGCTTCACACAGGAGACATTGGAAAATGGTTACCTGTGCGTACTGGGCACACACAGAGTTCTCACAGTTGCATTATCCCATGTAAATTTTCAAGGACTGAATTTAGGTCTCCAAGCAGGTCTATCTTTACAAAGGATTAAGTTTATATTTGGCAGAATAAGCTTGATATGTCAGTGAAGCATTTGAAAGCCCAAAAGGCAATTGAAAGCTCTGTTAAAGACAGACTGCTTGCTGAATTTCTGTGGTTAAATAACTTCTCTGGGAATTCTCATTTCTTTCTCCTAACAGAATGGGACCCTTAAAATTATTGATCGGAAGAAGCATATATTTAAACTTGCTCAGGGAGAATATATTGCACCAGAGAAAATAGAGAATATCTACATCCGCAGTGACCCTGTTGCTCAGATCTACGTCCATGGAGACAGCCTGCAGGTATAAACCAAGCTTCCAGAAAATCTTACTTTACTGTTAGTAATTAGAAGACAGAGCTGGGCATGAACAAAGGGAAAATGTGAGTGGATCACGCCACATTGTCTCCCTCCTGCTTTGGAGCTGGCTGACAGCCAGGCAGGAGCTGAGCTGCTGGTGTGACCCTGAGCAGATTAGAGAATGCTGTGGCCAAAGATCAAGTCTTTAATAAGTTGGCCTTGGTGTCACTCTGTGTGTCTCCAATGCTGTCCTTTGCCACCATGCCTGTGGTAAGCCAGGCAAAGGCAAAGTCATTGCTGCCCCCCACACTGCCTACCCATTCTCACCAGTCTTGTTCTGTTAATTTGCACATTTATATGCACACTTACAGCTTTTGAAACCATGGCAATTCATCCTCTGCATTCAAGGCTCACAAGCATGAGCCTTCCCTTGGCATCAGAGTTTGCCTGGGACTCGCAGGGCAATGTGAGTTATTAATGTCCAAAAAGAGCACAAACCAAACTGAGGATATTAAAACTGCTGGTAAATGCACAATCACAGACAGCCTTTTATCTGAGAAAAAGGCACAGACATCAGAATGTATTTCATGATGATATGTTAGCAAATTATTTACATAATTAAACAAGAAGTGGTAAACATGCAGAAATTCAGCTGGTTTGTGTATTCACTTCAATGTAGAGCCTGGAATGTAGTTCAGCTTTCCCCTGCAACTCTCCCTCTCCTTTACCTACAGGCCTTCCTGGTGGGAATTGTGGTGCCTGATGCTGAAGTTATGCCAGGTTGGGCAAAGAAAAGAGGATTTGAAGGAACATATGCAGAACTCTGTAAAAATAAGGTTTGTATCTGCAGTATAGTGCACAATACTGTGTCTAGGAATGACAATTTCAGTGACAAGAATTACTTCCTCACTGAACATTCAGCAGGGTTGACCTAGATTCAGTGATGTGTGTTGACTGGTGGTACTGACCTCTGCCAGCTCTGGTGTGGGAGGCCCAAGAGGAAATCTTGCAGAGAACGACAGTACAGCAGGAGGAGAGGTTGTGTTTGCTTAGATTTCTTAATTAAGACAACTAAATAAGACTTATTACTGGCCTTCTGTGTGGTGACCAGCAACAGGATCAGAAAGATGGGCCTGAAGTTGTGTCAGAGGAGGTTTAGGTTGGATATTAGGAAAAGGTTTCTCCCAGAGAGGGTGGCTGGGCACTGGAACAGGCTCCCAAGGGGACTGGTCACACCATCAAGTCTGGCAGAGCTCAAGAAGCATTTGGACCACAATCTCAGGTACATGATATGACTCTTGGGGCTGCTCTGTGCAGGGCTGGGAGTTGGGTTCCATGATCCCTGTGGGTGCTTTCCAGCTCAGGACATTCTGTGATTCTATAAAAAGGTATTAAACACATACTCTCTAATACTGAGGAACTGCATTTCATCACATCAGTGAATACTGATGCCACTGAACCAGCCCACTGGTGTCTGTGGGTAATGATTCTGCATTGAAGTCTGGCAGATGGCTGAAGGACTGTAAATTTAACAGCTATGTCACACAGCTGGTTTGAAAATAGAACCTTAACTTTCATACCAAGGAGACACTTGACATCACCACACTTAAGTGTAATGTTTATACACTACAATAGAATTTTGATAATTACATATAAATTGCTAGACACTTGAACTTTACTCAGAAACATTTTTTTTTTTTTTGTGACAGTGAGCATTAATTGCATGTAAGGTTGATTATGGTAGCTCATGAGGAACTTCTGTTTTAATGCAGGAACTGCAGCAAGCGATAATGGAAGACATGGTCCGGTTAGGGAAGGAGAGTGGGCTTCACTCCTTTGAGCAGGTAAAATGAAACATGATTCACTGTGGTCAGACAGGCAATTTGTCTGTATAGAAGAGGAATTTGTCAGCAGTTATGATGTTACTGCAGATCTTTGTTGCAGCTGTTTTGGAAATAGCTTTTTTGCTGGCAAGATGTATTTATTCCTTTGGAAAAATGTATTTCCTGTGATTCTGTTTCCCACCCATGTTTGAAATTTGAATTGAATTTAGTGAAAGTTTTGGGTGCAGAGGTCAAAATCTAAATTGGGGACATGGATAATCTCCAGACTGACAATCAGAAGTCAAGATAAACATCTGTAGGAAGTCTTGATTTTGTGCCACTGAAAGCTCTGTTAGAAATTAGGTCACTAATTACTACTCTTACACCTGACCTCGAAATGCTGCTGGTTACTTTATTTTCAGTCTGGCCATTAGTTCTTTCCTGCTTTTGTAAATATTTCTGCAACAGAACTATGAACACTTTAGAAGAGGAGATCTGAAATCAACCATGGATGCCATAGCATTAAAAACACAGAAAAATTATACACCCTATTTTAAAATGTCAAATGCTTATTTCTGTTTAAAAAATGAACATCTTAATCATTTAATATAATTAGCAAGGGCCTTTTTGCTTTTGTTTAGACCGTTTCTGGCTGATAATTCTAATGAGTAGTTCACCATATTGGAATGGAGCAGAGGCATCATTAAAGATAGCCCTGTTATTCTTAGTTTCTCAGTTACCTATGTAAATGAAATGCTAGCAAAAAGACCTTTATTTAAAAATAATTCAGTATGCAGCATAGTTTTTAATGCCTATAATTGTCTGTGCTAATAAGTCTTGTTTGACTCTGCCATGGCCTTCACAGTATAAAATATCCTCAAGTAATTGATTCCACCAGCAGTTTTCAATTAATAAGGTATGAAGTAGTGAGGAAAGCCTTGTTGTCTTTCTAAAAATTGGAATAAAATAATAATAGAATAGAACAAAAAATAATTTGCCACAGATACTGGCTTCCAGGATCTGAAAGCTAGTGCAGCAAACAGGGGAGCATTAATAGTAAGAACACTGGTTTATGAAGGATTGCTGGGGGGAGGACCTGGACCATGATGCTTGCAGGGAGAGATGAATTGCATATATAAGGAATAGAAAATGGATTTGCAGCCTACATGGCTACAACTCCCAGCCAAACCAACTGCAAAGCAGTCTGGCCTGGGTAATCACAAAAGCAGCAGATGGCTGAGGAATTTTATCTTAAATCAGTGTGCTCTGACCAGTCATGCAGCAGTTTTCTGCTTTCTCCCACACCAGCACGGGAAGGAAAAGCTCACTCCCATCTGTGCTGCCAAGCTCCCCACTATGCTCAGAGCCACTGCCCCAAAAAAGGGTAGCCTTGTGAAATGCCATTTGCACAGGCTAAAAGACTGGTATCACTTTAATTATTTAAAGATGATCATCATGTACATGCTTCGTGCCTGCAAAACTTCATGATAATTTTGCAAGATGGAATCAGTGCTGTTCACTTTTGCAGTGGGGTTGAGGTTTCCTAGCACAACTCCCTGCCCTTGCCCTCTCCCCCTCTGCCTTTCAGCTGTATGAAACTGCAGTGATGATATCACACTGTCCCTCGTGCACTGCCTCGCTGTGCTCTGGCCTTGCTTTCATATGGCAAAGAAGTTTATGTGCTTATTCTCTTGGAGAGCTCCCTTCTGTGGGCAGGGGATGGAAATCCTGGGGACTCAGCAGAAGAGTGCCCTGGACTTGAGGCACCACTGAAGGGAAGCACAGCAATAAAGTTAATGTTTTTTTCAGTGTGATGCCTGTAACCTTTGCTATAAATATATTCCTTTTTTATTTTAGGTCAAAGCCATTTATATTCACTCTGAAATGTTCTCAGTGCAAAACGGTTTGTTGACACCAACATTAAAGGCTAAGAGACCAGAACTCAGAGATTACTTCAAAAAACAAATAGAAGAGCTATATTCAAGCATCTCCATCTGAAATGACTGGAAGAATCTTCTGAGTAACGGACTTCATAGCAATATTAGAATAATACTCAAAAAGTACAGAGCCAGAACGCCACTGCTGAAATGGATAAGCATCTGAATCTTACATTTGAACCTTTCATTTTTCATTTTTAGGATTTCATCACTAACCATATTTTCCCTTCTTTTTGCCATCAGGTGTGATACAATTTCTTTTTTACTCTAGGTACACAGTAAGGCACTACTAAAAGTTATGCTAAATTGCCACAAAATATGCAGAAATTTCAATCTATGGCCAAGTAAATTATGGAAGCGTATCTTATAAATAACCACAAACATTTCTAATTAAAATAGGGAAAAATTCAGGTATGTCTGTTGATATTTGATTGCATATAATCTAACATATTAGAAACTAAAGTCATAAATAATTCAATATTGTTGTCTACCTCAAATAATCAGTGATTGATGGTGAAAGTAAAAGTCTTATATTCTCTGATTTGGAACTTTGAGCTGGATATTGGTTTATATAGTAAGTGACAGTTTTTATATTTTTCAGGACATAAACAACATTGATTTGATTTAATCATTGATGACTTAACAACCAGAACAGAAATAGGAAGGAATTTCCCACTGTTTGTACTTAATAGACCTATTAGTATATTACATCTAATGGATTAATGTTTCCTTGAAATTAAAGGAACAGGCTAGGAAGTAATAGCACAGAATTCCCTCTATTTCCTTTTCATCCAAACACAGTTTATCCGTGGTATGCAGATTCTGCATTAGGGCTCCTTCAGTCCAGTGCACTCACAGACATCTGAACTGCTCAAACTGAGAGGGTCACAAAAGCATCACTGGCTCTGTGGTGGCTTTAGGTGGGAGTTCACGATAATCCATATGCTCCCAATCCCTAATTTATCACTTCACATGTTGCTAATACTGTGTAGTCCAGCTGGACTAACTCCTGTTCAGAATCAGTGCTAAAGAAATGGAGCACAAGGAATAAGCTGTGATTCTGGATGGAGCTTAGCAAAATGAAAGGGTTTGGGAAAAGGCCAGCCTGAGGTGCAGCAGTGGAGGGCATCCTTTGTCTGGCCATGGAAGGGGAAGGAATACTGCCCCAGAAGACTCATGGGGATGGGCTAAAGGCTGTGTTTGCCATTGCTGTGCAAGACATCACTGTATGGCAGAACAATGTTCGTGGTGGCAGAAAGGTGTGTTAAGGGAATGTCTTTATTGTCAGACATCTGGAAGCATCAAGTCCCATTGGCATCACTTCCAATGGCCTCTCTGGAATAACCAGCAAGTTGTCTGGATAAAACAGATTTCTGTGGTCATCAGAAATGGGGTAAGTCTCACAAGAAGTAGGAACAGACTCTAGAGCTCTCTCTTGGTACAAGTGAAAGAGAAGACTGTCACGTCAAATTGCTTGAATACTTGGACTGTCGATGGCTTCTTTCTGCTAAACAGGGTCCTAAATATCTGTGTATTTTACTAGCTGATGTTTGCTGCACCAGTGCATACTAGCATGGAGCTGTGCCTGCTAGATCTTTGCTAGGACAGTGGAAGCACACTTACTTTCTTTCTTATGCTGGAATCCACTGTAGACTTTTGAAGCTAAAAGTTTAGATTTTTAATCTAAGCAGTATTTTTTTTTTTTCCTCTGAAGTTCTGGTGCATGCTTACAAAAGAAATAAATGGAATTAATAAGTTAGTGTTATACAAAGACTGATTTATTGCAGTGATTTCAGAATAAAATGATACATAGGAAACCATATCAGTAACATAATGACTCAAAGAATGTGGCAATTTGATTTATCAAATGTGCGTTTGTCTGAATCCCTTTATGCAGCTGACTCCTCATTTGATTTCAGTGCAATGACTCATATCAGTCCAAAGTAAGTAAAGAAATACCTGAGATCTGAGGGAGTCATCATTTTTCATCAATGTGTGCAGCAACAGCATCCCTGAGGAATTTGTGTGCGCCACGTCAACGGAGGATAGGGATTATTGCATAAAGTCTGGCTCTTTAGGTCAAGTCATAAAGGATTTTTATCTCAGTGGCCTTTAGTTCATATCCTTTTTGTATCAGCCAAAAGACAGTCATTACATACAAACCTTCAAAGTAATGGAGAATTAAATTCAGTACAATTTCCTGTCTGTTTTAATGCAACAGTTTTAAAATAAAAAACCCCAAACCCTAGTCATTTAAGTAAGTAGAGAAAAGCTGTTTTTCACTGATACTTTTTTTTTTTGCCAATTGAATTTAATTTACTTTTCTCCTAAGATGATTTCAGGCTTTTGGAGAAAACTAAACTCTGTGTAAGTATAGAAGATCCCAATATGAGTTTATTTACAGCTTAAATAGCTGTTATTTTTACATATATGATGCTGAATAATATACTTATATTCTTCTTTTGGTATTTGATGCAAAATGTCAGATGCACTAGAGCCAAATATATGAACACCGAAAGAATAAGAAAGAAAAGATGCAGACTTGGCCACACTTGGATGATGCAAAATCTGAGTTGGTTTTTGTCACACCAAAAGTGTGAATGCCTTCCGAACTTGTGAAAAATATATATAAATAAACTAAAAGCTCTCTTTTATACTTGCATAATCAGATTTTCCTCTGCGGGTCACTCACCATAATAATAACAATGTTGTAAGAGATTAACACCTGAAAAAGGGACATAGATAAGGCATGAGCTAGGCTCAATCCTGCTTCTCTTCAAATTCCAGGAATATTTATTTTGTATTGAGCTTTCTTAAACTGAAACATTTCTTGTGACCACCAAGGACCATCAAGGAAAAATCCCCAGGACTGTCCCATAACCAGTGGTTTGGTTTTTGGTTTTGTGGGGCTTTTTTTTTTTTTTTTTTTTTTTGTTGGGGGGGAGGTTGGTTGTTTGTTTGTTTTTTTAACCTTAAGATAGCTAATTACAAAATTATTTTCTATTATTCATCTTAAAGAATGGCAACTCTTTTTGCAGTCAGTTTTACAGTTCTTGGACACGTCAAACATGGGAGGTTTTTCCTGGGCCTGGTGCTATGCCTGTGGAATCACTGGAAGTCTTATACATAAAAAAACCACAATAAAATAAATTTTTCAGGAAGAGACTCTTGCTTAATTATACATTTTGTATATTCTTTGCTTGATATATTACACAGAGAAAAATCTGTTCTGACAAAATGCACTGAGTGTGAGCAGAGTCCAGACTGGAGTCTTTAACCCCACATGGGCAGGAAATACATGGAATAATTCTGTCCTGAAGGGCATATTTGCAGGTTGAAGTGCTTGATGCACACAAGGTGAGACAGAGACAGGGAGTTTTAATTGATAAAGAACCATTTTGCAATATGCCCTCACTGTTAGTGTCTATCAGCAGTAGTAAGGTCCAGTCTCATTTTTACCATGAGTATAAAATTCTCATGTGCAAAAAAATAATCTAACCTTAACTTCTGGAATGAAAAAATTAACTTAGAATTTTTTTTTTTAATTTTACATGTGTTAAAAGCACAAATTGCTGATCTATATGTAAATAAATGCTGCAAGATGAATGTAAAATGGGAAAGAATATACTATTTTTGCATGGTAATAGGTTACTTAAAGACCTCTTGATGCCTTAGAAAATAATTGAAAAAGCATTTTATTTAGAGAGGCAATTCTATTGCCATACTTTTTGCATCTTTAGTTCACTTTGGTTTTCTCGAGGGGAAAAAAATCAGAATTAAATCATTGTTTCTTCTTGGAATTTATGTTCTTCAGTATTTTGCACATTTCGTGGTTTCTGTATCACCTTTGCACCTGTGAAACAATGAAGCTTTTCAGAGAAGAAATCTGGATGCCTGTAGCCCAGAAGTTTTAGATCCCTTGAATTCTTCCAAAGAAAAATGTTTTCTGAGGCATCTGGAGCTCCTTTAAGACCTTCATTTCAGCATTTTGTTATGTATTTTAGCAAAGCAAAAGCAGCCAACAAATGAGGCATTTTGGTATGTGTTGCCTATTGTATTTTCAACTGAAAGTGAAGGGGGGTAAAATTTAACATATTAATTTGTGTAAAAAAAAAATCCTAACTGTTATTAATTTTTTTTTCAGTTTTGGTATATTAGCATGTATATCAAAAAGTCATCTATGGAAACTTTTGTAAAGAACTAAATTCTCATCTTTCTCAAAACTGCTCATAAGATTTTCTTGTGGACTGACATAAAATAATGGCTCTTTTATAAAATCCTTTGTTCCTCCAGCATTTTGTCCTCACCATCGGTATAAAATAATTTGGAATGTCTGCCTAAACCAAATGTATTGTAAAAACAAGAAATTATGTAAAAAAAAAAATTATTACAAAATGCATATTGGGACATGAGATTGATTTTAGCAATCTCCTATGAAAACAAATTGTTGCAAAGTTCTCTGAAGATTCAACAGTCTTTCTGTAATGGTTTCAATTTTTAATTTTAGATCAATAACAATATAACCAAATGTATATGCTTGTTTAATATGAATTGACAATTGGGAATGCATAGTATTTTTTCAGACTGTGTCTAAACCAATAAAGTCTCAAAGCATTCAGGCTCTATTCCGGTTTTTGTGCGCACTTGTATCTCCCTTCAGCTGGAAACGCCTGCAAGTGCCCAAAGCCAGGCTGGACGGGGCTTGCAACAACCGGGCGTAGCAGGGGGCTGAACACCCAAATCCTTCTGTGATTCTGTGAGCTCCGCTCTGTCAGGTAACCAATATTATTTTTGAGAAACAATAGTCTCGATATTCAGCAAAATTTAGCTTGCTTTGTTTTACACAGACAGAGCAAGCAGCGCTGGGGGCCACTGCGCACTCCACGCTGAACCCAACTTTGGTTTGCAGCTCCCTTTTATAGCACCTTTTCCTTGTAGTCATCAAGAATTATTTTTTTGTTGTCATAATTTTGCCAGGTAAGCAGTGGTGGTCTGTGGGATCGCTGGACGATGTGAGTCTCTAGACAATTTGTCAAGTCCCATAGATAACCATCTGGTTTTGGTAGATAAGAAATGACAGAAGTCGGGAAGTCTGATCTCAGGCTGCAATTGATTACACAAAGGCAGGAAATTTGATTTTGCAGAATCTACTGGGCTGTGTGAAAGCCTTGTTTTGCAAACTATTAAAAACGGAATGATTTAATCATATATTTTCCTTTCTTTAGTGTCATGCTTCATTTCAGACCTAGGTAATCTGGTTTATACAAACCATTACGATTAACACGAATCTTTTATCACTTATCACACGAAGCAACGAGATTCCTCTCTACAAACTGAAGCTAAAACACAGGGTCGGATCAGTATAGGGATTATCACACACGGTTTATTTACTCAATTTTCACACACGAGTTTTTACGCTGTGAGGGTGCTGAGGCGCTGGCACAGGATGCCGTGGGAGCGTTCCACACCGGGCCGGACGAGGCACGAAGCGGCCGGATCCGGTGAAAACGGAGAGACCCGGTAAAAGCGGAGGGACCCAGTAAAAGCGGGGTGACCCGGTGAAAGCGGAGCGACACGATGAAAGCGGAGCGACCCGGTAAAACAGGAGTGACCCGGTGAAACCGACCCTGCGCACAGCGAGTCCCTCACGGCGGCCGCCCCTCAGAGCAGGGCGCGTGCGGCCGCCCCGCGCATGCGGGCTGGCGGTGCGGGCCGCGGGGCCGCGGGCGGTGCTGCCGGCGCTGCCGGCGGCGGGCCGGGTTACCATGGAGCGGGACTGCGGGCTCCACGCCGCCCGCACCAGGAAGGCGCCGCGGAAGAAGCGTCGCGCGTCCCCTCTGCCGGGGGCGGCCGCTCTCCCGGGCAGCCGGGCCGGTGTCTCTCAGGTGTGCCGGCGGCGCCTGTTCGGGGGCGCGGGGCCTCGCGGGCCCGAGCCCGCCTGTCAGCGCCTGTCCCAGCCGGCGGCGGAGCTTGAGGCGCAGGAGGCTGAGCCGGTACCGGCAGGAAAGGGTGGCGGAAAGAGGACCCGCAGTGCTTTGTCCGGTGTGTTCTCGTGCGTAAAGGTGCTGGGCAGGGTAGTTCGGCCAAGGTTTTTACCAATACCGTCCTCAGTGTCCCCCCGAAGGTTTGTTCCTCACTGGTGTGCCCAGCGCAGCAGGTCCTGTGTGAGGTTAGAAAGTGGTTTTGTTTCTTGTTATCCATGTGCCTCACCGCTGGGCAAAAGCAGACTGCTGTTTAGAAACAGGAGTGTTCCTTCTATTTTAGCTGCTGATTAGCAATAGAAGGGATTTTTCCTTCTATAAACTGCTTCCCCTCCATTTAATGGAGTTGGAATGGCAAGCTTTGCTTACCTTCGAGAGAATAAGAATTGCTTAAAGTCGTTACTCAAAAGGAGCTGCCTTGTTTATTGAACACAGTGCAACAGATACCAAGCTAAGAATTTGAGACCTGTTAAGAAAAAAAATGCAGTTCAAGGAAAAGGATGGGAGTCCAGCGAAGGCTGACAGAGTATGGGGAAAACCAGTGCGGGATGTCAAAAGCAGAGCTTTGCTGTTAGAGGGTACTGCAAACATTGTTATTGCCTGCTCTGCTGGCTCCTGCTCTTGGATGTATTTAGTGCTCCTGTGCACAGGACTGGGTACAACCAGCTGCCTGGAGGTTCTTCCATATGCTTGAAAAAGAGAAGGAAAAGGATGAGTCCTGTCCATACATCATCCTGTTCTGAATTCCCAAGAAGCTTCAGCTGAAGAGCTCTATGCCACCCTGGGGAAATGCAGTGACTCAGACCCAGGTTTCAGTGTGGGGATGGATGTTCCTTTGTGGTCATAAAAGTGTAACTCTAGAGACAGTTTCTAGCTCTTGCACAATGAAAGCAAAGCTCAAAGCTAAATAACTTAGAAAATTGGTTTAGGTTAAGAAAATACATTTCTGATTGCTGGTTGCTGATTAATTGTGTCATTAATGCCATTTGGGATTATATACAGTGAGGACTAGTTTATGAAGAAATCCTTGATATTCCTAATAAACTCCATCGAAAACTGATTTGTACTCGAACTACTTTGAATCAAGGTAAAGGTTGCTTCCAAGGTGGTCGGTTTTTTTCCTTTCAATCAAGAGGTTTCTAAAACACAAGAAGTATTTTTTAAAGTCTGCTTTTTATTTTGTCTTGATATACTGCTAAAAAAAGCAAATTCAGATTTTAGATTGTTTGTGATAATAGAGTCAAAAACTGTAGAAGGTGGGAACAGCTAAATGTTCCCTGTTAGAAATAGTAATCTAAATTCTAATGCTGAAATTATCATTACTGAACTAAATATTTATTCTCTAGGCAGGAATAAAAAGTTGCGTGGGAAAAACCTACCAAAGATTAAAGAAAATGTTGAATATTCTGAAGAGAGCTCCTCATACAGCCAAAGGTCAGCTAGAATTCATTCAAACACCCCATTGTTGAGACTTGCTAGTAAATTATATTGTTTTGCCTTGTTGGCTCTTGGAGCAATGCAGTCTGAATTACCAGTGCACTGATATTTTTCATATTATTTACTGACACCCCATAATGACATTTTGGGGTTGATGCTTTTGTCTAAAACAGTGTAGCTGTGATTTAACTTGGTTCTGTTCTTCAACTGCAGTAATCAAGCAACTGTCAGAGAAACAACAGACTTCAAGATAGAAGAAGAGGAGCCAGAGGAAAGCTGTGTACCACTGAAGGTGAGAATGCTGTTTGCTTTTTATCTACTAGTGATGGAAGATAAATCAGAGAAATGTCACACATTAAATTCTTTTCCTATTTGGGTAAAGTTTCCTATGAGTTATGTCTGTGTGTGCCCAGATGCTTTTCAGGCTGAACTTGGTCCTGTATTTTGGATTGCATTTTGTGTGTCTTTGGCCAGAATAAAAGCTGTTGGAGCTACTGGTAGCATGAGAAAACATCAATACTAATTATCCTGGACAAGACAAGGCTGTAAGAATTGCTTTGTGTGGAAGAGATCTCAGTGGATTGTGATTCCAGAGAATTGCTCACTTCTAGGTCAGGCACAGACCTTTGACAGGTCACTGATGCTCTTTCTTGTGTTATTAAAACTGGTAAAAAGTGATTGGAGGTGATGGTGCAGAAGTGTTACAGGACAGCTAATACTGCAATGGCAAGAGAATAGTGAACCAGGTGTGTTTGAACTGAAATCTTCTGCAGCAAAAGACACAGGTGGTACTGGTATAAAACTATTTGTCTTTAAAATGTTAGCTCTTCTTTAGAGTCTACCAATTTGCATTTTCTGCAGAATGCCTAGTATTGTAGAATCTACTACCTACACATCATAGATATTTGTATTTACAGAAATGGTGAAGGATTCTGAAAATGAGGACTGGGTGTCTGAAAAAACATAAAATCAGAAGACAGTGAAGTTCATTACTTCACCTCTGTTGTGCATAAGTTCAGTCTCAACCAGCAAAGATTGCAGGATCAAATGATGGGATATTTGTCATGAATTTTAGAGCTGTAAGAGTGTAGATTTGTTCATGTGCATGAAAAACCCTGCTACAAATTACACTGTGAATAGCAGGCTTAAAAGGGGAAGTACTAGACATTGAGTTTTTTCAGCATCTGCTAATGTCGGATGATATTTAAATGCCTTTCATTGTCTATATTCAGTTTTCTCAGGTTGTTTGTATTGGTCTTTTAATTTTAGGAATCTGAAATAATCAACTGTGAAAGTAATGAAAGTTTGAAAAATGCTGAAGTGACTTCAAGTGAGTATAATGGCAATACCTTATATTATTAAATATATTTTATATCGATATTAAACTAAATGTAAAATTCATGATAAAATTTTATTTCTATAAAAGTACTGGTATTGTGCTGTGTTGTTGTTATGCTGGTTCTGACTGTGTGATATTAAAAAAGTGAAGATTTTGATACCACTGGCTGGACTTCTGCCTCTTACTGCAGCCTGTGGCTGGGCTTGCATGGAGTGGTTATAGGCAGCACAGACAGACCCACAGCACCTGAGACAGCCTGTTGGATACTACATGATCTTGGCTTTATATTGACAGAACTAGCTGTAGACATGAGTTCTTCAGTTTACTCAAACTACATTTCTCAAAGCATGCTGCATTTCTAAAAGCATGTGACCTATTTAAGAATTACCCTACTAGAGACTAAGTTCTTCAGGTATGTCTTGTGTGCCTTGGACAAAGAAGCTGTCTTCTCTTGGCTTATGGTAGTGTATGGAAATAAACAAAGGATGCCCTTTGTTTGCTTCTTTAACTGTATTATGACTCATTATAAGATATTGACATGATAATATTTAGCTCATTACAGGAATGAAACTCAGATAAGGAAATCCTGATGGTTTGTATAAGATGATAGTTTTGGTTTTTTTTTTTAAGCCACCTTTTTTGTCTCCTTCTCTAGGTGCGGAAATTACTCTTCCCACAGGTGTTTCCACCATTCTTATAGAGTGTTTAGATAAAGATTCAGCTGCAGATTGTAGCACTGCTAGTGACAGCCCGAAGACTTACTCATCTCCTGAAACATTCAGAGATGATGATTTGGGTGAGAACTTCTGGGTGACTTTTTTCAGTTTTATTTGATGTAGAAAATGTGGGGAGACTGTCTACAATGGAAATACTAGGGGCCACCCTTGGTGTGACTCACTGGGTCACATCTTTGCTATAAACCCATTCCATGCTTAACATAGAATCTGTGTATCTGTCCTCTAATCTGGTGTGAATCAGATCCTTGTGTAATTTGAATCTCACTTTAAACCTAAAGTATTCATTGTTGACACAGTCTGTTTATTGGGAATTACCCACAAATTTGTGTTCAGTCACATTCCTTCCAAACTTTTCTGCAGCTGTTTTGAGCCAATACAGTGCTTTAATTTTGTTTTTTAGTCCCTGTCCTGCAAATGTGATTCCTTTCTGTTTGGTCGCAAATTTAATAACTCAATGAATTTCTGCGTATTAAATATGAACTTGTATTTTTTATGTCCAGAAAAATGCAATTTTTACTCTGTGGACCTTGGCAAGTACAAGAACTCTACTCTCTTGGACTCCAGCAAAGCAGTGACCATAGATAAGATACCACAGATCTCAAATCTTTCAGCAATATTAGGTAATTCTTTTCTACAATACTTCAGGATATGAACATAAACAGATTTCACTCTGGTGTGAGGAGCCTGTATAAAATATGTAATGATGATTGTATGTGAGGTGTGTCTGCATAATGGAGAGCAGCTCCTGCTAGTGGTCTGTGTTTGCTTCTAATACTGTGCTTTATAAGTTAGTTTGCACTAAAAGATTGTCTGGTCTAAGATGGCTTTTTCATTTAAAGTTTAACTTTCATGTTTTGGGTTGTTTTTTTGGTTTTTTTTTTTTTTTAGAACCTGTACCAGAGGATTTTCCAGACCGATGCGTTAGAAGGTAATTGCTACAGCAGACTCTTGGATGCACCTAAATATTCAGACTCTTCTCTTTTGAGAGATACTTAAAAGAAAAACCAGTACAAATAAGCTTCTGCTCCTGCAAGCACTTCTGTGGAGTTTCAGCTACCTCACTAACTTTGAAATTGGTAGAATTTGAAATTGGTCAGGAGAGAATTTGCCTTACAGACTTCTAGTTTGGCCTTGCAGCTGTAGGAAGTCAATGTAAGAGGACTCAATTAAGGATTTTATGGAAGGAGATGACATTTATTTACAAAATCCCTAAATAAGTGGGTTTTATGCAATTCTGTCTGATTTCATTCAGTCACAGCAAGAGGGCTGTGCTCAGGTGGTCTGGCCAGGCTTGTCTGTGCAGTTGAGTGTGAAGGGTACCTGTTGTCACGTCTTCATTTTGCTTGCCCAGAGAAAAATCAGCTTTTGGGCAGGTCTGTTACATTCTTTAGGAATCATCAGCTTACATGGGGAGCTCCTCTGCTTTGGAATCCTGCTGACTTTATATTATAATTTTGAGCCAGGTTACTGCCTGTTAATAGTGTTTCCTTACTCGGAATGCATCCTCCAGGAGGTAGAATAGTGTGTGTGTGCTGTGCTGGCACCCTGTTGACACTCTCCTGTTGCTGGGTGCCAAGTTTTCTCTGTGGTGAGGTTTTATTACAGAGAAGGGTCTTCTATACTTGGCCTTATGACAGGGCCTTCAGGTCCTGATACAAAAAGCTGAGGAACATGAGTGTTTTTCTAGGAACAGCATCATTTCTTTTAACCCTTGTGCTTCTCCTTCTCATTCCAGTCTTACATGCAGATATTTTCATTCATAACATATCAATCTTAGTGTTACAGATATCTGCACAATTGATTCTGAATTTTCTTGTGAACCTAATTTCCCCTGCATCCTCCTTAAATGTGTTCTGTCCTAGAATGCTGAAGTACTGAGTGTTTAGTGAGTCTTCTGTGGGTTGTAAATCAAGACAATCCTCAGGATAAGATGTGTGACTTGATAAACTATCAAATAACTGTAAAGGGTGATTAAGCAACTCTGTAATAATATTTTTAAAATAAGATTTTTCCCTTTTCATTCAACCTATATTTTCCTAGGATTTTCTTATTCATAGGTTTGTTTATGTTAACATTCATTCAGAATAGTTATTCTTTTCTTTTACTCCTCTTCTAGAAAGAGACCATCAAATTGCTATTACAGTTCTTCAGCATTAAGCACTTCAACTACAGTAGCAGGTAAAATATGAAGCCGTTCAAGAAAATATGAAGCTGTGAGAACTACCAAATTTAAATGATTGCACAGTATCTAAATCAGGCTTCTACTGTGTCATTTGTCTCCAGCACAGACTAAACTCAGTGTGTCTAGAAAGGAAAGTGTAAAGTGAAAAACTGTCCCAGCAAATAAGACTTGGTTCTAATTAATGTGTTAGGAGAAGAAAACAAAAACAATCAACCAACTAAAGTCTCAGACCCTGCATATTTCCATTTAATCACCCATGATGCTCAATTAAAATTGACATTTCTTATTTACCTTACCCAGGAGCACTGTATCATGCTCTTTACTTGAGTTTATTTCATATCAGCTTCATAAATACATGTAGTCCCTGATGTAATTACAGTTTGGATCTGTGACTGATACAATTCTGTCTGTGGCCCAGGTACCACATAATTGCCCCCTGTTTGATTTGGAGTGTAATGGCAGCAGAAGTTGCCACTGGTAGAGACTGCTGTGATTATACATGTCTCTGATCCCAGAGTATTTACCCAGCTGTGAATAGCCAGATGACCATAAGATTAATAAGCAGCCTTGTTTACAGAATGGGAGAGGAGCAAAGCAGTGCTGATGGTGGGGAGAAGGAGCCTAGAATTATATTGAAGGGAAAACTGTGTTTACATGGGTGGCTTTGGAATTATTCCTCTTTGAAAACCATCCTGTAGGACATGGGGCGGAGAGTAGCTGTTATCTTTGTCTCAAAGTTAATTAATGTGTTGGAAATCTGTCACAGGAAAAAAACTCTGTAAAATAACAGCTGCAAGTGAGAGAACGCCAGACCTAAAAAGTTGTATGCGCTGTCCTGCACCGTTAGGACCGGAAAGCAAGGTGAAAGATCCTAAATAAATCAGCAAGATTGTATCATAAATGATTTGCTCCTTGTACGGGTGGAGAACTCCACCTAGAGGAATAGTAGTTCTTGCTACACTTACAAAGTGGTGTTTGCAGCCAGGGCAGAGTGAAGATGTAGCTTGCCTCTCCCTCTCGTAGAGCAATAATCATTGATGTCCCCAAGCTCACTGTTTTTCATACCAGCTGTGTTAGTGGTATTGAAATGGGTTGTATAGAGCTAGACTGTGACAGGGGGACTCTTTTAAGTGCTTACCAGGCTATAGAGATTCACTTTGTAACACAAAATATAATTGTTTTGCTATTTAGTATGATAATCAAACAGCTGAAGCCAAAAGGTTGAAGAAAAAAGAAAGCAGTTTTAATCCCTTAGAAGGAGGTTCATCATCGTTCAGGCAGCTTGATGCCACAGAAAACACGTCAGCCAGATCAGAGGGGTTGACAGCAGAAGTTCTACCAACCAAACTGACAGATGCTGTGGTGGTGAGTATTCCCATTGTGCCCCACTGATTAACACTGGCATGGAATGGAAGGGGGAGGTGTGAATCCTGACCAAAGTTACAATAAGTGGCAGGAAGTGCCACATATGAAATGTCCGTGCTGTGGTAAACTGTTTGTCTTAATTTTGGAGAGCATAAGACCAAAAAAAGCCCTGAATGACAGGAATTTGGTACTTAAATCTGAAGAACTAGTAGTGATTCTAAATGGAGTTCTTAAAGTATTATGTACTAGGAGAATACTGTAAGAGTAATAAACAATGACTTTGAAACTGATACTGAGTTCTTCTCTGTTTTTGTTTAGCAGATGACTTCTACCATGCTAATCATGGAGGAAAATAAAGTCCTAAAAAATCCTGATAATGCCCAGCCTGTAGAGTTGGATGTGAGTGTCTGTCTTTCTTTTCTTTTTTAATTATTAAAATCTAAGAAATTATTCCTTGTAGCACATTCACTTTCTGCTATAAATATGTTACACAGCAAATTGCACAACTGGGCAATAAATTCTGGGCAATTAACAACACCCAAACAGCCCAATCTAGGAATTTGTTTTGTATTTTTACAAAGGTAAGGTAAAACTGTCAATAGTATCCTTACTTACACAAATTCATTGATTCAAAATTGATATTTAAATGCCAGTTGGAATTCTTTGGCAATACAGGTAGTACAATACTGCTACTTGTCTCTTCACACCTGAGCTAGTGCACACTAGATTAATAAATAGAGAACATTGAATCCCTAAATTTTATTCAAGCAATAGAATGTCTTTTGCACGAGCCAACAAGCATTAGCTGATCTGTATTGTTGTTTGTTATTTAACTGGACATTTATTCCTGTATATTTTGTGTTTTGATGAGCTGTAGCTTATCTTGTCACCGGTGCGTAAAGCCTTACCTGAGGAAGATCTGTTCCTGAATACCTCAAGTCCATTTGCAAATTCAAAAGAAATTCTTCCTGCATCTCTGAGCTCAGAAAAAGAAATTATTCCTCAAAGTCCGGAAGAAAAGAATATTTTAAAGGTTCTGATTTTATTGCACTTATTAAATCCAGTTTTGTCATGCTATTTTCTACTGTACTGTATAGTATCCTTATAGTATCAAAACTGCTAAACAATGTTTAAAGCTTGGAAGCTTTCTATCACCCTTTCCAATAGTATGTTGAGTGTACACAAGTAGTCTTAAATGTTTTCTAGTGACATGCCTTGAATTCTGCATGTAATCTCTAATTTCCCTAGAAGAAAGCTAAAAGAACATTTCTGCAGTGGGAATAGCTGTGTGAATGAAATGTCATTGATCTTTTCAGCCTCTGTGTGATGGAAGAGAAATCTGCTCCATTGTTAGAACGTCACCAAGCCAGAGGCCTTCCCAGCTTCAGCAAGTTCAATTTAACTGGAAAGAGTTCTTCCTTTCCAGAGGAGTGGCTGAAGGTAAAGGAATATAGACTTGGTTCACTGTGCAGATGCTAACTGGTTATTTGAGTGTTAAAAAGTTGCTGGCCTTTTTTAAAAGTCTGAATATTTGGAAAAATTGCAAGGTTAAAAAGAGTGAAAGATGCAGAAAACTTCAACTCTCTGGCTTAATAGTGTTCTTGTGAAACAATAATTTATTAAAATTGCCCTAACGTTTTCTCCTCCATGGTTCTTTAGCATAGGAATTAATACAGTAATAGGCTACTTCAGAATTAAGGCCTTACTTTATTTCTAGGGTGAGTAAGCCTGAGTTGAACTTTTGGTATTCACCACCACTCTTCCACCAAAGTAGTTCAAGTTATCAGTAATGCTTTTCTTTAAAAATGATCTGTTTCTCTTTTTCTATTCTTTTCTCCTGAAACCCTTAACATAGGGAAAGCTCCTTTCTTCATTTCCCAGGTTTTTGTAAAACAAAAATGAGACAGAAATGAATGAAACTGTCTCATCACTTAACACAGGTAAAAGCCCCTCCCTATCCCATCTCTCATGAAGTTTCTTGGTGTACCACTGGATGGCACGTGTCTTCCAAAGTTTAAACTAGCTCTTCTCCAAATTTCCAATATAGAGATACTGTGTAAGTGTTGGAGCTTTCAAAAAGACTCTACACAAAAATTTTCATTTGTGGTCTCTTAGTTCCAAATGTCTTCCTACTTTATTACTGGTTATTTGCAGCATCAAGCAGGGAAGTGCTTGTGTGTGTATATGTATTAATTAATGACACTCATCTGATTCTTGTGTACAGATCAGAGAACTGGGATGCTAGGTCATGTGCCCAGGCAGGTTGTGGTAGTACAAAACACAGGTTGTACTTGGTGGGCAAATGATTCAGAAATCAGCAAGTAGTGTTGTCAGAACAAAAGTTTGGTGTCCTTACTCCTTTTCTAGAGGGTCCTGGTATCAGGAATTAGACTCCACTGTGGTGAGGGTTTATGCTGGATATTTTATTCTCTGTTCAAGGAGTCTATCAGATGATGCATTGAAATTTCTCTTACATGTGAGAATGTACCACTTTACTGATAATTATTTATCACTTTTTTTTTTTCCTCCCAGATATTATTGCGCTTACCAAAAACTGCGTCTGCTATAAACAGAAATGAGATTTTTTTGCTTTCAGCAGGAGTTAACAGAAGAAATGACTGTCTTGCTGCTGTGACAGGGTGGGAAAACAGAACTCCTAACTAGTAAATAATGGTTGTATTTTTTTTTTGCATGCATGCATGCATGTTGTTTGAAATTTAGTATTATGTATTTCAGTAAGCTAGTAAATACTCAAATACTTCATAGTAAGTTGTTTTGTACAGCATCTAGATCCTGTTCTGGGCATTGTTCTGTAAGGATTCCATAAAGATGTTTCTTCAGTTTGTTTAGATTTTTAAAAAGTGTGACTGAAGAACAGCTGACCAAATTGCTTTAATAGAATTACTGTTGGCTTGCTCTCTGCCAAGATTTCTAGTTTTCTCTAGCAGCATTAGCATCTAAAGATGTGACCCCCTGTTTAAGTGTTGACATTGACTATAAAGCTAACTGCATGCCTTGGGAGTGGATATGAAAGCATTCATGTACTCTTGGGGACCCAGAAGTCAATAGTATGCTACCATTAAACTCATTGAATGCTTTGGTCTGAGGAACTTCAGAGGTACAGGACTGTGTGTTCTGATGTAATTTGATTTCTGAGCACCAGTACAGGCCCCTTTACCCCATCATCACTGTGAATTGGCTCTTAATGATCAGCACTGTCACCATTCTGGGCACATCCACTGCCTTCTCAGAGTCCTTCCTGTTTCATCTCAGGTATTTTGTAATATCACATCTCTCAGTCATTGTTTCTTCTAGTGGCTTCAGACTTGACAGAGAAAGTAAATGCCTTACATGAAACAATGGTGGGGAAAACCCTTTTATAGCTGAATTGTTTGAAGAGATGGATATTGACATTCTGGATTTTCAGGTTACTGCTCACACTGTGTCCACAAGTCAAATTCCCAGTGTTTCCAGTTCAGCTTGTGGATTGTTAATTAATAAATGTTCTTAATGTGCTGAATGTGTTAGAAAAAACTGTCAAGGAGACATTTTTTTCCACTTGAATTCATTACACATTAAAGTAATTTGGATCCCTACAGTGTTCTCACTACAATATCCTTTACTCAGACTTTATCTGGACAAAAAGGAAGTTTTTTAATGTTTCAAAATGCTGGTATGGCTTTCAAAAGTCTGAGTTTGTTTCTCAGTGTTATCACCCTGGAAAACAGTTCTGTATTTCCAAGAAGAGCATAACATGAAGATGTACAAAATCCACACCTGTAGTTTGACTGCATTTGAAAATACCTGTGAAAGTTCAAACCCTGATCTTTTCCCCATTGCTTTGGGGTAGAAGGAAGTGCAAATAATTGCTGCTGGATTAGTCTGTGAACAAGCATTATATAAACATTCTAAATGGCTCAAGGTTAAAAATTATGCCATTAAGCTATTTTTCTTTTAAGCATTAGTAGAATGAGTTCTGCCAATAACTTCTTGGAGTCCTGTCAGGTATGCTTTTAATTATCAATATCCCTGTTCTTGCAAACACTAAGTCACTAGCAATTATGCAAGAATCTAGAGCCCCTAGGAGACACAGGTGAGCTCCTTGATGTAGCTTTAAGCAGAATTGAAAGTTACATATTTAGTAAGTTGTGTTTATGATGATTATTCAAGTAAAGGACGGTCCAGAATAAATACATGTTTATTGTAAGGGCATTCTGGAAGTCATATGAAAAAATACTTATTCTGCCCCAGGCCATTTGGTAGTGCTATACAAAGATACTAATACTGGCAAACTAATAGGAAAGTGTGGAAGGAAAGTATGGAGGAAAACATGGTCTGTAACTGTGGAATTGGAGGTAGCAGCCTGAATATTGCTGGGGTTTGCTTTTGTTTTTCTTGATGTGATGAGGCTGTATAGGACAGGACTATCATGAACCACAATCTCTTGTCCTTCCCTTCAGTTATGAAAGCACTGCTTCTTATCATCTTTTGTCTGACTCTTAGAGAAACTGTAATTAATTACCAGGCTAGCTCTTTGCCCCAGGGAAGGAAATTAATTTTGAGGCTGCAACAATCTCTACTCTTGTTCTGCTGTTCTCAAAGGAAAGGCATTTTCCCATAGTTTGGTTTTCAGCTGAAAAATTGCTGTGTAAAATTTCATTTGGAGTGGAAATTGGCTCTTCTGTATTGGTAGATAAAGGTTATGGTCGTGGCCAGTTAATGGGTAGGACACTGGAGGTTATTTGTGCAGTGATTCAGAAGAAGAATCTGTTCAGTGTCACCAGGGCTGCTCTGTCACATCCCAGGATTGAATGGAATTGCTTCAGTGAGTCAGTCCATGCAAGATCTCTGATAATCCTTTATCACCAGGAATTGTGCATGGCAGATGCATGTTGAATAAATGTAGTATACATAAATCTGTGAGAGGTTTTTCATTAACACTGTTCAGTTATTTTTGTTATCTGAAGTGCCCTTCTAGGAGACACTGACTCCAAGTACTCAGAGATGGTGTGGGAGATGTTTCTTGTACTGGAGTGCAGCAAGGGTACATGTGCAGGCTGGTGGAGGATAAAGCCTTACATGCAAATGGTTCAGGTTTGGTTCATAGTGTTTAGACTTACAAGAGAGATGTGTGGGGCCCAAATCAAAATATGCTGAATGTATACATAAGTTCACTTACATTTAAAGGGATTCCATCAGCTTGAATTGTAATGCACTTGAGTTTAGGTAAATCTTCATTGATCTAAATTGTGAAAATACTGAAAGCTGAGTTACATATCCTGGCCAAAATTCTATTATTTTGTTTTGTTCCCTGAGGACTTTTTAAGACTGTATATATGTGCTCCTCTTGAAGCCAGGAGGCTTCCACATGGTGAAAGGATGTAAAGATTGGTCACATAAAAATGTATGGCAGGCACGTGTGTCTTCTGTACAGAACAAGGGGGGAAAGATGCATCTGAACACTAATGCCTGTTTTGTATTAAAATTGTCTACAACTTCTGGTAGATGGAAAACAAAGTTCCTACAGATGGGTGATGGTGAAGAATCATCATGCCTTAAAAATATTCTGCTTAATTTAATCTTACATCATACATTGTTTTAGCTTAATTCCATTTTCCAGGGAAAGCAGATGAGTCAATCAGTTGTCAGTCCTTAATTAAACTTCCTAGCGGGGTTGTATCTGAACAGTGAGACACTGAAGGAGACTGTTAGCTGTTACCAGGGTTTCCATTTCATTTAAGTACTACTAATAAAGAGTTTTGTGAAAAGCCATAGATACTTTTGATTTTACAGAACCTAGCACACTTTTTTAAAAAAAATTTGTTTTGGAGTCAGTTGCTGGGCATTATGTCCTAAATACTCCTTTGTGGATGATGTTTTAGTGTACCGGTGGCTTCCTCTGCCATCAGCTACACGCGTTCCACGTTCCCTGTGGGTTTTGACTCCAGTGCATTTGAGCTGAGGCGTTCTGCTACAGCTGTGGGAGAATCGCTTCGTGTACCTGGAAGGAGAGCGAGCAGCAGCTGCATTTGCGAGGTTTGGGGTAAATGACCCTTATCTAGCGCACCCTGCACGCCGAATCCCGAAGGCGCTGGGTGCAGCCACGAGAAGAATCTGATGCCTCGATCGCGACCTCCTCTCGCCTTCCTGGGGCCTCTGCCTTTAACTTCCGTCCGAAGAAGGAAAACAATCAGCGGCGCATTATCGCCACCTCCGGGGATTCCTCGGCCCTGCCACGGCTGAGCCCCTCCGGGAGCGGGCGCTTTTCCCGCACCGCCTGCGGCCCCGGAGCGCCGAGGAGCGAAAGGAGAAACCCCAACCGCCCCCAGGCCGGCGCTCCCCGCGGGGCCGGCCGCGCTCCGCTCCTCTCAGGGGCCCGCCCCACGGGCCCGCCCCGCCTGCCGGCCGGCCCCCGCTCCGCCGCCCCTCCCCTCGCTCCCTCCTCCCCTCCTGGCAGCGCCGGGTGACTAATTTCTGTCATATGACTGTGACACCGAATGGAGCGGGGCGGGCGGAACTAGCCGCGGCGAAGGGACGGCGCTGCGCGGAGCCCAGCGCCTCGGCGGCGGGGGCAGCGGCAGCGCCCCAAAATGCCGCCCACCCTCTTCCAGAAGCTCTTCAACAAGAAGCACGGCCTGATCTCCCCGGCCAGGGACGCCCGCGACGACTGTGTCTTCAGGTAACCGGGACGGGGCCGCACTCCTCCCTTGCCCCAAACTTCTGCTCCGACTTCCTCGCTCCCTGTGTCGCTCGGAGGACGCGGGGGCTGGCAGACCCTTCCCTGCCCCACCGGCAGCTCCTCGGCGACGTTCCCTGCTCCCCCCAGCCCCGGGGGATCCGTGCTCCGCGGGAGCCCCGGGGCCGCCCGGGCCGGGCCCCTCCGGCGGGCGCGGGGCAGGAGCCCCCCGGGACCGCCACGTCGGGGCCGCCGCGGTGCCTCCGCTCGGCTGCCTCCTCCCGGGGCCGCCGCTGCCAGCGCCGCGCCGTGCCTCGCCCCCAGCCCGCGGCTGCCTCCCCTTCCCCGGCGTGTGTGAGGCCCCGGCCCCCGCGGGCCCCTCCGGGGATGCTGCGGGCCGCGGGAGGGCGACAGGCGGGCAGGTCCCCGGGGAGCAGCCTCAGGAACGAGGAGAAAACGTGAAGTTTTGGCCAAGAGGGTAGTGGGGCTTCCAGTGCAATTCGCCGTGACCGCAGCAGCGCTGGCTCGGCCGAGCGGGACCGAGCTCGGCACGGGAGCGGGGCAGGGGCCGCAGGGCAGCCCGGGGGCCGCGGCGGGGAGAGGCTGCGCTCGGCCGCGCTGAGGGGCCTGGGGCTCGCCCGCGGCTCCAGCGGGCTGGCTTGCTTGGAAACAAGTAGCTTTTGTTCTCTTCCACACGTGAGTAATGGTCAGGCTCGAACGCGATGCCGTGTCTGCGTCCTGGCAAGGAGAGAGCCTGCAATATAGTTTTAAAGCGCAGTTTGCCACCTGGATGCAAATAAAATCTGCTTCATTAGTAAGTTACGCGCTTCTTGAAGCACTTCTAACAGTGTGGTGAAGCTCTCCTCCCACCCATTGCCTTGAAATTTACTGCCTACAAATGATCAGCCCTTGGGTTGCTCTGTGAAGGGACATCTCTGATGGGCTTAATTTTCTGTAATTACCCCATTTACCTGCAATATTTAGCAGTTTAGATGGATAAGAGTGTATCTGCAGTTATCTAAGTGCAAGGGTTTTCAAAAAATATTATGAGTCCCCAAGGAGTCAAGACATGTTCCTGGACATTACCTGGCACTCACACAATTTTTGAAGACACTGATCTGTAATTGCTTTCACACCTCTCTGATGTTCACTGTGGAGCGAATTCTTTTTTAAAATGGTCTTTTCTAAGAAATAAAATGCTTTCATGATATTGATGTCATCTTATTTTCCAAACCATGTTAATACTGGACCAGAGCCCTTGGTGGGGAAGAGAGGGGGCACTTGGACTGCTCTGTATGATTGTCTTGCCTTTTGCCTCGCCTTAGTGATGGGTTTGTGTAGAGACTTGGTGGTTCATGCAACAGCTGCAGTTCAGAGCTGGGGCAGAAATGTGGGAATCACTCCCCACAGTAGTTAAAGGATGAGAGTGAGTACTTGGCAAGGTCTGTGCTTCCCTCGTCACCTGTATTATTCTGTGCCAAACTGGGTCTGAAAATCATGGTACTGTTTGATACAGGCTTTGTGATATGAACTGGTAACTGGTGAATTTGCAATTTTATTTTTTTTTTGGTGGACCCACAGGTATAATATGCAGTGAGAGGCTGGTGAGACTCTGAGGAGGGTGGGAGATCCAGCTCTGACTTAGGAGAGCCAAGTACTATTTTTGAAGATTAATATAGATGCTCTCTAGGCATATTGCCTAATGGCTGCTTTAATTTTCCAAATGGGGCTGAGTTTGTAGCTAAGATCACAACTTGTTAGGACTGTCAGTTCCTGGTGAAACTTTCAGGTAATACAGAAAATAAGGACTGTTATTTTTGACAGCTGAGTCTTTGGAGACTGGAAACAAGCACTTTAGACTTGCTGATTCCAGCGAGCCTGAGTGCAACAACCTCATCATTTCCATTGGGGCAAGGTGATGTTTTATGGATTGATACATTATATCTGTTTACAGTCTAAATAACAGAGCATTTCCCAAATATTCTGAGTGCTGGTACTTCTCTTTGTCTTCACTTTGAAAAGTCAGTTCTCTTGCTGAGGAGACTGTGTAGAACAACCATAAAAATGCATAAATTCTCTTACTATATTTTTGAATAATATGTGCCTGGGGAGAAGAGCCCAATTACTCTGGCAATGACATTAGTATAGCAGAACATTTAAGGACAATTTTGCCACTCTTATTTTTTTGTTTCCTATTAATATATTTGACATTTCCACCAGGCTTATTGTGACAATTCACTAGTTCTATTTATCTGACCTTACACTGTTTCAAAAATAAAACAATACTTTTCAGGGAAAACATTTTGTTTAGTTGTTGATTTGTTTGTGGTGTGTTTAAATTTTTTGTTATTGTTGTTGTTTGTTTGTTTTGTTTTGTTTCCTGTCAAGAATCTCTTTCTGTGCTGTGGGTGTGTGAAATTTTGTGAGCCTAAGTCTAGCCAGACTCTGTAAGGACTAGGTGCTGGAGAAGTTAAGTGGTTTAGTAATGGGAGCAGTAAGTTAGCAACTGTAAAATATTTGCTGAAGTGCCAGTTTGCCACTTATATAATTTTTTAATATATGTATGCAGTTTATTTTTCAGAAGAAACTTTAGAAAATCACAGTAGCTTCACTACTTGTTAGTTTTTTAGCTCTTCTATTTAATCCAGGGCAATTGGCAGACTTAGCCCTTAGACTGAAATCTCTTGTCAAGCTGTAGCTTGACATTCACATGGTGAACAAGAATATTCAAATTTTAATGGCGAAATCTGTTTATAAGAAACAGAGAAACACCTGCAAATATTCTAGGAGGGAAGAGTCAAGCCCTTATATTCCAAGATGTAGAGTACCTGCTGTCTACTGCAAATAATACTCACGTGAGTGGATTTTCCCTGAGGGTAACTCTTACTATAAATAGGATCTCTTTGCCATATTGTAGCTGCTGGCACAGGCTGCTGCTGGTGACAGGAGAGCTCAGCCCAGGCTTGAGCTGCTACAGTTATTAGGAAGATATAATTTCAGGTAAGCAGCTTTCTAGAATTTTAAAAATCAAAGTATTCCTGTTGTAAAAATATGTAAAGGTGTTCCCATGAGCTGTAAGCTAAAATAGAGATAACACTTTAAAATATTACATAAATGAACCCTTACTGTTCCAGTAAGATGGAAATAACCTTATAAAAACTTCCTTAAATTAAGCAGAAGCAGCCATGCATTTCTTCTATATATTATATGGGCACACAAAACGTTCCACTGCACGTTTACATTATGGACTGTTACACATAGTGATTTTCAGCTGCTATATCTTTCCTGGCTTTCCAGGGATCCACTTCAGCCCTCTGGAGAAAATGAAGCTGGTAAGTCACTGAAAATTCAACCAGCTTTTTGTTCTTCAGAATGGGCTCAGTAGATTGATCCCGAAGCTCAGTAAATCACCAAGAGGGCTGAGGCTTTATATCCTTGTCAGGATGTGTGGGCAGTATTTCCAATGGGAAATACAGCTGCTAGAACTGCAGCAGACTTTCTGCAGGAGACTGTGTGGGGATCCTGACTGGACTTGGAGCACTGTTAGCATCTGGCAGGGGGACAGGGATTGTCTTGTAACATTGAACTATGAGACTTGTACATTTTGGGGCTCTATGTAGAAGGGAAACTCAGTGGGGATTTTTTTTTCATCTTATGTATAAAGTTCAAATACTTGTTCCTTTCTGTCTCTAGACATCCTGCCTGCCTAGCTGGAGGATAGAGGGATTATTAATCAGGAGTTCTTTTTACACCACAGCCCAATAAAAGCTTCAGTGTCTCTTTTTTTATTTTAATCTAGGGAACTCTAAAGAACCATCTCACCCCGAGGGGCATTCCACTGATGTTTGCAAACTCTTGTTTTGCTCTTTTTAAAGCACCTATTGTAGAGGTACAGCTGTGTGGTAATTGTTCAAGCTTGACAGAACCCCTTCCAGTTTCAAGTCTTACCAATGGTGTGGAGTATCTTTGGGCACATTCTTCCTTCAGGGCTTTGTTTTGCTTATCTAAGTATTTTTGAGAATGATTGCTGTTTTTCAAGCTGGGAGATAGAGGAATAAATAATTTTAAATTTTTTTTATGATGGAGAAAGCCATTTTTTGTTGTCCTGGACACGTGCTTTCTTGGGGTCTTCTAGTAATATGTGCTGTAATATCTAGTAATATTATTGAGAGAATAATTTCCAGGTTCTTGAGATAGGAAGGGCCTCAGGCTGACTGCAAAGTCATATTTCCTGAAATCTGTCTAGGCAAGCATTCCCCATCAGCCCAGACTCTTTCTCTTCTCTGTGGCAGTGACTTTAAATGGTATCCTGAGATTTGCTTCCTTTCACGTATTTTTTGGCAGTGGCATTCATCAAGGGAATAAACCTAGAGTTGTAAATGAGTGGCTTGATACAAAGATGCTTCATGAGCCAGTTCTTCTGCAGAGCTATTGTTCTTGCACAGTGAAAATGGTACATGCTTTCTTACAAAGGCATAATTGCTTCTTGAACCAAAGGTTAATTTCTTGAAATAAAGTGCAAAGAGACTCAGAGACATTTATTCTTGTGTAGCCAGAGACTACTACAGCTTTTTAAAGTGAAGGCTGGAGTAAGGTGAAGGAGGAACAGGAAAGTTGTCTTTACATTGGTATTTCTAGTCAAAAGTTTTACCCACAGAACTTTTTCTCAGGAGCAGGTAGCTTTGTGTACAGCTTGGCTGAGCCCAGGAAATCGGATCTCTTGCCAAATTGTGTCAGTTCTTGGGAGCAGTGCAGCCAGCAAATTCCTGATCCTGATAGTTCTGCAAAGGGCTTTTAAAAGCTGTTCCTCAGCAGTGCATCAGGCCAGCCTGACCAAAGCCTGTTATTAATGAAACAGCATGTTTGTTCATTTCTGGCATTCTGCAAGGTTTTTTGTCAATATTTGTAAAACTCCTGGAATTTCACCACCTCAGAGTCTATCTTCCAAAAGAACATTAGCTTGTCCTCATTTTGTAATAGGTCCAGCTTTTTATCTTTTTCAGTTATCTGATGAATTTAAAAAGCTTTCATGTCATAATTTTTAAGACTTCTCAAATTCTTAAACATCTGAAATGTTACTGTGATTTAAGCTAATTTCTGCCCTTTAATGTCCTTTTAAGTTTTGATTCTTTTATAAAAATCCATGTCTTCTGTAATCTCTGAAAGAGTATGTTTTTGGCTTTTTGGTTGCATTCATTAGCTTGAGTGCACCAAGTTTTAATAAATACTTCACTTTGATTTATGCACAGTTTTCTTTATGCTATGATGACTTTGGCTTGTGTTTTGAAATATTGTTGCTGTTTTCTAAAGTGCTTCTTTTTGCCAAAATCTGTTTTGCGTTTCCTGTCATGTAAGTTTTTATGTACCTTCCAGTGCTTAAAGTCAATTTTCATCTTGGAAACAGAGACAAACAGGCAACAAGATTCCACTGAGCACCTCTGGAGCTTGGAGATAGGGAGATAGTTTTGACAATTTCTTCTGAAAAGCTGCTCTCCAATCCCTCCTTGCCACCATTCTCTAGGTGTCCCGAGTGCTTCTCCAGGTGGCAAGGTGGTGTTCCTAAAACCAGCATGTCCTTGAGAATTAGGTGCTAGCTCTGAAGAAAGCAATGCTGCAAGCTGAGTCTGTGCAGTGACTGAAGGAGCTGATAATCAGAGGGTTGGCAGTCCATCCAGTGATTATTTACTTATATTATCACCAGATCTGAAGAAATTAGCGTGGATTGATATTCCCAGTTTGCTAGGTGCATGTGAGTGCATGCTAGGTGCAGAGAATGATGAAATAATTTGAAAACCGTTGGGCTGCTTGTGTCTGCCTGGCTTTGTGCCTTGGAAAGTTTTTCCTTGCCCTGTTGAGACCTCTGCCTGGCCCTTGCTTCACCTTGGCTTCTTCCCATCACCAATGGAGTAGGGACATGAACGGTGGGGTGAAAAAGCCCTCTGCTCATTTTTTCTCTTGCTTTTTAGAAGGAGGTAAAGCTCATTAGAAAATAAGCTATCAGGTGAAGGGTCACCCTTACTGCCTTTCCTGCTGGCATATCCTGTGGTGGCTGGGAGCTTGTGGTGAGTTGAGAATTGGGCATCACGAGGCTGCTCTGCCCATCCTGGCCATCACGAGGTCAGCACTGTCAGTATGCACTCGGCTTCCTCCCAGCCTGCAGCATCACTTCCTCCCTGTGGCATGACCTGGCTTGTCTGGGGAGAGCTGCAGTCTCCTGCCTCATTGAGTGGCCCTTGGAACAGTCGCTTTCTTGGTTCCCCTTCCTGCATTTCAACTCCTTCCTCTAAACTAGAACTCTTTTTGAGGAGAGGTTGGAGTGCATCACGTACGTAGATATACTTGAGTGGAAATACTTCACACTTGGGTTATGCTGGCAAGTGTTGTAAGAAAGTGTTTCTACAAAACCTTGGGTTCTGTTTCTTCCCTCTCCTACTCAGGTGAGATCATGAGGCATGAGGATGTCCCAAGAGCATGGGGTGTATGTACCTGCTTGTGCACTGTGATGTTTTCTCCTTTCCTGAAACAATTCCAGCATTTATTTTCAGGTGACTGAGGGTGTGTTCCGTGTCTCATGTTACAAACCTTGCTGACTTGGGATGATCAGGTCATCTGGTTGACTGATAGATTGTCCTTGTGTTTTCAAAGGGCTTTATGTCCCTTGCTCTGTGTATGCTTCGGGTTAGTGTGTGCTCATGGTGACAGCTTGGATGAATCCAAGCTTCTGTTCTGGAATAAACTGGACCAGTGTGATTTGGAGCCTGAAACTTGTGTTGTAATTTTGGCTGAATGCTCTAGATGACCACTTTAGCAGTGTGTTTTACAAGTGGAAAGTAATGCACGTGGTGGTTTCATGCTCAGTGGTTGTGTTCCCTCCCAGTGCTACATCTGGAGCTGGATGTCTGCAGGATCACATGTTTGTGAGTAATGTTAGGAAAAATGCAAAGCTCAGTTGCAGCAGTGAATCTGCAGTGTGGTTGTGCTGGGCTTCCAGAATCAGCCAAGAGCAGAATTTTTCTCTGAGGACTTGAAAAATTTTGCCTTTGTGGTGTTAGATAGAAAGCCTTAATCTATAAAATACCTGCTGGAGGAGAAAAGTTATACCCATTAAAAACAGGAAATAATCTTATTAATCACTAGTTGGTTTGCTGATGCACCAGCTGCACCACCTTACAGTGAATAGTAGCAGAATTAATATATGGGAGATAGTCAAATATAGGAAATATATTTGCACAGAATTCATATGATTCTGTTGTGCCCATAAACACTGCATTCAATCATTAATTTCTAAATACCTGCCCAAATATGTTCTGCTACATAGACACATGAGTGGTTATTATGTAGTCTTTGTACTTAAAGGATTTATTTTTACAACTGTGCATGGTTAACAATGTTGCTTAGTGCTCAACCAAAGCTTTTACTTGAGTTGATTTTGCACATTTGTGTAAACAATTTCTTTTCTTCTCTGAAACAGATAGCTTCTGGAGATACTATTAATCAGAACACAATATGCAGAGTAGCTTGTGAATTGTGGCATTAAATATATATATAATATACACATATCTATACATACAGAATACCAACATTCAATACATATAGAATATTAACAGCGCATGTATGTGAGATGTATCTGCAAGAAAAACGTGCTTGTAATAAAGTTTTTTGCCTTTTCTAATTTCATAGCTCTTATCAAACAGTTAAACCTTTGGACTTAAACAGTTTGGCTGCATGTAAAAACTTTTTATATTTAACAGTCTTGTCTGGTGCTTTGGTGTTGATAATCTGGGTATCTTCCAGCTCTTGTATATTAACTGTCTTTAGAACTCTGGCCTTGAAAGAATCCATTTTGTACAGGATTCTGCAGTGCTGCCAGTGTTATTAACAATGCTGGCTGTAGGTGCCCCCTGTCCACATCAACAGCCCAACAGTGCCTGGGGTTGGCTGTACCCAAGAGTGAACCTGCAACAGCCCCTGCAGCTGCCGTGAGCGTCAGGCATGGGAACGATCTCACACGCCACTGATCCTGCTCTGTTTCTCCAGGATCCTTCCACAACGTCCTCAGTAGTTATTTTGGTCTAAAATGAGTCAAATATGTCATAGAAACAATCATATTTCCTTTACTTTGGGCACTGATCAAGCCCTGCACATTCATGGTGTTTCATCCCCCTGCAGATCAGAGTGTGCCTCACTGTCAGCGCCTTCAAATGTTCTTTTCCCTTGCTCCAGCTGAAATGTCAGCAAAACATAAAATTTGTAATAGTACCAGAAACCTTCTACTCTTTCAGTTTGTGTGATATAGAGCTGGGAAGAAACAGGAGCCAAATTGCAGTTCTCTTCCATCTGTTGTAGTTGATAAATGAAGAAACTTTAAATGCAGCTCAGCCCTGACTTTAGATCCTGGCTTTGTGCCTGTTTAAACCAGAGCAGTATCTTCACCCCAGTTCCTGTGTCATTTACTACTCAAAGGGGAAGGTAAATTGTTTAAGAATTGACCAAAGAAACTGTTACTTTGCTATATGCCTTCTTATTCTGTTTTATTTTAGCCTCAGGAGCTATCAGAATGGTGGCTCACACAGTGCAGTGCTTGGCCTTGCATGCCCTCAGTAATTTCTAAACCTCTTGAATGATTTCTGTCATGTCTGGTGGAGAATGTGAGCAGAAGTTTGAGTGAGCTGAGTTTCTCTAACTTCAGTGAGAATGCTGTGGGTGCAGTTGGGTGTCTCCTGTTGGCACCTGTGAAGCTCTGAGCTGTCTTTTGCTTTGTCCATTGGTGTTTCCAATGGCTACACCCCTGGAAACAGCATGGGCATGTGGGAGGAAGACAGTAGCCATGTGGTTCCATAGTTTGCCCTGTGTAGTGTGCAGGGAACAGCTGTAATGTGACCTCAAGAAAAGCCAGTCCTGGACTACTGTGAATACCAGAATATCCAACCCTCTGTTAGCTAAATTATTCTGTTTTCTGACGGGTGTTAAAGCACACACTGTCTGCTACATTCCCACATTTCTCTCGTCTCATGCATGTCCAAGGTTTAAATGAGGTCTCCAGAGCCTGTGTGCTCAGCACTTAGTTTGTCATGTTTGTGGGTAATTATGGAAGACTTCAGTTGGGCAGAGGGAGGCACATCACGTGCGAGCAGTTCAGTGGGAAATGAATGAGATTCTTGATGAGTATTTTTGCACTCTCCTCGCACTGCTCCTGTCAAGCCTTACCTAGAAAATGTTCTTGCTATTTGGAGAGTTGGCTGAGTGGTTTGTTTACTCCTTTTCATGAAATTTGATACCAGAAATTTGTAGAGAAAGCCTGTGTTAGTTCAGGTGTTGGTAAAGAATGGGTGCAGATGATAAGCTGTGTGGTTGGGTGTGCAGGGAACAGGCTGTGGATCTTGGTGGGAGCATGTGCTCCTTCTCAGAAGCTTGTTCTGGTTGAATGACATTATCTGAACATCCAAGAAGCTTTTAGGGAAAAAGTCTGCCAGAATTTTCTTGTTCCTACAGGAAAAATAACAGTGTTACCCCTTAAGACAGAGTTAAATGCCTCAAATGTCAGGACAGTGAATTGGCTTACAGTGCTAACTTTGTTTCTATTTAAAGGCAGCCCAAGCTCTGACATAGAACTTAAATAGTCAGACAGAAAAAAGTGGTTGGTTTTTTCAGTACTTAAACACGTTTCAGCTGCTGTGAGTTACTGGAAATTACTGTACTTGATCAGTAGAAAAGGAAATTGTTCTACTGACAGCATGGAGTACTAAGAAGCTGTGAAAATGAGCATGATGGTTTCTTAACTAAGAATATTTACTAATCATACAAGAGATGCTAATCATGAACTGCTGGTGTCTTTTTTTTAACAAAACGGAAATAGTAAATAAGTGTAGAAATAAAAAAATCAAAGAAACTTTAGTTTCTTTTGAGGCTATAACAGAATTTTATCTTTGTATAAGGAAATACTTATCAAATCTTTTTTCAGATAAGTGAAAATATCACTTCATAATAAGACTAATTTATTTTACTTTCTTTAAATTTTAGTAGGGTTTTCTTTCCATAGTATCTTTTCTGCAGTTATCAACAAATGAATAATTTTTGTTAGTCTGAATATGTAGCTATTTTAAAATGTGTCATAAAATTTTCAATTGATTAATGCTCAGAAACTGCTAAGTAGCTTATGTTTGTGTGTTTTGTTAGGCTTTTTCTCACATTGGGGTCAGATGATAAGACCAGGTGTTATGGGATTTTGTTTGTTTGTGATTTTTTGGGGGTTTTCACCATCTGGGTTTAGTATATACTCATTGAAACACTGGTCTTTTCTATTAGTAGCTTGCAGGATAGACTAGCTGAATTGCACTCAGGAGGTGACATTAGTCTATGCCCACACTCGAGAAAAAACCTATGCAAGATAATGTAAGATTCAGTAAGGGCAATTGTTCTCATCTGTATGGGTAGAAAAGACAGAGGAGAAGGAAATTTAACAGGAATGGGGAGTTTAAGAAGAAATTGGCTTTTATATAAAAATTAAGAGAAACTTAAACATTAAGTCTAGTACCACGTGGCCTGGTTCTATGAGGTCCTCAGCATCCTCACTGGGGTTTGAAGGCTTTCAGTGCCAAAGCCTTGAGCTTTGCTGAAGCATATTCATGCTGGAAGAAAAGATCACAAGAGCAGGAAAGACCTCACTGTTACATCTGTGTCATGTACATATTTGTCTGTGTCAGACAAAATACATAGATCTGTGTATTTGAGAATATATCCAGGTGCCTTCATTTGCTGTCATGGCTCTGAGTGTGCAAGCACCTGTCTCAGCTCACAGTAATCAGGATACCCCAGAGCAGAAACTTGCCTGCCTTGCTCAGCTGCTGTCTGTGAGAGAAAGACTTTGGTGTTTTCCCCCAGCAGTGAGACAGGTAAATTCATTACCTGTGTGCAGTGTGTAGACACCTTTGCTTCTTAGATCAGAACCAGATTTCTGTGATTTTGGCAGCTAGTAGATGCTGTATAAATAAAAGCATTTTGTGTTCAGAAGGTTACAAAGTGCAAGTTACATGTGCAAGTGTAGTTGGAAGCAGTTGTATGATGCTGCTGTCATTACATACATACATTTTACAGGATATAATGGTTTTGTGGGCACAGTGGCATTCAGTCAAAGATTGGACTTGATGATCTTGGAGGACTTTTCTAACCTTAGTGATTCTGTGATTCATTTTGCTTGGGATTTTTTGTTTCTTGTAGTGATCTCCCTCATTGTCACTATCCCTGTTCAGTGCTCTGCTTTGGGAGCTTGGATTTACACACATGCTCTCACACACAGCAGAAGACAGTTAAAGCCCATTTCACTTTCCCTTCTATTCTGCACTCTTCTGAGTGCTCTGCTGTCTGAGGCCTGCAGTGCTGCCTCTCCTCTCTGAAGGGGTCCCCTGGGTGCTGTGCTGTCCCTTCCTTCTGCCACAAACAGTGGGTGCATCCTGTTAGGGGTTACTGTTGTGTCACATCAAGTGATGTGCATGAGCAGGAGAAGGGGAAAGGGAAATGAAAAGCAAAGGGAGCAATTACTTTGCCAACAGCTCCTTTAGAAAGACCATGAGAAAACAACCCAACAAAACAAACCAGTCCAAAATGTCCTGCTGGCATTGACAGCTATTGCTGTCCAGCACGTGAGCCTTTCTTTCCTCTTGATGCAATGGAATAAACAGCTCTGTGTGTCACTGTGGCTGGTTCACAGCAGGTTACCTGCAGCACTAGGCTTCTTCGTGTTCCACATTTTAAGGATGCTCATGTGGACAGACTGAAATCTGCTGGCAAGCTGCCGTGGTTGGGAGTGTCTGGAATTATGTTCACATCAATTCTGTTACTCCCCACTAAGAGGGGTTTATTGAACATACACTAAATATACAAATGTATCTTGATTAAGTGCAGCCTCTCCCAGTAGAACAACATAGGTTTTATCAAGTGATTCTGTTGATTCTGTCAGGCAGAGCTGGTTTGGACTGTGTGTTCCGGCTCAGTTCTGTGATAAGGAAGGTGTGTGTTTGGAGTTTCGCTGCTGATACCCAGGGAGGGCATGCTGAGCTGAACCTGCAGTTTTCTTTATCAGAAACAAAGATTTTAGCAGTAAGAAAAGTTCTGGAGCATGTAAGAGCTGTGTTCCAGCTGATGCTTGAAGCTGCCATGTGTCTGTATGTGGGGCTCTCAGTAATGCTTGCCCAGTTCAGTCTTTCTGTTGTGGAAAATCCTTCTAGATGGATAGTTGTGTTTAAGATCTTAGGCAATAGCTAAGGCAATGGCCTGCACTGTACTTTCTATTCCTGCCATTCTTGGAAACCCAAAACTGTGAGCATGTAGTGAGACTTAGAAAATTGAAGGGGATGGCAGAAAGCCTGAGGGTGCAGAGCTCCTTGTGGCAGTGAGCAAAGCACAATGGAGCAAACTCAGTAAAGCACATTGTTAAGCTTGGTTTAAGGTTGAGCAGGCCTTAGCTGATAGCTAAATTTTTACATGTTCTTCTGCTTCGGGGAAACAAAACATTTAGGACTTCACAGTTAAGGTGCATTTACTTGAAAGTGCCAGGCTGCTCCAATATTCTTATAGTCTGTTTCTTTTTTTTACAATGTTAATGAAAGTGTGGCTTGTTGAAGCATCTGATTTTTATTTGTCCTCATGTCCTTACGAGTTACATGAAAGTGAAGTCAACCAATGTGTCTTTAGTGTCTGCTCTATATAAATCTACCTGAAATAGTCTCAGGTCACCTTTCCATGCTTAATTTGGAAAACAGTTGAGCAGCGTGACTCTTGCCTTGAAGAATTAAGCAGTCTAGGCTGCTCACAGTAGTCTTGGGGCTCTTGCAGTATCTGCACAAATCAAGATCTCATCCCTTCTGCAAGTTAAGTAGGGGCCTGTTTGACTTGTAGAGCCAGTAAGGGAGGGATGTTCAGTGCATGGGTTGGAGCCAAGTTAGAAAAGTCTTCCCTCCTGAAAAGCAGCTGTAGGATAGATCCAGTGCATCTAGATATTTGTTAGTGTTACTTGGCAGATCTGTGAAATCATTCCAAATTCTTTCTGGTTCAGAGCCTGGCAATAGTCTTGAAATGCAGTGTACTTTACTGTTAAGGGTTTATTTAGAGGGATGGGTTCAAGTCTTCTGGGCTTATGGCAGCAGGAAACCACTCTGTGGAGTGCACTCTGTGCAGAAAGATTACAGAATTGGGCCACATCAGACATCTGGAGGTGTTGGACAATGCTTGGATGGCAAGTGACCAACACTGGTGTCAGGCAGTTGTTGATTCATGGAGAGTCTCTATCACTAGGACTTGGCATGCTGATGTTAATGAGCATCATGTACAGATAGGGCAGCGTGGGATTTCATTCCATGGATATGAATTTGTTGTACTTGCTTGTATAATCATCCTCTGTCTTTAGTTTGCAGTTGTTGCTGTGTAACTGAGATGGGGTTTTGGTGGAAGCTGATGGGGGCAATAAGACTGAGTCAGCACTGTGCTTAGGCATGTGCTCTAAGTCTGTAAGTAGTTTGACTGCTCCCAGTGAACTTGCTGCTGTGCTTAGCACTAGGCATGTGTTTGAAATCAGTTGTAAAATATGCACAAATGAGGAGGGTGAGACTACAACCACACAATGTTAAAAATCAAAGATTTGTATTCTTCAGGGAAAAAGCTTTTGGCATTTATTGCATTTCAGTGACCTATTGAACTTAAATGTCACCTTCATTGGAAAAATATTTGTCATCTATTAATTTTATGTGACTGTCTTGGTAAATAGCCTGGTAACATAGCAAGCTAAAGTTCACTGTAGTCCCCTAACCCCAGGCTTTGGTCTGAGAGCAGCATCTTGGGATTATCCCTGTGTCAAACCTTGTCTGAACTGGGTACACATAAATAATTGTCTGCCAGCTTTTCCTGTTACAAACATACACAGTTGTGAAATTGGTTTGCCATGTCCTGAAAATTTCTTTGATATTTTTAAAGCCTGTTACTATGGGAACCAGACCCCATAACAGAAAAGCTTTTTGGTGCTAAGGAGGCCAAGAAATTCACTTAATAACGGGAAGAAAGCCACAGAAAAATAGCTTGTATTCTTTTTCCAAAAGCAAACAAACCCCAGAAGAAAGCCTGATATCCTGAAGCAGCTTGGACCTAGATTATCAGATGGAAGGGGGACATTGCTCTCAGGCCTTCAGAGCCTGGCCAGGGAGATCACCCTGTGCTGGTCCTGGCTCTTACAGGCAAGAATAATTAGGAAATTCACAAGCATTTTTCTCTGAAATAATTAATGTGACTTTTTTTTTTTTTTTTCAATATGGAAAGGTTGAAATGATGTGATGGATTGGTTTATGGGCAAGAAAACACAAGTTTTGCTTCTCAGAACTGGATGTCCCTTTTGTGCTTTGCTAATACAGAAACTGGCAGAACAGGCATTACTTTGACGTTGGGGCTTGCAGCCCTGTTTCCTCGTGTCTCATGACTGAGTGAATCAACACCTAATTAAACAGTCACATGAGGGACAGAATAAAATGCTGTTCAGGCACTGATCCCTGTGAATCTTTGGAGAATAACTACTTACCTCTGTCTTCTTCCTTTTCAAAGGCACCCTGAACAGCTGCAGCTCAGCTTTTTTTTTTAATATTATTTTTATTTGTTTCTAATTTTTTTTTTCCCTCCAGAGAAAAGAATAGCACGTAGAGCTCAGCTAAAGCAATGTGGCCTATGCAGATAAATGATATCTAGGGTAAGGGGGAAATTTTAACTGAGAATGTGGACGTTGGGCAAGGAAGTTGGAAGTGATCTGTGGACTTCTTGGTATGTTTAATATTAGCTGTAATTTTACCACTTGTAGCTTGTTATGAAGGTCCATAACAATTGTTTTCCATCTCTGAGTGACAAATACTTGTGTAGAGATTTATTAGGCTCTCAATTATCACTCAGTCACAAGTGCAGCCACCTTAATCAATTACAGGACTGTGGCTTACAGCCAAAGAATGCTCCGAGCCCCTTGCTGCCTTGCCTGCACTGGATGACTTTCACCACCAAGGCCATATTTTTTCCCCTTGTAAAACTCACAAAACAGATATTCCAGGATGTTTTAATCAGGATGAGCAGATGTCTCCCTGCACCCCGACCCAGCAGAAGCTCCCTGGTCTCGTGCAGGGCTGTGCTGCAGGTGCCAGTGGCTGCAGCCAGAGGTTTTGTGCTGTCCTGTGCTGGCACTGGAGGTACCAGTGGTTTGGGTGCTCCATGAAGTGGCATTTCCAGGCTGGAGGTATCCTGGCTGCCTGCAGGGGGTTTCAAGGTGGAAAAAGCAGTGTCTGGGCAGATGCCCTGGCAGGGATGCATGATCTCCTGACACCCTGGGCACAGCATCACCCACCCTGGTACAACTCACAGATTAAAAAGCATGACATTTAAAAAATTGCAGCTGTTTACATTCTAGTCTTTTAGCCTTTAAAAATGTATTTTTAAAGAATTTTAAAAAGATTTTTAAAGATCTGATTTAAAATAAAGCTTATTTAGATATGTTTACTTGATGAAAGAATCAGCTGACATGTCAGGCATAGCTAGAGCACATCAGCAGCTCAGTTAACTCTTGCAGCTTTTTTCTTTTAATGTCTTCTGAAGTAATGTATTGAAAATCTCAGTTTTCAGTGCTGCAAAAAGAAAAAAAACTGCCATAGTCCTTCTGGCTTCTGGGAAGTACTTGAAAATAAAAGCCTTAAAGATACTCTAAGCTGAGGATAAATGCAGGGAATCCAATATTTGTCTATTAAAAAAAATTAAAATAGTAGTAGTATTCAGCCAAAGTACCCTTATTCCATGAGGAATCTTTCAAGGGTTCATTATTAATATTAGGGTTGATAACAATAGTGGAGCCTTAGTGATTCCTCTAAGATGTCTTCATTTTAATGAAAAGAGAAGTCTTGTAGTCAGCCTTGACTCTTGTTTGTCTGTTATCTTCATTTTCTCATCTATTAATATTCACAGTTTCCAAAATACAAAACATCAATTCACCATTAAGTTCCCTGAGCAAACTTTGCAGTTGATAAATCCGAGATGGTGAGCTTGATTTTGTTTTGTCAAGTTAGTTTTGTATTTAAGGATTGTTGAACCTGTTGCGACATCTCCAAAACTGCACAGCATAAGGGAGGGAACACATTTCCAACAACTATGCTATTTCCAGCTATGTTCATCAAAAGCAATTTTGATGGAATTGGAACCTTTTTCTCCCCAACTTTTCATTAAATGCACACAATACTGAGTTATTTATACTTTATTTTTAATAGCTGAAGCAGAAGAGTCTGCTCTGCACACCCGAGTGTGCACAATAAAATAGCTGTTTGGCAGGGGAAAATGCCCTGTTGTCTTGCAGTACCAGTTGGTATTATGCAGGTTTGTTCAGCATCTTATAGTAGATTGCAGTTAGAAATGCTGTGCAAAATGGGCACAAATGTTTCATTAGCCTAACCATGCATCAGATTTTTACTTTGATAGTTATTTTTATTTTCAGAATTTTTATCATGATGTGCAAAATTACAACAGTAGATAGTTAATCTGCTAAGATCTCCATGTTCTTAAAAGAGAGATAATTGTTTTGTGTCCTACCCTCCTAGAATGCTCATAAGCAGATTTGTAGTTGCTGATGCTCCTTTACAATGCTGGTAGAGACAGTTTATTCCAGTCATGAGACCTTGTGCTGGTAGTGAGAATCCTGTGTATGGAGAGTTTCTAAACTTGTGTGTTTTTTTTAAAAATCTCGTATCAAAAGGACTTTTTTCAGCATTTAACAGTCTGATTTCCTTTAAAGAATAGAGGGTTCAGTTTTTGAAACTCCTCAAGGCTGTTTGCTGTGATCTTTTTCATCATTTGGGCTCTTGCTGACCTTTGGTTGTGCTTATGTTTGTGTGTATAGGTTTGTGTTTGTGCTCCAGGTATATATGGAAGGTTCATACTTTCTCCACTCTTCCTCTCCAGCAGTGAGGAATTTTTTATTTTTTTTTTTTTCAGGGATAGAAAAATGCAGAGAAAGCACATTTTTTAGAAATCTAGCTCAGTGGTAATCAAATCAAGTATTTTGTAGATAAATGGTATCCAAGTATTTCTATTCAGATTTCAAATAAAATCCTAGTTGTTTTTCTCTCTTTTTGTCTAGTGTGGCTTCCAGCTCCTACCTTCATGCATTACTAAGCAGTGAACATGTCTTGTCTCACTCACTGGCTCTTTGTTGTGTGCATTTACAGCATGTGTGATGGAAGCCTTCCTTCAGAAGAAAGACAGAAAAAACTCATTAAGGCAGTGAAGACCAAAAATTTATAATTTCATCACTCTTTAGCCTGTGGTTGGAGCAAACTCTCTTGTCTGGTTGGTTTAAAATCAGATGATTTATACCCAAAAGGTGCATATGAGCCTTTGCAGTAGTTTTAGGTGCTTTCAGAAACACCTTTGGATAGAGTGAAGCAATTATTTTGGGTGCTGTTTGGATTTGAGGGTTGTTTTGGTGTCTGTGTGGAACATGCCCCAGGCTCAGTTGGGGGTGGGGGGTCTGAGAGGGTCCATTGAGCTCTGGGCTGCTGGATGTGGTTGAACTCCATCACCCACATCTTTCCCATCTGCAGCTGGCTGTGTGTGCATGGATACTGAAATATCTCCCTGGCAGGTGATGGGCTATGGCAGGAGATTTTGATAACTTTATTTTTTTAAACTTGAGTGTTTTTCTGAAGCAGGGTAATATTACCAGCTTTTTTTTTTTTTTTTTTTTTTTTAAAGAGAGGACTGGATATACACCTAGAGAGGAGGATGGTGCATATCTCATGTTAAAGATGCCCCAGTGTTTTCTTGGATATGGGAGTGGTGACAGTGTGAACACTGAATATCTGAATTCCTCCCTCAAGCAATAAATATTCACTGATTTGGCTAAAACACTGTTTACTCTCTGTACAATTTGAGTCTGTCTATTTGCAGAGAAATTCCTTCCAGTATTTTTCCTGGTCAGTTGATGGATGGAGGCTGGGTCAGCTTTCAAAGCACTTCTTCTAATATGCATCAGGTTACCCTGAGGTAAAATGGAAACCTTAGATGTTACTCCTGTAAATAAATGTTTACATAATACATGGCACTTCTCAGCATTGCCTGTCTTAGAAAAAAGGTCACTTTTGACATCAGTAACCTTTAAAGAGTGGTGTCTTTGCCACACAGGTAAAGGAAATTACTGTACACTGCACATTCCTTCCCTAGATCAGGAAGGTAGGTAGGAGTGGTCAGATGTTACTGCTTTTATCTCCTAAAGCTTGGCATTTTAAGCTTTAAAGGCAAGATTTGGGCTTAAGGCATGGGTCCTGTAACCAACACATGCCCAGTTTTGCTCATGTAAATAATTTCATTTAATTCCCTGACTGTAGTCATGTATGAAAAGCCAAGTCTGTAATGTACATGTTTGTGGCATCAGGGCCTCAGTTCTTCATTTCTAGATGAGAAACTTCCTGTAAAACATGATAATCGAAGATAATGGTTCTATCTCTCTTTAGTTTTGCTGCTTTTGTGTCAAAACACTTGTCCAGCACCAAACATAAAAATATTACCATCCAATAAAAAAGCAACAAAACCACTGTGGTGACAAGAGATTGATGATTTCTCTCTGAACTTAACCCATTGAGATGTGTAGCAGAACAGGAGCTTCATGTTCTGCTTTGAAATCTGTTCCAGCGGACAAGCAACATCTAACCTCTTGGGATTGTATGGTCTTGGAACCAAAGCCCATGAACAGGTGCACCAGTTCACCCATTCTGTGATACAGGAGAACCATCGACAGTGTTGGGTTGTGGGATGCAGTGGAACAGGAGATCTTGATGATAAATCTGTTTTTGCTGCTTATGTATTTAAAATATTGGCAAAACTTGTAGGTTCTTAGACACGGGGAAAAAATAAAGTAGGAACTATGGTGCTGTAGCCTTCTGCTTTTGCGTATTATCTGAATGAGTTTTATCCAAAGATCATACGGATTTAATAGCATGAGTGGTTGGCCCCACCCATGCCTGTGACAAGACTAGATGGCTTTTAAAGTGCATTGCGTTTTTGAATGCCCAGTTCCTTCTTCACTTCCTTGTCCGTCTGTTTCATTCCTCTCCCACAGCGTAGAGATAAAAGTTTGTTGAATAGTTCTTTGCTGTTTAATGTTTGTTAAAACGCACTTTGCTGTTGTGATGTCTGGGTCCCCGTCCTAGCATGACCCGGGTTACGGCCAGAGCACAATCAGGAAACCTTGTTTACAGCCACCCGGGTTGGTCGGGTATTCTTTGAGCGCATTATTTTGCGTATTTATTTTTTTTTCCCCCGTCTGTGGCCATCCAATTGTCTCGCATATCCCCGCTTCTCCCCGTGTAATATTAATGAGCGCTGGCGGAGCACAGTGCGCTCTTTGTTGGGGCAGGGGGGGAGCGGGGCCGGGCGGGATGCGGCTCCTCGCTCCCTTCCCCGCCGAGCCGCTGCCCGGCGGAGCGCCGAGGCCGCGGGTGCCGCCGGGGCTGCGGCCGCAGGTGGCCCGCGGTGTCACATGATGGCCGCCGGCGGGGGCTCGTACCGGGGCTGTGCCGGGAGCATCCCGCCGCTCCGGGAGCGCGGCCGGCCGGGAGGAGCCGCCGAGCTGCGCCCCGCTCCCCGGCGGCTGCGGCTCCGGAGCCGGGAGAGCGGCGGGCGGGGGGCGGAGGGATGGCACTGACAGCTCCGGGCAGCGCTCGGCTGCCCCGGGAGTTACCCTGATCTGCAGCAAACCCGGCGAGAGACGGAGTGCACAAGACGGGCGCTCTTTCCTCGAGCAGAAATTCTGTGCGGAACTGTGGGGCAGGATTTGGGTTATGAAACTTCGGGACAGCCTGGTGCAAACCCCGACACTGCTGTCCTTAAGGTGGTTTCTGTGCTCCTGTTGCTAGGATTAAGGGTTTTGCATTGCAGCATGGAGAGTCTTTTGTTTGAGTTAAATTCAGACCTCTTGATATGTCACCTGACAGTCTTGTGGTTTTGGATGAATATGGCTCATAGCTATTATTAACCTGAGTTGGCAGCCAGGCACAACAGGAGTTTATAGGGATTTTGGAAAGTGGAACTTCTCGGGGGACAAAGATGCTTCCCAGGTATGGTCACTGCACAGTTCTTGAGATCATTTGGGTTATTTGAAAGTTTATTATTTTCGTGATGAAAATCCTTCTCCTCCAGTAATGTGAATCTTCTAGAGGTTTATTTTTTTATGACTCTTACTGTAATTTTATGCTAAAGGGGGCAATATTTTTTTGCCTGAATTGATTCTATCTTGTAACTTTGCAAAGGGAAGTGCATTCTGCTTGTATATAATGTGATTTTGTTCAGTGCTAGTGAATTCAACTGAAAGGAGTCGTGTCTCATTTGCGTGTGGTTTTAATTAAAATGTATTTCAAGAGAGCTTGACACTTGTGTGTGTATGTGCAAGTATTTGCATGCGTACATGTACCTAAATGAGCTAAAACCTGAACAGGTACTTTTTGAAATTACATAAGTGGAGTTGTCCCAAAAATATTTTATGAAATTATCAATAATGATTGTAAATTCTGCATAGTGTGTGAATTGCAAAGTATTCAGCATACTACACAGCTTTAACAAAACCTTCCCACCAATTTATTGTCAGTATAACACTCCAGATTATGATTACTGTGTTGGCTAGGCTGCACCTAACCTGTCAATGCTGTCTTTTTGCTTGTGGAAAAACATCTGGGTCATGTATTTGACTTTAGAGTATAAATTAGGCATCTTAATAAGAGTCAAGTGACTCTCCTTAGAAGGGAGAAAAAAATGAAAACAAACTAAAGCCAGCTTCATATGCAGATAAAGAATTGGACAGAGCTAAGGAGCTTTGCAGCCAGTTGAAGCTGAGGTCCAGCTTTGTTATACCTGTGAAATGCCTGGCTGACACACTTTGTTCCTGGTGTACAATATGTACTTAGTATAAGCAGTACAAGTTTCCTGGAGCTCAAGAAGTGCATCTATTCCAGGTGAGGATTGCTAAGCTGGTAAATAATGAGACCAGCTTAGAGATGGAGCAGGGATCTGACCTTTACAGTGCTGCAGTGCTTGTGGTCATGTCATTCTCTTTCAAGACATGAAAACCAGGGGGCTTGGATTTTTTTTTTTTTTTTTTTTTTTTTGTGTGTATTTTGAAAAAAACATTATTTCCATGGGATAAACCTGAAACTAGAAGCAGTCAGGGGTGGTTGTCTCTGAGATGATCCACCATCTGTCTATTCCTCATGCTGCTCAGCAGCCAGGTCCTGTGCCTGAGGTCAGGGTGGCAGAGGGCAGAGCGAGCTCTGGCTGAGCTCCTTGGCAATCTGCCCTGCCGGGGCACAGACGCTGCTTCTCTCTGCAGAACCAGCAGCTGCTCCCCCCACACTCACAGAGCCCTGCCGTGACCTCGGCTCTCCCAAAGACAAGGATCTTGGGACATTTTGTATAAGTGTAGGCCCCCGTGGTTTCTCTACTTTAGGGAACTTTCTTCCTCCTTGCAGCCTTATGGTTGTGTTCTTAAATGGATTTAAATGGAATCCCTCTCTTAAAATGACAGCTTTGCAAATCAGACTGGATCATCCTTGTCTTGTGAGTCCTGAGAAAGTTCTTTTGTGTTTCAGGTGCTGTTGTTAAAGAAATAAATAACCTGCTCATGCCTCTTAAGAGATTATGGCCTTCCCAGGCTGAAAACATCATTAACACACATTACAGTTCTGTTTTCATTGCTTCCAAATTAGTTGTGATCTTTCAGAATGTTCTGTGCAGCTGTTTTTTGCAATAATGGTCAAATAATAAATGCATTACTGAGATGCAGTAAGAAGATATTAAAGTGTATACCCTCCCCTCATTAATCCTATATACTCAACTTCTGTTGTATCTTCTCAAAGCCAAAAGAAAAAAAGAATCTATTAACAAATCATAGAAATCTGCAGAGGTGTTTGGGCAGGAGAAGGGAATTCCTGGTTGAAAAAAGCATCTCAGGGCCGAGAGGAATAGGATAGGATGGTTGGACTAGGAAAGAACCATTGTCCTTCTGGACTTGATTACCAGTCCCTGTAGCAAAGCAGCTGCAGGATCCTATATACTGGGCTGTATAGGTACAGGTGGATGTGCTTTGATGTGGATGTACATCTCCATGGAGTGTGGAGATAACCTGAAATCCCCGTGCATTCAGTGGAACAGTCTCATATTAACAATGCTAGCCCTTCATGAGAGATGTCATGAAGACTGTCTAAGTTGTGTGTAGAAGTTGGCTGGCACAAGTGCCACAAGGAGAATACCTGGAGAATCATCTGCAGGTGCTGGAGATAAGCTCTGGAATCCCTGTGCCTCTGTCCTGATGCTCATCTAGCAGGAGTGGAGGAAGATGTTTCCCTCTGCCAGAGCTGAGGAGGGGAGCGTGGGGCAAGGTGGGCCCATCTGCTCTGCTGGGCTGTTCTGTCACCCTTTAAAAAGGTGCTAACATGAAAACCATGCAGAACAGATAAGCTGGCATAAACTATAAATATCATTTGCGTAAATGCATTTAAAAATAGTTCCAAGTGATTCATCACCAGGCAATTTTTATAACTATGGGTAACATGATGTAGGAAAACAATAGTTTGACAGATAGTTTCAACTTACTTTTCACATGTTTAGTCCTATTCTGGTTTTGAGCAACCTTACTTTTTAGAAAACTCTTCCAGTTCCTACCTGCTTAATATATAGTTCTTTTTGCTTCTGTTGCTTTACTTTAAGATTTCTAAAGTATCTGGTTTTATTAAAAAGTAACCAAATATTATCTAAACTGTGTTAATATAAACAGTTTTAAAAGTAAATTCTCTGCCAGGAGGGAAGATAATGCTAAGCTAAACCTTTAATGTAATGAAGAAGTGTTCATGTTCTAGGTGAGAATGAGGAGGAAGGAATGTACTGGGATTCAATTACAGGGGAAAATCCTGTATTGTTGGAGTTTTGGTGAAGGATTTCTATGTCTGTTGTGTCATCTGTTAAAACTTGCACAGAATGAAATACCAATTTACAGCCATTCAGTTCTTACTAAGAAGTGTTGATGGTGATAATAAACTCCAGAAACACAAGAAAATTCATCCTCAGAGAGCAGTTGGAATTCTGGATTTCTATGAATCTCTATAGTAGAGGTGTCAGGAAGCATGAAATGGATTTTTAAGTGTAAGCTAAGGGTAACATTCCTAGAGATTAAAGGTAAAAAAGGCAGAAAAGCAAAAAGGACAAAAAAAGGGAAGAGCTGAACAACAGCAGGGCTTAAGTGTGAATATGCATTAAAACACCATTTTTCACTCTGTACTTACATGAGTGTCTGCTCAGGGACATTGGATCAGATGCTCTCCAGAAGACCCAACCTAAACCAGTCTGTCCTGGTGTGAGAGCTGGGTTTTATTTCTGAAGCATGCCATACAGCATTTACACATCAATGGATTTCTACTCCATATAGGTAGTTTTGAAGATCTCAGTCTAGAGGAATGCCTACTTGTGTAGTGGAGATTTCCACAGGAGCAGTGTCCTGCTCAGAAGGAATTTGTTTATCACTAGTTTTTCTTTTGCTCCATGCCCAAACTCACAGCACTGTGTGGCAAAGTCACAAAGATTTCTACTGGTGAAAGGTATTTGTGGTTTTCTTGGTGGTGGTTTTTATGGAGGTTTTTTTTGTCCTAGGTTAATTTTGGAGTTTTTCTTTAGATCTAATCAGTTTCAAGGAAAGATTGAAGAGTGGCAGATAGGTCATACAGGAAAAAGTCCTCATTAGGAAGCTGTCATTTCCAGAGCAGTGTGGGAAATGGAGACTCACCTTCCATTAACATTGCTAGAACATTTGATTCCATGGCTCCTGGTTTTTCTGTAGGAATCTCAAGAAAACATCAGTTAAATGTCAAAGTTAGTTTCTGTTTATAAACAGAACTAATTATATTCAGAAGATCTAGGTCAGTTTTCATCTGCCTGAAGAGGAGTGCTGGAGTGCTGCCCTGTTATATTTGTTTTGAGAATGCCTCTTGCATGCAGGAATTTTATGTTTCTGGGGATAATCTTTTCAGATATCAAGCTTAACGGTATTTTAAATCTGCTAACAACAGAAGCAAAGCTCTGTGTCCTGCTTCCCCCTCGCTGGTGGGGTGAGTTAGTTGGAGGTGCCAGGCTGCCTTCTGTTTACTGTCTGTGTGAATGAACTTTCCCCCAGCTCTCTGAAAGGCTCTTCTGGTTTGGGAAGTGGCCCGCTATTGCCAGGGAATGTTTTTGCAAGGCTGAAATGTGCTTAAGGATGCTATTATGTAACAGAGATAGCGCTTCTTTGGAATTATCAAGAATTGTGATGGATAATAGCTACTAAATGCTTGTCTGGAGAAAGTTAAAATGTCATGTGAAGAAGCTGAGAAGTAAACAAGCTCTTGTTACCTTCATCAAATATGTTTCTGAATACAGCAAGAGTTTTATATTTAGCTTTCTCTCCTCTTAGTGTGTAATCTGCTCTTGGAGCTTTTTATAAGTAGACTTTCCTAATATCTGTAACAGCTATTGCTTTCTTTGCCAGTAATTTCAAAGTCAAATATCGAAAGTACGAGGTAATGAAATGTGTGAGTGTGGAGGAAATTCAAACACGTTGCAAGGGTGGGGCAAGCAATACCACCCTTTTGGCAAGCAATTCATTGTTGTTGTCACACAGTTTCTTTATAGAAACTACAGTGGCCTCTCTGGAAAAAATGTTCATTTCTGGACTTCCACTGATTTCACTTTAGCATCTGGAGGCTCTTCCTCCAGGAAACTAGTTTATCCAGTGGTCCTCCTCACTTCTAGCCAAAGTCATGCTCTTACCAGGTACCATCCCCAGCCCTGGTGCCTTTTGTGCCTCTCAGTTGGCAACACCCCAGCTGTGTGTCAAACTAGGGTAGGGATTTTGTTTTCTTACATTTTCTGAAATGCAAGATGAGGTTAATTAGGAGAGCCTCCAGTAAATGTAAGCTTGGCTCTGAGTTTGTCACTGTGCTTGGGTTTTGGTACAGTATTTGCTCAGTTTGGTGTCTGTACCTTGTGTGGGCATTTCATGCAGCAGATAACACTTGGCTTTAGGTGCCCAAATGAGAGGGTGTGTGGCTCTCTGCCCCCAAATCTAGACATGAAGTTATTTCAGCTCAAGTTGCTCAAGGTTTCCTTTCTTGTAATAAGTTGATTTGCACATTAGTTGCCCACCATCTTCTCTGCAGCTTCCTTTTTTCTCTCTTGTTGCTAAACGGTGGGGATGGGCACATTAGGAAATAGGCTCCATCTCAGGACAGTGTGTAACTGGTGTCTTGGTGCTTACTTTCACCTCCTTGGGACTCCACTAGCTGTAAAATTTGTGTACCTATACTGAGCAGCCTTAAAAACTTCTGATAGGTGATGATGGCTTTGGTGATCAAGTGGATTTTTTGCTGTTAGAGGACTTGTTGGTCACATAAAGTGTGGGTGCAGAGCAGGAAACCCTTTAGGTGAGAGGAGAGGAAATTTTACTGTTGTCTTGGAGTCATGCCAGTTTAACCCAGGTTATGTGTGTCCTTGCTGAAATACTTGTACAGCCTCTTGCAAATTGGGAATCTCTGTCCTTTATTAATGGTGTGTTCCAGTTTCTGTCTTCTTGAGGTTCATGCTAATACTGCTTACCTAAAAGCCAAGAATAAGGAAGACAGAATTTCACTTGATCTAGGAAATGGCTTGTAAACTAGCTGAAAGATGATTCCTGGTGGTTACATGGTACAAGATACAGCAGGTATCTTGTTTCCTGTCTTCCAAGAATTGAGATGGTGTCAATGAAAATGGATTCCCAAGCCAATGGATGACAATGCTTGCTGGGCTTTAAAGTAATGGCTGTTTTTTTAAATTAGGAATTTAAGATGGTGGCTACAAAGCACCCTTAAAGGGAAGATTATGGAACAGTTTCCAAGCCTGATCCCTGCAAGTTCTCCCTTTGAGACCTCCTCTGGAACAGTGGCCTAGGGAGGGTTTTGAGGCTTCAGGAAAGCTCCTTATCTTGGAAGCCAGTTTTGAATAGGTGTGTTAGGACTGCTTTGAGTGGTTTGCTGACCATGCCCTTGAGTCACAGTGGCTTATGTGGAGGGAACCAGGGGGTTCTTCCAAACCACCCTGTGATTATTCATCTTGGAGGTTTTTTGTGTCTTTAAACACAAAATCTAAGTTCTATGACATTGATTTTAGATAGCTGGAACTTGAAGAAAACATATCACAAGACAGAGCACACGATCTGTTGATGCTGCACACATCATTTTGTGCAGCTGTAGAGGATTGGTGCAGTTTACAGCAGTGTAATTTGGTACATGTGGGGGAAAGAAAAGAAAACAAGAGGCTTAGTTTTGGCTACAGGATCAAAGGCTTTGATGAAATGGCACTGATTTTGCTTGACTCTATGTTTTAATCAAGCTGTATATACAGATAATGTAGGAAGAGCAGTGTAATAAAGACTTGTGGTAATTGATCCTTGTGCTCTTTTCTTTTTTAATTAAAGCTGGCCTTTGCCGGAGTTTGACCCAAGCCAGATCCGACTGATCGTGTATCAGGACTGTGAAAGAAGAGGACGGAATGTCTTATTTGATTCCAGTGCTAAAAGAAAACTAGAGGATGTTTCAGTGTCGGTGAGTATTCTGCTAATTTACATGTTTATAATTGTATTTTTTCAAATGGCCAAATTGATAAATTGCATATGTTCTGTTTTATTCACATTGACATTTAAACGTTGGTTATATGCAGGGCTATATTTAAATGCCTGTTAAGTTGCAAATTATTCAGGCTTCAGTGGTTTTACCAGCTTTTAATACTATGGTGATCTCTTTATTCTGGGGTTTATCTACTTTCTGCTCTTTCAGTGAGAAGGATTCTGTCCTGGGGCTGCAGCAGGCAATGCTAGGGATTGAAACAGGGCATGAACTGAGATTTATTGATCTGGTTTTGTGCCACATTGGGGTGTGGATTCTTAATCAGAAGTCCCCCCAGCCCCATGTCCTTTTGTGCCCTGTTTGCTTAACTTTTTCTGATTGTTGTGTGTATGCTTTGCTGACAGGTTTTTCACACCAAGTTACTTGAAAATTCTGGTTTTCCTTTTGGCATGATTTACATGTTAGTCTTTTAATTGAAACTGTAATGGATGCAGTCAGATGAGGATACTTCCTTCTAAGGGCTCTGGCCAGAATATTAGTTTCTGGCCACAGTTCTGCTGAAAGTAGAAAGATGGTGTGAGGGTGGACAACTTACTTTGCTTTGAACTTCCTTTTCACCATTTCTAAAAACATTCACGAACCATCTTAAGCTCTGCAAGCAGAAACCATGGTGTGAATTGAAATTATTGATCCCAGCTGCTTTTACCTATAGGACTTCTGTTAGCAGGAGTACACAGAATAGCACATTACCCCCAAGCCCTGGCTTTCCTGTTGAGTATTGGAGTTCAGCAAGAAGATTTTTCATTCAGCTTTCCAAACTCTTCCAGCCTGTTGCCTGCCTGATGCTCTTAACTCTGGTCTCAGGTGCTGTGTTCAATATCCAAACCTTTGGCATCTGTCTTACCAGGCACAAACTTCCAGGCTTCTCCATTGCTTACTCCAGTGCTTTTATACACAAATCAAGATCCCAATTTCCTAGTTTTTATAGAGAATTTGTGAAATAAAGCAAGTTTCATAAATGTTAAAAAATGCATCTTTCTTTTTAATTTAAACTTGTTAGAATGGTTCTGTTAGTTCCTGTTCTTCCTGATGTTCTTGCCAGGGGGAGAGGTTTTTAAAGACAGGAGATCTTTAGAGGTGGTTTATTGGTATGAATTGCTGGCTGTGCTTATCACTGTTACTTCATTAATAAGAATAACTTACAATATAAATCCTCTTGCTGGATTTAAATTAATTTCTTGAAAGGCTAAAACTTCTTTAAGATAGTTCATGCATGCTGAATTTGCAAACTTCATTGTTTTGGGTTACTTCAGAAAGCTCATTGACTGTGGCATCTCAACAGCAACAGGATAAATGGCTGATAATGGAGCTGATATGGTTCTGTATTAATCTTTCCTTTTTCTTTGCTAAGGGGGAAGGAAAGAGCTGTAGTCACCCATCTCCACATGAGACTAGTGGAGAAAAACTATTTCCAGGGTGTTTGAAATACCCAGAATTCACTTCTAGAAACTTTATACATTTATTTTTTCATAGTATGAGGATTCTTAGAGGATATATTGAAACATTTGTTTGCCCTTTACCTGCTTTCTGCAGCATTCAGATAATGTCATGTCAGGCAAAACTTTTCTCATAAAACAAAAGTTTGCAGGGAAGTCTTTAGCTTGGCTTGATGTGAGTTCAGTACAGGCTTGTGTGGTTAGCAGGACGTACTGGCCATTTTCAAGGAATTCTATTGTTCATTTCTCTCACTCTTTATCATGATTTTCATTAGCAAAGACACACCCTGCCAGATCTTGGCTCTGAGCACATTCCAAGGCACTCTTGCCCTTTTGCAGCCAGCCATGTGTGGGCTGGGCACTCTCCCTTTTGAAAGGGTATCTGTTCAGCACCCCACAAAAAGCAAGGCTTTCTGCATCTCTTCCCCCTCACCCCCCATTTCCTAACGTGACTTATACCTCTGGATCTACAAATAACACTGGGGGACACTGCAAGAGTGCCTGACAGTGGCCTGACTGTTCTGGGTCAAGTCAAATCAGCCTAACACAGAGAATGAAGAAGGTTTCACTTTGCTTTGTGGTGCTGTGCTCTTCAGTTCCCATTTTCTGTTGTTCATGAGACACAAAGGCAATTACAATATAAGAGTTGTATGCCTGCAGCAAGGTGAGATGTATTTTGGTCTGTTTATATATATAATCCCTACATGTGTCCACAGTTGTGTGTGGTGGATTGAGGTTGAACATGGCTCAGGCATTTGAATTTGTAGGGGAAGGTGTGGTCATAAAATTTAAGGAGCATCAGAGTAAATTTTTGCAGACACAGATGTTTCAAGAAATAAAACAGTAAGCTCTGTCTTTTTTGATCAGGGAAAACTGCTGAGTTTGTGCTCACACCAAACTGGGTTTTCATTAATAAAGCATTACTAGGTTCATCTTACCTGTGAGGGAAATGTGGCTATAACATTTCCCTTGTGTTTTCTTTGGATGTTAAATCAGCCTCTTCATGTCTTCAGTCAAGGTAAATATTAAGTAAACAAGAATTTGGGGAGGGTCTTGCACAGCAAGACACTGAAGGCACATGGCTATTGCAATGTTTTAATTGCCCAAAAGTCATGATTTCCCCCAGTCTTGCTAGAGTTAAGCTTGGCAAGGGAAGCTGAGCAGCAGACTAGTGATGGAGGATGGAGGCTGTTCCCACCACTGGGAATGTTGGTCCAGTGCTGTGCCAGGTGGAGATCTGCCTCAGGCAGCTGTGGGCACTTTGCATGAGAAGCAGAGAGATCCCCTTTGTGAGTCCTGAACCTTTTTTGGTGCTAAGCAGGAGAGGTCCTTCCCCAGCATTCCTGGGGGTGGGCTATTGCTCAGCTGGGCTCTGGAAGCAGAGGGAAAAGGCTGCTGTCTCCTGAGCATCAGAAAACTGTGTGTGTGGGTTCTGCTGGGTATCCCAGAAAGAAAGGCTGCCCCTTCCAGCCCTGTGGCACTTGGTCATGAGCACATGTGTCAGAACAGGCATTTGCACACTGAATGTACCAGGGCAGTGTGTGGTATGAGCAAGAGGCATTACTGATGCCTTTACTGAGCAGCCTCTGTCCCCACCCAAGCATCCACATCCCTTGAATTTTTTAGTATCAATGAATTTCCATGGGCGAGCTTGTGGGTTTGAGCCACTGTCTATTCTAGAGTTACTTTTTTCACTCCTCCTAAGCAGTAGGTGTCTAATTTCTAAAGAGACTGTTACTTGATGTTCAGGTGATGGTGTTACAACCTGTGACTGGTTTCTTGCTGTTAGACTTTCCTGTGCTTGTCTGCTCCTTTTGCTCTGACCCCTCCTCTCCTGCTCTCTGCTCCTGGTGCCCCAGTCCTGCTCTCCTCCCTGTGCTCTGGGCTATACCGAGTTCCTGAGCCTGGAGCTGTGTGTGAAGACAGGTGTGTTTTTCAGAAAACTGTGGCACCAGACCTCCTTTGAATTTCAAATAAGGAAAACAAGCAGCTCTTTTTTTTCTTCCTTAAGGTGCAGCACCAGGTGGCCCAGCCTGTGCTGGGCAGTCAGCCTCAGCTCTGCCTGTCCCTGTGCTTGGCCTCCCAACCTTGACATGCATCCACTCAGCTCATGCTAAGGCTGGCTTGTGTTTACTGTGTGATGAAGGAATTATGTCCCCATAACTGCCAGTGTGCAAAGGCTAGCTCAAGTATGAGGAGTTCACCTCCAAGGGCTGGTAATTGAATGGGATAAGGATGCCACAGGAATGATGCCACGAGGCAGTGAAGTAGAGCAGAAGCTGAAAAGGGGAACCTCGGATCATGGCTTCCCTTGGAACAGGCAAAGTGAGTTCAGAGACAGGGATTAACTATCTCATTTTAATGCACATTTTCCTTTTGTGTTGTCCAGTGGGGATTTATGACAAGGCAGTGGTTAACATTTGGGATCTGGCTAGAGAGAAGTGTTAATGGGACATATAAAAGATTTCCTAAGTTTGAAGATCAGCCTAGAGGAAGGTATGAAGTACAGGGAGGAAGGAGGGGTCTCAAGTGACCATGAGGAAGAGAAGGGAGGAAAAATAGAAACTGCACTGTGCTGAGCAGAGATACAGAGTCTGGGCATGTGGTAGGAAAGGGGGAAAGACAAGGAATCAGAGAAGAGCAGTGACTTATTGCCAGGACCCAGAGGCAGAAGAAAGTTTTCAGAAATAGCATTTGTTTTGGTTTTCTGAAGAAATGAAAGAGAGACCTGGGATGCAGAATTTGAGATGGAGAGGTGCAATAGTGAACTTCAGTTTGGACAATGGAAAGTTCACTTCTTCCACGAGCTGTCTTTATCTTTGAATAATTTCACTAAAAGGTCATATGATACTTGATCTCCTTCAGCAGCAATTTCTTTTACTCCGAATGTCATATTTATCCCAAAGCAGAGAAGTGGCATGCTGTTTGAAACAAGCCAGGATTAGCCACGTGTTCTAATATACTTCAGCACTGGATAAATGTTGAACAGCAAATTGCTTTGAGGGATTAGTAATTGGAGAGTGAGTCTTTTGCTTTTAGGTGAGTTGTACTAAATGGAGACTCTGGACACTGTCTGGCTCTCAGGACAGGTTTCCAGTGAGCAAAGCAGAACAGATGGATAAAACTGTAAGCACAGAGATCAAGTCCCACCTTCTTAGTTCTGCTTATTTTCTCTAAACAGACATGGAAAAATACTAGTGGAGTAGAGGAGCAGAAGGTTGTCTTGACTTCTTTCAGTGACCTCTGTGTAACAGAGGAACATGATAACTCTAGAAATTAAGAGAGATTGCAGCATTTGGCAGCTGCATTTTAAGAAAGGTATCTAAGATTTTTACCTGAGCACTTGAATGGGAGGAATGAATGCCTATTCAGGTTACTCCATGTCTTATGTGGGTACATACATTTCATTGCACATACAGACCAACTCATATTAGTACAGCAAAAGAGTTAATTTATCTGTTTTGAATTTTCTTTTTTCTGGAAGGCCTGTTTTGAAAGTGAGGAACAGAGCTCTTGAAGAGTAGCAACTTTGTTTGGAAATAAAGATTTCTCTATCACTGCCACCACATTGGTATTTGAGCACCTGCTGCTGCAGAGAGGTAAAAAAGAGAAAAGCATACGATGGCATTTCTCTTCCCTTCTGTCACTCACTCACAGCCCTAACACACCTACACAGAGTCTGATTTAGTTCAACACACCAGGCTCCTTTCAGCTTTCTTGTTATCCCCAAAGCAAAACCTGCCCAGCAGAAATTCCTCTTCCTATTCACAGCACTGGACACGTTTTTTCCAACTCGCTGAGGATAATAGAGACTTTGTGTCAAAGAGTTAAAAGCCTTTGCTGACACATGTGAAGAAAAAGAGACTCCTGAAGAGGAGCTGAGAAGAAAACTACTTTGTACCCTGTACCCTATAAAGACATTTTACTCTAAGATTTCTTCAGAACTACCTGCTAGGTCTCCAAGACTTTCAGCAAACGATGATCTCTCATGTCAGAACGGGGACTGCCAGAAGTCTTTGGAGCTGGGTGGTATCTGCAGTGAGCTGGCAAGGAGAGAACAAAGTGTGACCCCAGCAGGGAGAGCAGTGTGGCAGCCAGGAGCAGAGCTGCCCACGGCATCCTTCCAGCAGATGTTCTGCTCTCCAGCAAAAACAGGCATTTCAGAGCACTCCAGCACCACCCTGCCCAGGGATGGGATTTGGTGCAACTGTGTCCAAGTGGGAAGAAAATTCACAGCTTTGAAATGTTTCCTTGTACAGTTCTTAAATAATTAGGTTACTTTTTTATTTTTGGAAACCTGACTTGAATATCTTTGGACTATTATGTGGGAATGCAAGTAATCCCACTCCTTTGATGCATAATATCTTGAGATTTGTAGGATCTAAAATTTCATTGACATTTGGAGTCAGAAATTGCAGAGAAGAGGTCACTGCAAGTACTTGATCTCATTGTCCAACAAGTTCATCTTAAACACATGCTAAGTTTGTTAAAGTGCAAACTCCAAAATTCATCAGTGATCTGCATTTTAGGAGGGATTTACTGTTCACAGGGCTCTGAAAAGTGGGAGCTGAAAGATTCTGACCTCATTTAAAGACTCCTTGCATGAGTTTTGGTTCATTAAACTACACTGTAAAGACCAAACAGCCATTTTCCTGGTTTGCTCTTTAGATTAGGCAGTTATTACTTCAAGTTATCCGACAGCCCAGTGGATCTGGGAAAAGCTGCTGTGCAGAAAAATGCAGTGATAATGAGAAGAAATTATGTAAAAGTAATTAATTTGCAAACTCAGCCTATTCTTTTTAATGCACAGCGTTTTATTTTCTCTTGTAAATTAAGTAAACGCATTTCTACAGTCTCAAGGAAGCTTAGTTATAATTGTAACATTTTAGAAGGAACTTTCAACATCTGATGGAAAATGCAAGCTGAAATGTGGTTTGCCTGCAAAAGCTGCTGTAACCCTGTGGATTGTATGTGGTTTTATCACATGATGCTTGCCTAGCCTAGGACATTGTTTTTTGTGTCAGAGATAAAATGCAATTCTAGCTCACGAGCCCCTACTGAAGTCATATGATGATCATTCACATGTTCCAGCCATTGTGCACTGTGCTCAAGCCACAAATCCTCAGTAGCCTTTAGCAAATCTACATATTGCAGGATTTCAACGAGCTCTCCACTGTGTGGAAAGGAGAGGACACTGCTGTGTGTCAGGAAAGCACAGGCTGGGGGAAAGTGAATACTTCCCTCCCCTCTGCCACAGAATTACTAATTTCTTTGCACATTTTTCCTTGAGGCTTTCTGTGGCAGCAGCTCTCTGAGGGAGCAGCAGTGCAGGCTGCCACATGGGGCTTTATAATCCTGGCTATTTTCTGCTGCTTTGCTAAATCTCACCCACAGTTAGGGCCAAATTTAAGTCACCTGTCTTTAAAAAAGTAACCTGGACAACCTAGGACAGAGGCATTGGACTCCCATCCCTCTGCAGCAGTAAGGCCAGTCATCTTTTTGAACAGCTATTGCTGATTATTGAGCAGGCATGGAGTTACTAATGTGTGCCTTGGCTATTTCACCCTTTTCTTTATGTTTTTTTTCCTTAAAGATTGAAACATGGTCATGTTTTTGGATGAAGGGGAAGCTTGTGGCAGGGAGCTGTGAGTCCAGAGATGAAGCTGTGACATCCAACAGCATTTCTGTGTTCCCATCTGTCCCTTAAACCTTGCTTTCAGCAGGGTTTGCTTCCAACTTGCTCCTACTGGTTTGGTGATTGTGTAGGAAATGATAATTAAGGAAGTCTTGGGCCAGAGTTAGTGTGGAGTTTTGAGCAGTGTAGGCTATTTCTGTCTCCTAGTGCTGCCCACCTGCAGATGTAAATAATGCCAACCTTACGTGGGTGTGCTGAAGTGTAATGAGTGTGTGAAAAATACATTGAGATCTTTAGGTGAAGAGGGTGGGCAATGCCAGTGCTGGTGTAAACTGCATTAACTTGGTGGATGCTGATTCTGCTCAGGATGCTGGGATTCTCAAGGGGAATCACAATTGCTTGTAAATAGTGAATGAAGATAGTGGAGCATCTCCCATGCCAGTGATTGACAATTCTCTGAGTGGACTCAGATCCTGCCCATCCTGTACATCAGTTCCAGCTCCATCTGGGCCCTCTAAACTCTCTTCTCAGCTGTGCTTTCTGTCTGAATCTCTCTCAGAATTTACCTTTTGGGTTGATTCTCCATGGTTTTGTGAATCTTTTCTGGCTTCTCTATAGTACTATGTTTCTCAGCTTTGTCCACTTTCAGCCTCACAATTCCCTCATACAGAAAACACAAGGAATGTGTCACCTCTGTGCCACTCTGGAGAAAGCCTTAGACTCACCTAGGGAGAGATCTGGGTAAAACAGGATCTTTTCTCTCTACTTGCCCTTGTAATGTGAATCTCCTGAATTCTCTGTTATTCTTGCTTGATAATTCATGATGAGCTGCTCCTTCCTCTGTGCTTACACTCCTGTGTCATCTCCACTCCAGTAGGCACAGGGAGTAAGGTGGACATTGCCATCCTTCCTTTGAATGCTTTGGTACCATCCTCTCTCCTAATCCTGGGCTAAAAAGGTCTGCTTAGGGAGATAGAGTTGGAGTGACTTGCTGACCCCTGGATAATTGGAAGTTAAAGAGCTCAGCCTTCCTTTGGACAGCCAGGCTGCAAGAGATATGAATATATGTTCTATTACCTATTTCCTGGGGCATGAACCTTTCAGCTGTTAAATATCTTACTTAAACAGGTAAGTACAATGATACTAACAGTGATTTCAGGTCATGGGTCTTAGTGTGTCACATGTGTTGTCTTTATTTCAGAAACTCTGCAGTGATGCTCAAGTGAGAGTTTTTGGGAAATGTTGCCAACTAAAACCTGGAGGAGACAGCTCTTCTTCCTTGGATAGTTCAATCAATTCATCCTCCTCGTTCTCTGATCCAAAAGAACAATGCCCAAAATACCAGGTGAGTTGCTTGTTTTTAAATAATACATGTCAAATGCTAACAGCAGGTGCAGTATGACTTTTAAAAAACTTGAAATGGGAGACTGGCAGTGGAGAGCAGTTTTCAGTCCAAGACCCTGATTATGACTCAGGAATGTTTAACACTGTAGCTTTGGGTATTATTAAGTCTAAAACCAACCAGCTGGTTTTCTCAGGATGTGTCTTGAATGGCAGTGATTTCTCCAGGGCATTTGTTCCATTTGTTGACCCAGGTGATAACACTCGTTCAGTGTGATCAGAGTAGGCACAAATATCTTGGTGTAGATGAAGTAGTTTATTTTATTGTCAAATGCCTGGGAGATAACAGACAGACATGTTGTCTGTAGGGATAGTCTGTGTAACAGCTTTATAGAGGATTCAGTGCATTTGAGTTCCATTTTATATAAGAGATTTTGGCCATGAGAGTAGCTAGAGTCATCTGACACGGATATATTTTTGTCATCTCTCCTTTCACGGATCACAAGTGTTTTATATTAAGCCACCCCAAAATAGAACTAAGCCCTTTTCACTCTTTGTAATGAAGTAATTGTGTGTTTGAGGGAAGCTGCTATCTCCACAACCAGCTCTGGAGTACAATACTACTGATGTCTTAATCTCCCATAGATAGAAATGAAGAACCTTCCAATGCTGATTTTCTTACTGTCATGTTAACTCCTGCTATATTTGGCAACCTGTGTATTCTTGTTTTCTCTTTCTCACCACACTCTTTTCCACAGCTTGGGTAAGGTGGCTGAAGATCTGTTTTTTGTTCCTTCCTTCCTGTCAGGGCATTTAACTGCTGTTATGAAAGGAAGAGACGTTTCTGTCATCAGCTCCCTTCCAGCACAAAGCAACCTCCTTTGTGCACTGTGAAAAAACATGCCCCCCACTACCCAGAAACTGTCTCTCCTCCAGAGCAGGCTCTATGCCACCAGTGCTCAATGTTAAAAAAGAAAAGAAATTTTAGTGCTTGGCATGAGCATGTATTTAAAAGCTGTGGAAAGTTTTCCATTTGAAGTCCCCATTTCCTCAAGTGTATCACTCACTCAAAATCTTACTGAGTTGATCTGAAATCACACTGTGCCACACACTTTCAGCTGAAGTTGGTCTTCCACAGCATATTTATTGTCAGCTATCTACTGCATTCATCAGACTCCTTCCAGGCTTACCCAGCAGAGAGAGAAAAATACAAGAATTCTTTAATGTACAATAAAATTTAGTACTGGGTATGCAGAGGGGCCAGAGAAAGTTTGTCCAGACTTCACTCGGCATGGCATTTCCTATGTTCTGACTGCTGTGTCTGTAACCTCAGAGGATGCTTATTGGATTGCAGTATGTATAAGTTATCTCTTTTGTTTTTTATAAGGCTATAACATGAAAGTTCAAATAATAAAATACTATGGGATTTTTGAAATGCTGGTTTATGTTTTCTTGTTTAAATACACTTAGATTATATATGAGCAACTTTAATTGCAAGGTGAAATACAGAGGTTTTGTTCCAGGCTTCAATATTTGTAATTATGTCCCATGTTTAACATTTATTTCTTTATTGCCTTTTTAATTTACAGATCTACTTAGTTATTGGCAGGACAATATGTACAGTAAGGGGAGTATTAAAAGCTGTAAATATATAGAGAAATGTAATTTCCAAGTCTTGAAAATGTTACTACCTCTAATATGCTAATGTGCAATCACAAACACTTGTGGGTATTTTATGATCAGTTTTTATGGAAGCTCTAAACTGTGACCTGAGGAGTTGGTTTGTGTCCAGGCTGTCAGTGCTGCAGGTTATGCCCTTCTTGTCAGATGCTTCTTAACTACTTTTTGTTTGAGTTTTTAATCTTTAACCCTTTTCCCCATTTGGTTGCACTCTGCTTTGGTCTTGAGTGACCTGTATTTTGCAGCATTAGAGGCCCAGAGAGTTGAGCTGTAACCATGTTTCTGTACTAAATGTATTAAATATGTGTCTTTGGTTATGCATGGTAAAATGATTAAGTGTTGATGAAATGCCAGACTGAGCCATGAGCTCATCTTATCACGCTCTTTGCCTTCAGCAGGGCTTGTCTGTCTTTTAAAGGAAAGGGAAACCCCTATAATTAAATTTGAAAGCAGCTGATTTTCACTTTAATTTGGTTGTCTCACAGAGAAAATCAATACTTATAGATAAAGTATTTTTACTGAGTTTGAGAATTATATTTTCACAACAGCAGAAAGTTGAAATCAAAACCCATCATCAAGGGCTTGACATTTAATCAGAATTGTGTCCTTCATTTGGAGATCTGCAACAGATTTAAAAACAACAATCATAGCATGAGGCTGCAGTAATTTGCAGTGTTCTTAAGTCAAGATTTTGTGATGCTGGCAAACCTGTTACTTCCTGGAGTCATTAACATCTATACTGAGATTTCCTTGGAGCTGCTGGGTCGTAGTGACTGGCTTTAAATTCCAGTTTTTCCAGTACTGCCTACAGTGCACCTGGGCAGTGGGATGTCCTGGGAGGCAGAGATGGAAATTTCACTGAGGCCCAGCTATTGATCAGGTCTGCCCTGTCATTGAACACTTACAAACCTTGGAGTTGTACCCTCATTTGTACAGTCAGTCATCCCTCCATGCAGGGATAGATTTCAGAGGTCAAAAGTACCATCAGCTTAACTGAGAGTGCTTGAAAATAACTAAAAATTGAAAAATGTTTTAAATGTGTTGCCTTTTGGCTGATGTGCATTTCCTTGTTCCTGCCCTTGTTCTGTGGGCTGGTGTGAGCAGAAACACTGAGTGGGATGTTCACAGCTATTCTTGCTCTCTGTGTCCCCTGTCCTTCATTGTGCTCCAGGCTGCCCAGAAAAGTGAAACTATGGTTGCCCTACCCCTAAAATGTTCGAGGCCAGGCTGGACTGGGCTTGGAGCAACCTGATCTAGTGGAAGGTGGCCCTGCCCATGGCAGGGGGGTGGAACTGGATGAGCTTCAAGGTCCCTGCCAACCCAAACCATTCTGTCATTCTGTATTTCAGTCCTGCGTAGAATACATGGTTATTCAGGATACTGGTTGTTCAGAGCTTGGATAAGGAATATGGAGATGCACTGAGCATCTTCTAGCAGGGTTGTTTCTGTGAGTGGTTTAAGGGATCTTTTAGAAGGAGTACTCCAGGGAATGGAGTAATTACATGCTATCATACATCTTGAAGGAAACACATTGCTCTTTTTGCATAGTGCCAGACTTCCTCACCTGAGATCTGGCTGAGCTCTGTTAGTGAGTGATCCCCACATTTTAAATTATTACAGGCAAGGTGCAGGTGGAGACCCAGCACTAATACTCTGCTAGCCTAGAGGTGAAACAAGGGACAGTAATCACAGTCATTGAAAAGAAACATATAAGAAGTCTGTCAGCAGAGCAGTTGTCTCCAGTTGATTGCCCTGAGTAATTTTTTAATTTCAGGGTTTTGTTTGCAGAATTTGCCCTAGCCTATGATGCAGAATAATGACATTGCTCTTTGGTATTTAGCCTGTGTGCCTTACAGCAATCTCCTGCCACCAGGGAAGCAGGAATTGCACCACTTTAGCCTGGTGCTGCTGATGCTGCAGCTCCTTCCTGGTTCCATCACACAGGGAGAGATTCATCCCATATGAAATATCATCCATGGACAAGTTATGAATCAGTCTTTGTCAAGTAAACATTGGTCCAATTTGACTCCCTTGCACAGTTTAACATCTCCAGTGAACTGGTGATTCTTCTTGTCAGGCAGGAACAAGGTCTAGGCTTAATTCAGTAAGATGTATAACACATTCTTAAAAGTTTAGTCCCCTGGCTCAGTGCCAGGAATCTGCTTCCTTTCACCCAGGTGGGTTTGGTTTGTTGCATGGTTTTAGCAGTTGAGCTCACAGCCAGTGTGAAGATCACTTTCTCTGTTAGCATTATCTTGATTAAACTGTTCAACTTGGCATGTTCAACAGTATTCCAGCAAGATATTTTACATGTTTATCTTTAAATAAGGAATATTTTCTCTCTTGTATGTTGCCTTAGTAGAAGTGTGCCTCTCAAATTCTTAAAACCAAATGTTGGTGGGTTTGTTTTTTGCAGGGTTCTCGGTGCTCCTCAGATGCCAACATGCTTGGAGAGATGATGTTTGGCTCTGTGGCCATGAGCTACAAGGGCTCCACATTGAAAATTCATCAGATCCGGTAAGATGAACTTTTTGCTGCTGGTGTTTCCAGAAGACTCACTCCTTAGTGCTGATAAATAATGAATTGAATGGCACAAGTGCAGACTAAAAGGGATTTCTGTGTTTGCTTTAAAGTCAGTCTGATGTAAGTTTTGAAGTAAAAGGCTCTTATGTCGTGTTAAGGTCAGTGAAATCTGGTGGGCTTTGAAATGGAAAGCAAAGCCTGTCTTGGTGCTGTTTGTGACTGATCTTCCCTCCTGTTCCCAGCTCCCCTCCCCAGCTCATGCTCAGCAAGGTGTTCACAGCTCGCACGGGAAGCAGCATCTATGGCAGTCTGAACACGTGAGTTCTCTACACTTTGTAGCTATTGCACAGAAGCACATGAATGTAAGAACACACAAGACTTTCTTTGGACCCTCCAGATTCTTTCTAAGAAAATAACTCCTTGCTACATCCTGTCAGGAGTGTCCTCACCTTTCCCTCATGGTTGTCTTCACCTCAGTTGGCTCTAAGTGAATGAATGAACTGTTCCTTCCATGCTGATGTGGTGAAGCTTGATACTGTAAGGTACTAAAGTACCTACCTGCAACCTGGGAGATTCAGATGAAGAAAAAGGTGTTACCAGAGTATCTGGCTTCAGAGGGTTCCATGTTTAGTTTTCTGTTATTAGGTGACCCACCTGAGGATGTGGCTGTGAAAGCTTTTTCTAGTGTTTCCTGTGTTCTTACCTCATCTTTTCCATTTTGACCATAATGAACTAGCTCTTTATTCTACTGAAATGCAAATCACTGGTTTTGTTATATGTTTTATGTTTGTTATAGGTTGCAGGACAGTCTTGAGTTCATTAATCAAGACAGCAATACATTAAAGCCTGACCACAGTACAATTATGAATGGACTTCTTGGGAATATAGGTAATTGCAAACAGCTTTTATTTGCTGATATCTTTAATTGAGTAATCATAGATTCTAGAATATGCAAATCTTTTAAATGAAATACAACATTTTAAAAGCTAAAAATGTAACAGAAACTTAATGCTGATGGAGAATTAATTAAACTGTTCAGGGAATTAGCAGTCATTCAGTATACACAGCTGCATATGTGTATATAAAACACATAATAGAAATATTTATATATACTTAAGTTCGAATACAGAAAATGTTGGAAAATAACATTCTGTAGAAATTCCTAAACAGTGTATCTCTGATCAGGCAGGATTGATTCTGCCTGGCTCAGTTCCCCAGTTTTATTTTCGTTAATAATTCTCATCCTGCTCTGTACTCTGCCCACCTAAGCATGTGTAGGCATGTGTCCTGTGTGAGTCTCAGTTAACCTTGCACAGCTACACTGGAACTTTGGATCAGATTAAACAGAATATCTTTGTGTTCTCTCCTCTGGCTGACTGTGGGAGCTAAGCAGTCTTGAGAAACCATCTGGCATCCTCAGTTCTCAGCTTCCCTGGAAGAGTTGTGGGTGGAAGCTCCATGAATGTTAGATAACAAAGGTTTTGGCTTTTCCTCTTGGGAACAGTTGGCCTGATAGGATTGGATTTCAGTGCTTGGTTGTCCAGTGTAGCAGCCTGATCCATGGCTCTACAGCATGTCCTCCCTTTCCCTTCATTTTGATTGTTGACTTTCCAAGTACATGTCTATTGCAGGTGGAATAAGGGGCTTATTTTCACAATTGCTTTCCAGGATATTGCTGTATGTAAAATATGCCTGTATAGGGTTGGAAGTAAGGAGTGTATTTGATGACTGTGTTACTCCTAAACGGGTTTCTGACTTTGATGTGGTCTTAGATCTTAGAGGTGTTTGCTACTTTCCTTCACACTGACTTTGGTAAGACTGTGCCCAAGCATGGACTTAAATGCTTCTCAAGCTCACGAGCTGTATACCTCAGTAAAATGATTTGCAGCAGTCCATTTGGAAGGGGAACCAATTAGGGTTGTAAGAACCTATTATCTATTAGAGGCTTCCTGAATTCACTAAGTCAGGGAAGTTAAAAAGATGGCATTTTTCTTAATATTCAGTAGTCCTTTCAGACTTGTGATTTTTGCAGTGAATGAGGTGCCTGATCCAAAAGAGAGGAGATCACCTTCATCTACAGTTAGGGTTTGCTGTGGCTTGTGCCTGGCAGAAGTTTGCTGTATTTTAGGGTGATCTTAATGACAGGTTTCAGTTCAGATAATGCAGCTCTTAGGCATGGAGTGGTTCAGATGTAGCCAGTGTCACCTGTTCACCTGTGCCCAGTTGTGAGGTGACTCTGGTGACTGCCCCAAGAACTGAGCAGGAGGTGGAGCAAGGGTGTGTGGCAAGAGGCACAAGGTTGCCAGCAAGAAGAGGATGCTGAAGTTTTCTTTCTGATTGAGCTGCACAAGTTTTCAATAGTGTTTGTTTACAGTTCTGAGCACAGAGGGAACCCTGGGTAAAGAGAGAAGTTAATCTGTAACTACAGCATTTCTAACAACTGTGCTAAGCAGCAGGGACTGCTCCTGACTCACCTGTGACAGGAGGAGGGTCTGTGTGTTTTGGCTGGGAACTATTTACAAGGTGCTTTTTTCAGATGTCCTGGTTAAAAAAAAACAAAGCAGCCCTGGTCATGAGTTCCCTTTAATGGATGGAGGCCCAAGAGAATGGAAGGGGACTTTGAGGTGCAGCCTTTGTGTTTTGTATAATCACAAAACTTTGAGTGAGCATTGCCTTCAAATTTAGGAGAGGCACTGGCAATTAACTCTTTAAAAATACTTAGGTGTTTTTTCTGGCTCTGTGTACAGTAAATACACTGTTTCCCTGGTATATCTATAATACAGTATTACTTTTTAAATGAGCTACTGAGACTGCTAACATTTATTTGCTATGTGATCATTTCACTCAACTTATATACTGACTATGCTCAGAACTACTTTAGCCTATAATTTTCTTTTGGTTCTACTAAGATGAATTCCTGCCTTCTTTCTCCCCCTTCCTCCTTCTCTTCAGAAGCAGTGTTCCTAGCCACCCCACCAGTGGGGATGTTAAAATAAACATTATACTAAGTGATGAATCTCCTGTTTGTGGTCAAGTTAGGCTTTGAGCCTGCATAAATTAATCATTTTTCAACCTTAAAAAAAAAAAAAGTCCTTTTGATAAACCCCATCCTTGTATGGGAGACAGTGGAAAGCTGGCTCTATTATTTGAATCTATAAATACTGTATAGCCCAGCTGTGAGACTCATCCTTGCATCAGTATTCTGGTAAAGCATCAGAGCTGTTCTGCCTATGTTACTCTGCATTTATGTTGGCTCAAACCTTCTCCCTGCCCTGCCCCCTCCCTATGGACTGTTGTGCTTTACTAACCTCATTCTCTGATGTGTATTTTACGTTTTGCCATGTAGGTCTTTCCCAGCTTTGCAGCCCCAGGCGGGCATTCTCAGAGCAAGGTCCGCTCCGCCTCATCCGGAGCGCCTCTTTCTTTGCAGGTTTGCTGTGTGCTGTGTGCTGTGCTGGGGGCTAGTCTAGCTGGGGTGACAAACTCTGTGCATCTGTAGTTCAGCCCTGCAAATAAGAGCTCATCTTTAAAAAAAAATAAAATAAAATAAAAAATGGGCGGTGTTTGCTGCCTTACCTTTCTGGATACATTCCTTAAATCCCCAGAGGGCAGCAGGCATTTAATAGTTCTCTTTGGGATTGCCTGTGTTGTTTTGTTTTGGAAACTTAAATATTTAAATATGGAATTAATATTTATGGGGATAATATTTCACAATGATGTTAAGCTATTTTGATCTGGATTGATTTCAACCAAACTGTAAAAATTAGAGCTAAATTGGATTAATTCGAAATGGGCATTTCTTGCTTTTAGTGGCTGGGTCTTATTTCCATGGCTGAGTAGCTTTATTTCACACACATATTTATAAAATATATCACATTTGAAGACTATTGAGCCTGAAACACCTTTGATTTTTTCTATACATGGACTGTGAATCTGGACAGCTTACAGCTTAGTTGAACAACCAATGCACTGCTCACAGCTTAAAAGTATTAATTTATTAAATTCAAAGTTATTTTAAAAATACATATATAATACCTGAGAAAGCTGGTATAGGAATGAAGCTGTGTTTGAGTTTTGGTGAGTACACTGAGTACTACAAATGTGACCAGCATCCTCTTGGTACAGTAAAATTTTATTTAAAATTATCTGTGGAAAGAAGCAAAGTCCTGGTTTCTGTTGGCACGAAAATAGGTGTATGGACTTGAGAAAAATACATACAGGCTTCTCAGGTAAGTGTTTTGGTTTGTTCAGCTAAGCAGCCTTTCTTGGTGGTGGCCTTGTGCAGTGCTGATGATCTGAATTAATGAGCATGTTTTTGTTTCATTAATTACATGGAGATCTGCAAACAAGAAAGGAACTGTACATTCCCCTGCTAATTGGTATTCCTTGTTTTACAGTTCACAGCAACCCTATGGATATGCCTGGGAGGGAGCAGAATGAGGACAGAGACAGCGGTATAGCAAGATCTGGTAATGGCACTTCCATATGTTAACCCTGCAAACTCCAACCATTTTCAGTAATATTTGTCATGGGATCTCTGCACATTGTGAAGTTGTGCTGAAATGGGATGTTCTGGTTTGCTCTGTGTGACATTAATGGCACGTGTCTGTACATGTCCAGATGGTGCAGGTGTTGAGGGTGTGTATTGGGCATCTCACAGTAACCTGACAGCTGTGCCTTTTATTAAAGCAAGCTGCAAATAAGCAAGGCAGATTAAATATTGAAATGAGCTTGCAGCATTTATAAACAATACTTGCTGTCACCTCCTTTCCAAATCCAGGAGGCCAGGTTGGAGAGGCTTGGAAGAACCTGGTCTAGTGAAAGATGTCCCTGCCCATGGCAGGGGATGAAATGAGATGATCTTTCAGATCCCCTCTAACCCAAATAATTCTGTGATTCTGTGTTCCTCTGATGGTCATGTTAAAACATGAATTGGCCTTAACAATGCCCCTTTCCTCCCTCTGAATTCAGGATTTGGAAACTTGGATTAGGAATAACCCAAGGCCGTTAAAGGCTGTTAAAGGATGTGATCAACATTACTACTTTCCTCAAGGAATTTAGTTCCTGATACACAGGTTGCTGAGCAAGGTGCATCCTGTGCATTGCCTATTACGTAAATCAGCAGGACTGTCCCACCCTTGCTGTGCTTGTATAGCTTGTTAATGTAATTATAAACTGGTTATTTTATATTGGAAACATAGATAAGCAAAAGAGAAGGCACTTGAGAAGCAACACCAGTGTATCTTGAGAGACTTCATTTAGTTGCTGGTGTTACATTCCAAATGCTCTTTCTTCTGGAGAGATTTTTATTCCTCTTTTTCTTGCAGCATCTCTTAGCAGCCTGCTCATCACTCCTTTCCCATCTCCGGGCTCCTCATTTAACAAGAGCTGTGCCAGCAGCTACCAGCGGCGTTGGCGTCGCAGCCAGACAACCAGCCTGGAGAACGGGGTCTTCCCTCGATGGTGAGCTGGGGGCTGAAATGCTGCTTGCTGCCTGCCCACACACCCTTGGCAGCCTGATTCTGCTCTTGCATATGTACATCTGCTCTTGCTGATGCTTTTGATGGGGTGTTTACAGAGGTGTAAGTCAGGCTGATCTTTTTAAAGTCTCTGTTTTCCTCGTGGCACCCATTGTTTTTTTACTAACTGGAACAGCAACATGTGAATTTGTAGGCTGTATTTTTGAGGGTAAAAAGCCCTAAAAACATACTCAAAACACAAATTCTTGGCACGGATGGGAGAGAACTAGAACACCATATCCTGATCCTACAAACACTTTGAATCTGGTTCCAGACTTTTGTGATGGCAGAATCAAATAATAGTTGTTTGTAAAAAATCACAAAGGGGTTGTTATCAAAGATGATGGTTTGACAACACATGCAAGCAACAGGTGTTTGTAGAAGTTAAATGTTCAAGAACTGAATTACAGAGGAAACCAAGGTACAACTTTAAGCAGTGGATTACATTAACTTTCCCTTTTGTTCCTGCTCCAAGGTCCATGGATGAAAGCTTCAACTTGTCAGATGACAGCTCTGGTCCAAACCCAGGAATCGTTAGGAAGAAAAAGATAGCAATTGGGGTTATTTTTTCACTCTCAAGAGATGAAGATGAAAACAACAAATTTAACGAGTTCTTTTTTTCACACTTCCCTCTTTTTGAGAGTCACATGAACAAACTGAAGAGTGCAATAGAACAGGTAAACAGTTGCTTTGGCATCTTGCACTTGTACTGCTGTATGCTCTCCCAGCCCTGTCAGATTAATTTCTAACTCCTGTTGCTAGTTACAAAAGTGGGATCAACTTGATGTTGGGTGTGGGAATTGCATCATTGCTGTTAAAACTTTGACCCCTTTTATGCCATGAATGGTGAAAAGCAAAAAAAGAGGCAGAAGTTGCAAATGTTCCTCACTTGTCTTCCCTCAGATGGGAAAGTTGACACTTGGACCATCACTTAATCACTTAAAAAAATTATTTGCATGACCAAATGAATGATAAAGTTAAACACATGACTTGGTTTTCCATTTTCTGTGCTTCTGTAGCTCTGTGTTACTTACCTGTTTAATGATTGTTTTCAAGGCCATGAAAATGAGTCGGAGATCAGCTGATGCCAGCCAGCGGAGCTTGGCTTATAATAGAATTGTGGATGCCCTAAATGAGTTCAGGTGAGCTCTATGTCACCTGTCTTTTCTGTCTCTTTCTTCAAAAACACTTGAGCCTGTTTTAGAAGGATCTTCTTAGTGCAGGATAAGTAAATCAAAATGTCTAATGTCTTCTGCAAAAGTTAGTGCAGCAAAGGACTGGTGATATGAAGCCATTCTAATGCATCTGAGTTTTTGGATTTTTCCAAGTGTATGTGTCCATCAGTCCTGTGTGAAGAGGACACAAATGTTTAAGATTTTCTGTGCTTTAGGGGGTAAGAAAACTCCCAGTGACTTCTTAAATGGTCTTTTGTGGCCTGTTGTGAGGGGGAAAAGCATTGCAAAGCCCTGTTAGGGAAATCCTCCTCTATAGTATTTATTGTCCTGATGTGTAAGCAAAGCTCACTCTTCTTCAAGCTGTGCTCTAAAGGTGTTTCAGAAAAACAGCTAGGAAGAGGAAGAGCTGTCTTTTCACATGGTAAAATACAGTGCTTTAATCTCTGTCTATTAGTACCTGCAGAGCCTCTCTGTTCAAAGTTAGTATTCACAGTAACACAGATAAGCACATCCCTGGCATTTGAGCTGTATTTTCTTTCCATGGTTGAAATCATGGAGAGGGAGTTAAGATGGAATCCGTCTGTTTGGAGTGATTCATCTCCTCTCAGATGGGAGTGGCAGGGTGCTTCCTTTTACAACCACTGTAGAGCTACTTTTTAGAGACATTATTGAAGACAGCACTCTGATGTTATAAAAAGAAATTTCTGACATCAGGATGTATTTTACTGAACAGAGAAGGATCCTGAGGACTCACTTATTTTTCTACAATTCCACTTCCTACCTGAATGCCATGGATTAGGTGGTGCTGCAGGATGAATGCAGAGTGTATTTTAAATTTTTTTTAGCTCACCTCTAGGCAGTCACAAGGAAAGGCAGAGGATATGTCCTGTAGGGACAGAAGGCAGCAAACAGGGAGCACGTGGGCCTGTGGTGAGAGGTGGATGGGATAAGCTGTGCCAAGAGAGGGAGCAGAGGGAGCTCATGACTGCTGGGAGCCACTGATCCTGTCCAGGGCACTGAGAAAAGTTCAGCAACTCGGAGCAGCCACGAGGATTCCTCCACTCCCACAGCTCTGCTCTGCCTCTCCTCCTCAGTCTCTCCCTGAGCCATTTCTATGCCTTCCCACCCTCTGTTAACAGCAGCTCCCCAACTGTTTTCCAAACCTTCCCCCCAAAACATTCCCCCTCAAGATACACTCATTGGACTTTGCCTGTTCTCCTTTGTCCTTCCAAGTTAAACAGTTCCAGAGGGCTGGGGAGGGGCACCTACCCCAAGTCAAAAGTAGGAAAAAACCCCTGAAAACTCAGGCCAAATGCCCTGTGCTGATTTATCCTCCTGGAGGGACAGTCAGCTGGGAAGGGAAGAGGAAAGCTGCTGTGGTCGGGCTGAGGAGGAGAGCACTGTCACAGGGGACATGGGCAGATTGGCACTCACTGCACACCAGGAGCTGGGATCATTCCCATGACATGTCCATTGCATAACCAGCACTTGGAGCATGTAACCACCAGTTTTATGCAGAGGTTTCCATGGTGATATAAATATTACTCTTTAATACTGTAATGAAGTAAATTAAATCCAGTTTAATTTTATAGAAATGAATTTCCTGGGGCAGCAGCCTTTGGAAATTTTGGGTTTTGTTGGGGTTTTTTAAGGGATTGCATTCAATGGTGGGCAACAGCTGGTGCCCCCAGTCTAGGCAGGGTCCTTGTGCCCCTGTGACTTGCAAGAGCATGTGTCATCCTCATTTCTGTGACATGCAAGACCCCCTTGCTTTTCAAAGCAATGCAGGATATGTCTGGTAAGAAGAGAGAGATATATTTAAATACCAAAGGCTGGATGCAAAGATCCTTTGGCACAGGTTCAGCAAACCCATTTAGGACACTATTATCTCTTTAGGTGTCTGCTTTCCCACTGAAGTCACGGGGAAGTCAGGAGATGAGTCCTTTGGTGAACCTGAGACTTGTGTTGATTCCTGTCCTCTTAGCAAATTGTGCTGGAGGGAAGAAGGGTGCTGACTTCAGTGAGTTGGTGATTCTGAAGTGTAATCCTGTTGCTGGTTTAACTCATTGCAGTCTGGTTGGTTTTAAGGACAATATTTCTCTTGTTTTTCTTTAAACCCTGCAGATTTTCAGAGGTGCTCAAGAGTAACTGATGTGCACTTGTCTGGTGATCAGAATAACCTCAGATCAGTGGGCACTGGGGATGTGCTGCCCTGCTGATCAGGGAAGGTGGCAGGGCACCCCAGAGTCCCCCTCTGCAGGGAAGGGGCTGTGGCTGTGGGTCACTCCACTGCCTACAAAAAGGGGGCTGGGTCAGCAGGCATTTACCTGCAGGTAGTGAAGGGGGAGAAGAAAAGGCAGGAAAACAGGGCCTTTCTTTGCTCTTTTTGTCTTATCCAGGGAGAAACAAAGCTGCCTTCTCTCAAGGACCAGGCTGCTTCTGCAAATGGAGGCTGTTGGTAAATTTGCCATCAGTTTGGTGCCCAGCTCCAGGCTTACCTTTGCATCATTAGTCACTTACAGCAATTTTTAATTTTCTAAAGCACTTATGGGTTTAGCTATTAACACTTGACTTAGAGGCTTAGAACTCTCTGTGGATGTCAGCTGTGCAGACACATGACTTACAAAATAAGCTACTGTACTTGCATAAACATTTTGGGTTCCCTGGTCCCTGGGGCCAACACAGCACATTGATAACACAGATTATACATCTGACTAATACCTGTGTGGCACAAATGCAGGCTGGCAAGGAAACATTGATCTCAGGGCTGGGGGAAACACCTCTCTGCTCTCTGGCAGACACATTTGATCCTATTTCCTGCCAGTAATTTTTAAGCAGCTTATGCTGCTGTGAACTGAGTGGTGTGTTGTGCTCAGTGGTGCCAGCATGGACACTGAGTTGTGGGGAAGCCTTACTCCTGTATTCCCTGCAGTGGGGATTGCCTTTGTTTTGTTGTTACTTTTCAAGGAAAAATCATCTTTGGAAGGAAGGAATAAGGATAGGGGACAAATGTTTGAGAGTTACACTTTATAAACCACTGATTATTTTCTTTCTTTGCCATTGTGTTGTGGCTCCTAAATAGCAGAGCAACTCTAGGGGCACAGTGCTGAGGGTCAGTGTGTTTTCCTCGGGGAGGGAGGGGGCTGCAGCAGGATGCTTTCACCCATGAGGAGCTGTCTGGCTTGTTTGGTCTGTACAGCACCAGGGAAAGATGTCTGGTATTGGTACTGCAAATTGGTACTGAAATCAAGGCCAAAGGCCAGGCTGGTTTGAAGGTGTGTGTGGGTGGGGGTGAAGCCAGGAGCAGCTGTGCTGTGGTGTTTGGGAGCAGGGCTGCTCACCTTGGTGCCATCTGTGCCCCACAGGGCAGGCAGACCCCAGAGGAACTGGGGTGGGTTGGCTCAGGGCTTCCTTTCTGCTTGGCCAGGCTGGGCTTCGTTGGCTCTCAAGCCCTGTGAGATGTGAAGGTGTTTCCTGAGGGGCTCCTCTGCCCTCTGTGCTTCACTGCTGGCCCCAGGCTGGGGTTCAGCCTCCCAGAGGTGCTTCCAAATATAAACCAGAGTGAATATACTGGAACCCTCAGAAGAGCAGAGTCTCTCATTAACTTTCCCTGCCATGCTGCTGTGTGTGAGGAGGGAGCTGCAGATGGCCAAGAGGAGCGGGGCCAATCAGGTTTTTAATGATTGTTATTTTTAAAATCCAGTTAACTTCCCTGTAGTGTTCGAGGAGGGTTTCTTTGTGTTGCTTTTTTGTTTTGTTTTCATTTTTGCCCTTTGCTATCTGGCAGCAGAGCACTTCCCTGGGTGTTTGAGGAGCTGGGAAGCAGTTAATCCTTGCCCTTGGTCTCTGTGCCATTGCTGCCTTCGCTGGCCTGGAGGGTTCCCTGCACTGCAGTCACATGCCTGCTGGCCACTGGCCAGGGCAATCTGATCTGGCTCAGAGGAAACACTATCAGCTGCAGATGCAGCCAGGGTTACCAGAATAGTAAATAACGAATCACAAGACTCTGGCTATCTTTTCAACGAAAACAAGTTTTTTAATATGTTGGTTTTAGTATAGAAGTAGTTTCTTTTTCAAAACAGCCGAGCTGCAAGAGGCTTGGCATGGGTTAGTTTGTTAGGATGGAGGAAAAAGCTGTATTTTATGTTCAGTTGTTTATCTTCAGCTTCTCCAGTCAACTGTGTCGGGGGAGGGGGGGGGTTACTTGTTTTCATACTTGTTTTGAGCTTTGAAACTCCTTGAGTTTGAGATTCCTGGACTTGAGGTTTCTTCTTTTTTGTGGCATTTTTAACATCCACTCCAGTTAATGGGCTGTCAACAGAAAGCTTTCCCCTAATAATACCCCCCCAAGTCCCAGCTTGCCCCTTGCAGAGGTATGAAATCCCAGTGCCCCAAGAGTGTGCTGCTGGAGACCCTGTGGTGCCCCAGAGGCAGGGCTGCTGTCCCTGGCTATGTGCCCCCCTTGTGTCTAGGCAGCAGGACTTGTGCCCAGGTCTGTCAGCAGGCTGGACTTTCCTCCCAGGACAGGACCAGTGGCAGAGAGTAACATGGAGCAGCTGGTGAGGCTGCTCCAAAGTGACCCAGCAGACAGCAAAGCCTTGGGGAGCTGGGGAGTGCAGACATCACTCAGCTGTCCCCCTTTCCTGCACACTGACTGTTCTGTGGTGCTTTCATCATACTTCTGGCACTGGAGGATTTAAATGTCTAACCTTTTAAGAAAACAGGGTTGATTTTGACTGTTATGAGCACAGAGAATGGATTTTGTATTTGTAGAAAACTGGTATGAAGAGTAAGGCAGAGAATGCCACTGCCCCCTCACCTTCTTTCTTGTGGAGCAGCCCTGGTGACTTTGGTCACCTTTGCTGCCCTTTGAGGAGCAGCTCTGGGGTCACCACCCAGCTGCTTCTGTGCCCAGTAACTGAAGTAGCTGGGGAGTGTTTTACCCTCCTCCTCCCCAGGGAGCCCCTGCACCAGGGCAGGATGTGCTGTGCTGCTGCTCATGTGCAGCTCTCATTTCCTGGGACTTTAAACACCAAACCATGGAAGATTTGGCAGCTGCTGCTGCAGTGTGTTTGCCTTGCCTGGTGTGCAAAGCTTTGCTTCTGAAAGTGTCCATAAATTTTGAGACCACAATATCCAGAGAAGATCTTTATAAATCAGGGGTGGTGCTAGGGATAATGGGATAATGTATATCTGCATTTTATAACAAAAATACTTTGCCTAGAAAAAGTAGTGCATTAGGCAGGGAGAAACCTGAACTGATCAATCATTTCCCATGTCCTTTTGGGGTTTTTCAGGCTTACATTTTACTGTGTTAAAAATACAGCTTCCCATGGTGTCATATTGTAGGTTTTGTACTTAAAAGTAAACTATAACTCGTTTATATTTTAGAGGAGTTTAACAGTAATCTGAGGGATTTTAATCTGGTATTTTACTGCAGAGCCAATTTTTAATCATACATTTACTGTCCTCTGTAGAGTCAAAAAGGATTTGATGAGTGTGTAATAGGTACAGCTACAGGGTGACTTGGACTCTCATCTCTCTATTTAAAGCTAAAGATGTGAATTGGTTCTCTGCTCTAATACCCTCACTTGGGTAGGTTTGGCCTGGAGATACACCAGGTTTTTAAAGCAAGGAGGAAGTTAAGGTATTTTATAAGTCAGATACATATAATTTTGTCCTAGTCATAAATAAAGCAGAAGTATGTTTTAAATTAAATGAAGGACAAGCAGGGAGATAACAGCAAGAAGAAATCATCCATTCCTTCTACATTCTGAGCAGGGCAGCCCTTGACTTGGGAATGTGGCTGTGTTTGAGATCAGGTCAGGTGCATGCAGGAGGAACCTGTGAGGTTCAGCTCTCCAAGGTAAAGGGTGAATTTGTACTATTTAATGAACAACATAATTTGGATAACAGTTGCTGAGAGAAATTTTTTTTCTGATAGAAATGATAGCTGGATCTAAATGTTGCACAGATTCTTTTAAGTTGGGATTTCTACTTTGTTGTTGTTGTTTGAGGGTTTTTGTTTGTTTTGTTTTTTGGGGGGGTTATTGGGGTTTTGGGTTTGATGTTTGTTTATTTTTGTTGTTGCTGTTGTTTTTTCATTAACCTCCTGGATTTTTTGGTTTTGTTTTCCAGAACAACCATTTGCAATCTCTACACAATGCCCCGGATTGGGGAGCCTGTCTGGCTCACCATGATGTCAGGGACACCAGAGAAGAACCAGCTGTGCCATCGCTTCATGAAGGAGTTCACTTTCTTGATGGAAAATGCTTCTAAAAATCAGTATGGTTGATTTTAGTTTCTAAATTGAATATGTGATTGTGCCTTTTTATTTCAAACCAACTTTTAAATCAGTTGTTAAAATCCTGGTAATCCAAGAATCAGAAGACCATCCATAAGTACCTTCCTTTTGAAACAAATAAGAAATTATCTCACTAAATTCCTGCTTTCCCACAATCCTCTAAATCTTGGTAGCAGCTGAACATTTGAAACATGTCCATAGGAAGTGTGTGATATGTGTGGATGTCTGGAAGGGAGTGAAAATACCTCAGAAAATGCACCTGCCTTTCAGAATCAGTTATCATATGATGAGCAGGATTAGACATTCACAAAGAGCTGAGAGTTTGTAATATTGTCACACCACAAATTGCTCTCAAATCTTAAATCATTTAAAAATGCCACTAAATCACTGCTGTGCTCATTAGTGCTCACTCACCTCTCTGGCCTCAGGCCCCAGCTGTGAGCAGATGCTGAAAACTCAGAAAGAAAGTTCCTGATAAACTGGGGAGAATCTGATAGATTTACTCTTTTGTCAGTACTTCATCCCCTTTCCCCAGGGCATGAGTAGGGGAAGTTTTTAAGGGGTTTGTCTGTATTAAAGTCCAGAAAGAGCACAAATGTAGTTTGGGTGGGAATGGCACTAGCAGATCAGATATTTGCTCCCTGCAGGGTGGGAAGGGGCTGCTTCTCCCATCCTCCTGCTCTGCCACCACCTTTGTCACCTCTTCTCTCCCCAGATGGGACCCAGGGGTCACTGTGGTCCTGCTGCTCCTGCCCCAGTGCAATGGGGGAAACTGCAGGGAGTTGTGAGGGGTGCAAATGTATTTTTTTAAGATCAGTTCCTACTTCAATGGAGGCTCTTTGCTGGGATTATCTCCTTTGATCCCTGCCATTCTGAGTCCTGTACATCCTGGTTACATGTAAATAGTCATTTATTTGGGTTTGTTTTCTTTATTTCAAATATAATAAAATTTTAAGTGATGAAAACCAGAGAAAAATTAATCCCTTTATTCTTCCCAGTCTAGTTTTAAATCTCCTCTCCTCCTTTCACTGTCTCTAGTGTGGCTGCATGGAAGCTGTAGGGTTCTTGATGCTTGTAAGTTATTCAAGTAATATTATTTTGAGGCATTTGGCTCTTCTCCTCCCCACACATGGGTGACCACCAGCACCATGTGTTGATGTGTGGAGCCTCCTGGGCCATGCTCCTGCCAGGAACAGTGTTTGGGAAAGCTCCACAGAGATCTATCTTTGCAGTAAATCAGATAGTTAACGTTTTTCAGGAAGGTTTTTTCACCTTAATTGCTTAGCCAGTAAAAACTGTTTTTCCAGCATAAGAACACAGCTTCTCTGGCTGAGCTACACAACTTTTAAGGATGGGGGTTGGTGGTATTTTTGCAAAGAAGCAGCCATATGGGCTGAAATTGCACAACAGTTAGATGAAAGAACACAGCACCCAGCTGTTTTACAGGTTTGGTAGCAGTAGTCTTCCTTCTCATCCACAGTCACAAGTCTTAAGGGTTTGAGATCTCCTTGGAGTACAGGGGCCACACAGGGCCACTGCTTTCTTATAGTGAATGAAATAAATTGGTTTTGAGATGATTTGCAACATAAAACTTGCAAAATAGGAAGTCTCATAATTATTGCCAAACAGAGTTAGTGAAATTCCACAAAGTTAAAATACTGCATTTTGCTTTAAATATGTGCTCTGAAAAACAACTTTGCCAGGGTAGGAGGGAGAGTCCAGCCCCTGTTCTCTCCCCAAGGAGCCAAGACTGAAAGCATGATCTCTGCTGATTTTATTAGGCTATTTCTTTAATCCTTGATCCATATAGACTAGAGCTGCTGTGAGTTCAATATCTTGAGTGTGTATCTGGAAAAAAACAACATGTTGAACATTTTGTTTTCAGGTTTTTACCAGCTTTGCTGACTGCAGTGCTGACTAACCACCTGGCCTGGGTGCCCACTGTCATGCCCAATGGCCAGCCACCCATAAGAATCTTCCTGGAGAAGCATTCTTCCCAGAGTGTGGACATGCTGGCCAAAACTCATCCCTACAACCCACTGTGGGCTCAGCTTGGTATGTGGCAAATACCTCTAAACCCTCAGTAGCTTTACATAAATGGGAGTGCATGAGGTGGGTTACTCCCCTCCCAGGGTATTTATTTTTTAATATAAAATGAGAAAAAAGTGTACTTCAAGCTTACAGGTGATCACTGTAGTTTTTTTACTCTTAAGTTTTTAAGGCATTATCTATTATAAAATGTTAGCCAAAAAGGAAAGCCCTCTTTAGTCGTCTGTGTTGGGTCCTGTAAGGTCACCTGCTCTGGTGCTGGTGGAGGATTCCAGGCCTCCTCTGGTCCTCCTCCTGCTATGAGGAAAATCTGCTTTTATTTTTTAGTATTCTGCTATCACTAAGCCTCATTCTGGAATGACAAAATCAAGAAAATTCATCTTTTGATCAGAAGTGCACATACTTTTAATATAAGAGAGGGATTCAGAACAGGAAGTCATAGCTTGACAATCCCCAGGGAAGGTCTCAGAGCCCAGTCAGTGGTGTAGCTGGTCATACTGTCTGATAATTGCCCAGTAGGGAAGAGCAGGTGAGGTCAGATTGTCCTGCTCTGCACACACACACTCGTGGAATTTGATTAGGGAAGGGAGGAAGGTTTTGTGAGGTTATCCTATTATTATAGAGGTAGGAATGACCAGAATGTTGGCAAGAAAATTGATTTCAGGCCTCATGTGACTTGAGGGACCCACTGTGGTTAGGGTGGCCTTCAAGAGGACTCCTTGTCCTCTCACCTCTGCAGTCATGCAGTGCCCTAATACCTCCAGAACACACAGGCACTTCCCCAGGTGACTCGAGTACAGCCAGAAAGTCAGCCCAGTTTCCAGGCTCTTTAGGGTAATTCAACACAGGTGCCTCCTCTCTCCCATGGCTGTATAAGGATCCCAGGAGATGAGCCTCCAAAGCTGGAGTGAGGTGGTATGAATGCTTCCTGATGTGTGAGATCAGCTGTCCCCTGACCAGTGGCTCACCTTACAGATGATACCAGCAGCATCTTTGGGATTCTCTTACTGAAAACAAAATACAGCATTGTTGTTCCTCTACTGCTTTAGTATTTTTCTCTTGTAGATCTGGTCTTTGAAAACAGCCCAACAGCTGGCTGTCAGAAGAACAAATTATTGCAAAGATGCCAAATAATTGTGTGTTTAATTTCCTGTCCTAGGTGACCTGTATGGGGCCATCGGATCACCTGTGAGATTAGCAAAGACAGTCGTGGTTGGCAAAAGACATGACCTGGTCCAGAGGTTGCTGTATTTCCTCACTTACTTCATCAGATGCTCTGAACTTCAAGAGACACACCTTCTGGAAAATGGGGAAGATGAGGCCATTGTCATGCCTGGTACCGTTATCACTACCACGCTGGAGAAAGGAGAAGTGGAAGAGTCTGAGTATGTGCTTGTCACAATGCATAAGAACAGGGGCAACTTGCTACCCACTGAGTCTGAAGAGATGAGAGCTCCCAACTGCAGCTGTAGATACTGCAAATGTCCTGTTTCCCTTGCACAGAACATAGAAGGTGTTGCACAGCGAGAGAGAGAAGACATGCAAAGCACTCCTAAGGTAGAGCTGGAATCTTCTTCAGATGAGAACAGGACCATCGTTCCTGAGGATTGCCAGGAAGATGCTGTGGATGTGACACAGCCAAGGCCCTGCCTGGACACCAAACTAGAGACTGTGGTGTGCACAGGGTCAGCTTTGCCTGAGAAATGCATGGGAACAGAGTCTTGTTTGGAGCCAACAGCAAGCACGTGGAGGAGTGAGGATGGGCTGGAACCAGGCATCCAGGTGGGAGGTGGGACAAGGACACCCGGGATTGCTGTGGAGAAGAAGCCGCCTGATAAGCTCTTCATGGACATGTTTCCATGCAGTGCTGCCGAGGCACAGACAAAGGTGACTTTCCTTATTGGAGATTCCATGTCACCTGATTCAGACATTGAACTCAGAAGTCAGGCAGTAGTGGAACAAATTGCCAGGCATCACAGCCCGCCAGCAGCGGAGGCAGGAGTGTCTGCTGATCAGAACTGTGAAGCTAAACAAACTGTTGAGGACCAAAATAGAGACTGTGGGACAGCTGAATCCTTTCCTCAAGTTTCTAGTGAGCATCAGAGCTGGAACCCAAACCCATACAGTGCTGAGAGCATGAGTCTGTTTGATGAATATTTCACTGATGACAGTTCAGTTGAAACCCGGACTATTGATGATATTCCAGGGCAAGCAGCTACAAACCTTCTTGCTCGCAACAGTAGTTTAGAATTTTCTAAAAAGCTGTGTACAAAGGCTTGCAAACCACCTAGTGCATTTTGTAAATTTATGGACTCTGTTCGACAAGAGACCTACAAAAACTGCTTTAATGAGCAGGACCAAAGAGAGAAAATCTCTATTCGTGTCCCCCATGGGGACAGAGAAAATGTAGAGAAAAAGGTTGCCCCAGGAATTGATTGGGACATTCCAAGAAATGAGAGTTCAGACAGTGCCCTGGGTGACAGCGAAAGTGAGGATACAGGCCATGATCTAACTAGACTGGGCAGTAACTATTATGGAGGAGAGCAAGAAGACTGGGCAGAGGAATATGAGATTCCCTTCCCTGGGTAAGTACTGTTCAGCACTAACAGAGCATAAAAAAGATGGAGCCTCTTCTCATGTCACATATTTGGAGGCCTGTAGCCTAACTTGGCATCAGGGGTTGGAAAAGTGTCTCTTGAGCTTGCTGGTTGTTGAGGAATATTGAGAGATCAATGGTCTGGAAAAAAATACTAATGGTGTATTGTGATCTTGGCTTGTATACTCTGCTTTCATGATAAGCTGACTGTAAACTTTTTAAAAAGTGCTGGACTTCAAGTTAGAAGAGATATGAAAAAAGTAGAAATGCAACCTCTGTAAGCTGAGTTTGCTGTTTACTGTTCTACATCTCTTTGATATGCCTTTCTTGCAGGTCAAAATTAGTTGAAGTCAACTCTGTCCAGCCCAGTATTGCCAATTTTGGAAGATCCTTACTAGGAGGCTACTGTTCATCTTATGTGCCTGACTTTGTTTTGCAAGGAATAGGAAGTGATGAGAAGCTGAGGCACTGTTTGGTGTCAGATTTGTCTCATGCTGTGCAGGTAATTAAGCTATATTTGGTAAATGTATTTCTCACAGTAGGGAAAGATAAATGTTTGTGAAGGTACAAGCCTGCTGGAAGTGGAAATATTTTCTGTCATAGCTCCTGTCAGATTTCTCCAGTCCCAGGTCACCAATTTTTTTCTCCTCTCTCAATTAATCTGAAAAACATGGATATCTCACTGCAAATCTGGAGCACAAAAGATCAAACTCCCACTGAAGCCAGCTGGGAGGCTTGTGCCTGCGAAGATGGATCTCAGTGCTAAGCTGTATCATTGTCTCCTGAAGGCTTAGCAGCTGATGGTTGTGTCTCCACAGGATGGAATGATGTTAAACAAGCCCATATGCTGAGGTTGTGCCTCTCTTCCTGGGCACAGAGTCCTTCTGCAGTGGTGCAGAAGCTCCCATTGCTCCCTCCTGTCCCTGCATGTCTGACCAATGTGCTGCTGCTTGTGCAGCAGAATGTTCTCCATCAGAAATGTTCAGTATTTTGGAGACATTGCTCCTTCTTTAGGGTGGTAGTCCATGTGTCCAGTAGTGTTTCATTGGAAAAGGAGAAACCAGTGTACAGATAATGGTCTGAAGGGAACTCGTGCTTCTGACGTGTTGGAGATCATCTCTTTTCCACAACAGCTTTTCCCTAAATGAACTGGGGCATGACTAGGAAGTTTGGTATTTCCTCCTCCTCCTCCTCCTCCTCTTACCAAGGAAAGAAGTAGAAAGCAGGCTGTCACTGCAAGTGTGACATCTGCTCCCAGCTAGTTTATTCCCCAGAGAATGAGGAAAAACAGACTGGTGAGCAGCACTTTCCTGAGACTTGCCAAAAAATCCCCTTTTCCCTGCTTCTCATTCCAACAATGTGCATTAGATCTGCAGCCCTTCTCTGCATGCCTGTCCCCAATGGGGGCTGTGTTTTGCTCCCTGAGTGGTTGTTCCAGGGCTTGTTCAAGCTATTTGAGAAGTGTAACTGACTTCAGGTGAGAGAGGCAGCAGTGTGAGGCACCTGCTGCTGTGGCACAGATGTGTCTGAAGTAAGCCTGAGAGAGATTCTTGTGCTAATCTTCAGGTAAAACAGTAACTGCATTGCAGTTACTGTGTGAAGCCTGCTGACTCTTTGGAAGCAGATAATTGCTAACAGTTCAACCAAAAAAATTTATTAGGGAAGGACAGTGAGTTTCCAAATACTCCCTTTTTTGAACCCTTTTTCATGGCTTTGGAGAGAAGAAACAGCAGCAGGGGGGAATGACAAGACACAGGCTTGGTTCCTGACTCCCTCTGCTGGCATCCCATGAAAGAACACCAGTGACAGCTGGGAATAATCTGACCTTGCTAACACAGCCACACTAAACAGCAAGTTGGATTTTTGGTGTTTTCAGTTTTAGGAATTTAAAACACACTTCATATATGTCACAACTCTTTATATCAAATACCAAAAGATGTAACTGTCAGGCAGTGACACGCTTTAAAGCCTGTAAGAGAAAACAAAAAAAAGAGAAAACTATCCTTCTAAGATTGTGCCTTGCTCACAAAACCCCTCTGGTTTTAATGAATGGAATGCAATGTGGACAGATGTATTTTAGGTAAAGCAGTGTCTGGGATGCTATCCTGCTATCTAGCAGTGCTGTCCATCCAGGATGGTGAAGTTTTGTGAAAAGACCACTGTCATTTGTCATTCTCAGGATTCTGCTTTCCATTTTTTGTTCCTAGCACCCTGTTCTGGACGAGCCCATTGCAGAGGCTGTCTGCATTATTGCAGACACGGACAAATGGACGGTGCAAGTGGCCAGTAGCCAGAGGCGAATGATTGAGAATAAACTGGGAAAAGAAGTGTTAGTCTCCAGTCTCGTCTCCAACCTGCTTCATTCCACTCTTCAGCTTTACAAGCATAATTTATCTCCAAACTTTGTAAGTCTAAATGGAAATCATGAGGGTGATGGTTTTGAAGCACACTTTAACGTCACAGGTTAAAGATATGTAAGGCTCTGCCTAGTGTTTGTACTCACAGTCAGTGCAACTTCTGGTGTAGCTGTTATGATGCCTATCGAAATCAAAATCTAATCAATCTAATCAAAACAGCTGCCTCATTAATTTTGATTTAACATGTAATCAAAGGCTTCTGCTCAAAAATGAAAGGCCTGCCAGTGACCTGTCTCACCTAGACACAGCCACAGAACAGTCAGCAGGGGTATGGGATCTGTGCTTTCTGGTTTGATTCTGTCTTCTCCCTGACACAACTCTCTTTGCTTTTTAGTGTGTGATGCACCTGGAGGATCGGCTGCAGGAACTCTACTTCAAGAGCAAGATGCTGTCTGAGTATCTCAAGGGCCAGATGAGAGTCCACGTCAAGGAGCTGGGCATGGTGCTGGGGTATGGCCACAAACTTCTGCCAGCAGTGCTACCCTGGGTGTCTGGGTGCCACATCCTCTGCCTGGGCTTGTTCCTGAGCACAGCAAAATGGATTCCCAAATGTGGCCAGAACTCCTAAGTTACCATGGCTTCAGGCTTCTCCTTAGCCATTGCTCAATCATAAGGATCCCCCAGTCTTTGTGTCTTCCCTGCGAGCAGAATGATGGGCTCAGCACTCTAGAGCTTATCAAACTCCCTTCTCAGCTGCTCAGTCGTCACTGAACAACATGGGGCACCTGATTCCTCCAGGCTGACTTTCCCTACATGGCAGGAAACACTCTCTGTGTCATGTAAGGCACATAATACATCTCTGTGGGTGTGAGACATGCACAGAAGAGCTATTTAAGGAGTGTTTATAGAAGGCTCTGAGTAGTTTTCCTGCAGAGGATGAGCAGGAAGGCACACAGAGCATGTGTGATGCTGGACATGGCAGCTTTAGCTGGTCCTCTGCTCCAGTTCTGTGTCCCCCAGCTATTATTCCCTTTATTCTGAGGTAAGGCAGCAATTTTTCTTCCCCCATCTGCTTCCTCACCAGTTAGTTGGCCCTGTTAAAAAGCCAACAGACAGGTGGGAGTTCAGGCAGTGCTGACACTGAGGGAGCAGGCACATCTGGAGGGGTGGGAGGTCCAATTTGGCAGCTGCAGTGTGTAACCCATGGCCCAAGTACAGGTGCTGGGGCTCGAGCAGGCAGTGTGGGTTCTGACACGTGTTCAGCCCAGTGATGTTTCAGGCTGGATTAAAGATGACTCTTCTGCTTCCTTTCAGGATTGAATCCAGCGACCTCCCCTTGCTGGCAGCTGTAGCGAGCACTCACTCTCCCTATGTTGCCCAGATATTACTTTAAAATGCCAGAGGCCACAGACTTTTGACTTTTTGCCTCTCTGGAAACAAAGTGGAAGACAACTTGTTCTGGCTCCTTTCTCTTTGCAGCAAGTAAAACAAACTGCTTGTTGAGCTGCAGCACCTCCATATATGACTGCACAGTGTGCAAACAGTTGGAGACTTCTCTTTCTCCTCTACTACTTGGCCACTTACAAAAAAGGATAAAGAAAAGATAAAGGAAAACTGAGTAAGCCCAAGATTTCCACCACTGGAAAGCAGAGATTCTAGCAAAGCTGAAAAGATGCATTTTTTTTGCAGTTTCTGCCACAATGGTTGACTGTGACTTATACTGGGAAATGGAGGAAGAACTGCTCTGAGAAATACGTGATGCCATCACCCCTTACAAACTGAAAAAGAGAGCAGCTGCCTTCAGCCAGGCTTCAGCTGCTGAGGATCACGTTAGGATCTGTAATTCTCAAGCTGCAATGATTTGTAAACAACTTCTACTTTTTCACGTCATAGTCCAATTCTGAATACTTCCCAGAGGAAGAATGGGGCAGGGGCCTGGGATTTTTTGTAAGAAGCTTATTAATAACAGTCAGCTACAGAATTTATTTATGATCTTTCTCCTGGGAAGAGGAAATAGTGGGGGACAGAGGGCAGTGGAGAACGGAGGAAGAGGCCAACAGATAAACTAGCAATGGAGATTCTTGGCTGGATGCTGTAACCAGTATTAAATGTTTATAATGTTTAAATGTTGCTTTATACTAAATGATGCTTTTCTTCCTCAATGTAATCAAAATGTTAAAAACAAAAATAATCTAAAGAGAACGTTGGCTGAAATTTCCCCATGGGTTCCCCAGAATGACATGACAATTACCTCTAACTTTTTTATGATCTCTAAAATCTTGGACCATCATATTCTTTTTACAGCAGTCAGTCAGCTATTGAAAGAATTAACTAGAAATAATTGTACCAAAGCATTGGGGACAAAATAAGTAGACTTATTACCCTTAATTGCTCAGGTAACTAATTGATACATTTTTTAAAACCGTTCTACAAAAAAATGAACATTGATTACACCACAGTGTAGTAATATCCAAATTATTTTTTGACAAATATACTCTTGCTGCAGATGACTCCCTTTTCTACTCACTTGTGTAATTACCAGCAGGAAATGTTGTTTATTTATTCTCAGCATTTCTCTTTTACTCAGCCATCACTGGTTTTGTCATTGTATATACAATAGCTGTACGAGTAGCTGATGGACCCAACCTGGTGTAAGTAATGTAAATAGACAGTGGGAGGTGGATTATGTTTTTGAAGGCTCTACTACCTCAGTTTAACTGGAGACTTCATTCTAGGCTTTGTTTTGCATATTTGTCCTAGCAGCCAATTAATGTTGCTGATTTTTAGCTTCTGTTTTCATCTGTTATATTTAGTATACTGAATTTCATGGATTATCCACACAAGTAGGAGGCACGTATTCACTTGGTCGCTAAACTCTATCCAATTTCTATAAATACGTCATTCTGTAATCATCTTTTCAATAGTACAGCACGCCTGCTATTGTTGTTTGCAGAGTTACTTTAAGTACAAATCTATTTTAACCATTTGATAAACTTGAAAACAATAGGAGAGATCCCTGCCCCACCTCTGTCAGTGGCAGAACTCTCCTCCCTTCCTTCTCTGGGGCCAGGATTCACTTAGAGTAGTTTTTCAGTACTACTTAAAATCTGTCACCTAAAACTCTGTTTGAGGGAGATCTATGTGGCAAACCAACCTCTCCCTTCCATGTAGGACTGAGTCTACATCAGGAAGTGACCCCAGCATTAATACAGGCAGTGTCATTGGAAACTCTTTTGTATACAAAATCTAATGCTGACTGCTGCAGGGGAAAACCTCATGTTTAATATGTGATCCAAGGATTTGTTTCTCCCATTTTTCAAATGTCCTTTCCTTGCCACACAATTATATTACATCTGGCTTTTGGAATGAGCACAAAACAGGGGCCCAGTTGTGTAAACACATTTCTAATGAAATATAGGCTTGCACTCAGAACATGAATGTTTAACTCTTTGCTAGGATATACGGTATAGGCAGTGGTTAGGATAGCATGCTGTGCACAGACTGGCAGTGGTCACCTGGCAGTATCTGTGCAGCTGGGGCTGGCAGAGGAGGGTTCCTGCCTGCCTGGGGAGGTTCCATGGTGAGTTCATCCACAGCACGTGCCCAGAAAGCTGGGCAGCTGCACCCTCACCCTGCCATCCCCCAGGACTGTGCTTAGAATGATCCTTAGAGGAGAACACTGATCCTCATTTGTGTTGTTATTGTGCAAATTGTTGGGGTCACTTTGAAATGGGTTTGACTCACCAGAAGGGCCCTTGCATGGCTTGCAGTGAGTATTAACATGAGACTAGAAGGAGGTGGCTCTTGGGTGGCAGCTTCTCTGCTTCCCTCTGCCAGCACCACTCGGTAATGGCGTTAATGATGTGTTCATTCAGTCCCAGATGGAGCTTCCTCGCCATCCTCCCACAGTGCCAGTCCCTCCTGGCATGGCAGCACCCTCTCCACCTCAGAGAGTTGTGGGCAGAGCACAACCAAAACCTTGGTGTGATGGGAAGTTTTCCTGTGAGTTGACTTTTTGGGTACATGAACAATGTGGTACGTATGTCTGTTTGTTAAATAATATGAAAAGGGATTTTTACAGGATATTGCATTGACTTTTTAAAATATATCACAATTCTTTTATGTGAATAGAAAACTAATGTTTGATTTCTTTTTTCCACTATTCCCAATCTCCATTTTTAACATGTCTTATTTTTCTGGCTGAAACCTAAGTGTACTAGGCACACAAATTAGCAAATTGGATTTTGTTGCAATTGGCAAACACTGGGCTGCTAAGAACAAACAAGTGTTTAAAAGAACAGATTTTACACCTTGCATATGTTTTCCCTATTAGTTCTTAGAGATGTTTTATGACAATTTTTTGCTTTCTCTAAATTATTTAGATGGTGGTACTTGTAAAATGCTGGGTAAAATGTACATACTTGTTATCTCTTCTGTTTTTGTATATATTTCCCAAGATGTGCACTTGTATTATAATAACCATTCCCAATTTTAGGGGAAATTTGTGCAATAAATACAGTATGTCAGTTTAGTTCTGGTACCTTTTGTGTCCCTTTTTTGACATGTGCTGAGTCTGTTGGTGAGTGAACCATCTCACATTTGACATCTGTCTCCCCTAGGTTGCCCATTTTGGGGCATTGGTTCTGGCACTTAGCAGCACTGCAGCCATTTATTTTGGGATCTCATAAGTAATTAATTGTTTCAGATAGGAATTTGTGAGTGAACTTGCTGTCCCTTCAGCTGTGAATGTTGTTGGTCCCCAGAAAACAATAGTGAGATGGGAGAGAGGTCCTGATCTTCTCTACTGATGCTTGACTTTGTGTGAGGTGAACAAACATAAGCAGGAAGCCTTGTCTTCCACTGGCTCATACATTCATTCCTAAAGTGACCTGCAAAGATATTTGTCAGGAAAAACAATTAGGAAGATGTAGCAGAGTGTACAAATGAGGCTTTAGAGCATCTGGGTTAAATAAGGTCCTGTGTTCCCAAAGAATGGAAAAAAGACAAGGAGAAGATGGAAACCTTTGCCCGAAGCAGCTGCATCTTCTATTTTTGATAGATGCTCCGTGTTTTCCTGCCATGGTGTGTACCTGCCCAGGTGCCCTTGCCACATGCAAGGTGCAGGATGAGCTGAGGGATGAGCTGAGGTTAGTGTCCCTGAGCCCTGTCTTGCAGTGACCAGCTGCTGGGCAGGGAGCACTGTGGGTCCCACACTCAGCACAGCCAGACAGCACAGGAGCCTTCTAGGATTTCCACTTGCACCTGCCAAGTCCTGTCTTGTAAAAGGACGCCCATGATGGAAGGGTTTGGAAGATTGGAATTTGTCCTCTCAGAGGAATGAAAGCCACAACAACTGACTCTTGGGTGCTTAAACTGGTCCTGTAACGCCACCGTGAGGCTTCCCTGTGCACAGGGATGAATTGCTCTGGCTCTGCCATCTCTCTTGGCATCCCAGGTAACACTCCCAATGGCTCAGTGCTCCCTGTGGGTGACTCAACAAAGCAATTAACACAGGATACCTTGCCTTTGGATACTGATAACACAGGAGGTTATTGCTGGCCTGGTGTACTTGTCCCGTGGTAGATTCACACTGAAGGTGCAGGCAGCTCCAGCAGAATCTGCAGCAGAAGATTTTCGACTTTAGCTGGGAGCTCTGCTGTGGAACACTGAAGATGTGCACTGTCAGACCTCCTGCAGGGCTTCTTGGGCTGAGTGCACCTGACAGAGGGCAGAGAATTTTGTGTTACCAGAGTAGACAGTCATGAGGTGTCCTCCTGACGGGGATGGCAAGAGTAGCTGGAGTCATGTGTCTGCGTGGGTGTTTGGCAGCAATGATGTGAGCAGTAAATTCAGCAGTATAATCACTGCAGCATCTAGAAAATGCTGATATTAAGGCCCAGAATTTATTTCCTTTTTAACTTTCCAGCTAGACTGGGACATAGCACTTGCTAACCAATATTCTTAATGCATTGTTACTTGTTTTCTGTAATTCCCTTAATTTTCCTGAAACAAAAGTGAAAGCTAATTCACTTAGCTGAGGCAAAGACAGGAAGGAAGCTACAGCCCCCCAAGTACCATGACATCTCTCATCTCCCACATTATTTCCAGGGGTCTGCAGAAGAGGATATGATTTTTTTTCTGTGTGGCTTAGAGCAAAATAACCACAGGACAATTTCTGGAGCCAGGGGTGGGAAGCAGCTCGGTGTGTTGGTTGCATAAAAGCACAGAGCTCCTAACAGCTCTCTGCTGAGCTGCTGTTGCTTTCTTCTCCCTTAAACATTTATGGTTAAAAAACAGTGGCCTTGTAGTTGGAGGTAAAAGTAAGCAGAGAGCCTGGAGATACATGTCTTCTGAGTCTCTGTGCTGCAAGGAACATCTCTGTTTATGTGCTGCAGCATGCACATTCTGTTCCAGCCATGCCCTCATTTATTTTGTGGTACAGGAGCAGTTACAGGCTTTGCACACCCCCCTGCAGCCTTCTTGTCTTCCCTCTGTACAATCAAATCATTTTTGCTGTTGCTACAGGCAGATCTAAACACTTCAGATTTTGAAAAGTGTTGCTGGTGTTGGCTGGAGATCCTTCTTTAGTGGAAGCAGCGCTTTTCTGTTTTGACTGCCAAAGAAGCACAAGCTCAAATCCTACGGGATCTGTCCAGGCTTTTGGAGCAGAACCTGATTCCCCAGCAGCAGCGGCTTTGCTTTGAGAGTCCTCTGGCAGAGGAGCTGGAAGCTAAATTATCTGTGCCCAATAAGCCTGATATCTCTCCCAAAGGGGTGGTTAATTTTCCCATTGCTGTGGTCAGTGGGAAGGAGCAGACATTGCAGGACAGGCAGCTCAGCACTGAGGAACAGGAGTGAGAGCACCTGCCCCGACTGGCACAGAAAGACATGGGGCTGTGGGTCCCCACAGGAACCTGGTGGAAGAGCTGCTGTGACTCTCCTTTCACCGAGGGACACTGCTGGGCAGCATCTGCCTCAGCAGTGCCTGCTGGCCTGCAAGCCTGTAAAGTTGTGTGGCCTCTGGAAATGAACAGTTTCACGTGAGCCATCACCTACATGTCACTTGGGTCTTGCTCAGGCTCTCTGCTCTCTGGCAGCTTGTCTTCTGCTAGAAGCATAGTAGCAGCAAGCAGCATGTTACTCCCATGTACTTGTTTATTTTCATTACCAAAAATATTTGTACAGCAGCAGAATTTCATTTCCAAAACCTCTGTGTGTTCCAGCTGTTTGTTCCCAGCAAGAGCTTAAGACATCTGCTCCGAGGGTGGGGATCAGTGCCTGGGCTCCTGCCTTCAGCCGTGCCCCTGGGAACCGGCTGCAGCAGGGCCCGGAGAGCTCTTCATGCCCGTCGCTGGTAAATATGGCACAAGAAGGTGCAGGAGTAAAGGCAGGTGACAGCAAGGAGCTGTGGTTTGGGATAAGGAAAGGCTGCCTAAAGCACATCAGGAGTGGTTTGTGGTGAGACGCCCGCAGCACCTCCCCAGTCCCGCATGGCCTCAGAGGACACGGCGGGGACACCTTCCCCAGCCAGATGAACCCAGTGCCGGGCGCTGCCTCCGCCGGCCCTGCTGCCTGTGGCCCCGTGCCTGAGCAGTGCCGCGGCGGCTGCAGCTGTGTGGGCAGGGCAGTGTGTGCAGGGTCCGGCCCCGCAGTGCCCCACAGCCGGCCCAGGGGCTCTGCGGAGCGAGCCCGCACAGGGGCTGCTCCCTGCTGGGCTGAGCCGGCCCCGCAGTGCCCCACAGCCGGCCCAGGGGCTCTGCCGAGCGAGCCCGCACAGGGGCTGCTCCCTGCTGGGCTGAGCCGGCCCCGCACACTCGCCCCGTCTCCAGGCCCGGCTTCCCCAGCGCTCTCCCGGAGCCCCGCAGTACAGCCGGGCAGCGGCTGGGTGCTCAGGCGGCGGAGCACGATGAGCCATCCCGGCCCAGCCAGCAGTCCTTATTGCAACATCCCAAAGGAAGTATCTGGGCCGCAGGCTCGTCCCGGATTTCCAAAGCAGCACGGGAGATAAGCAGATGCCTTTTTCTTATGGCTCAGCTGCTCTCCCTTGCCCCAGCTGTGGGCAGGCCCCTGGCTGTGAGGGAAGCGCCCTGTCAGGGTGCCGGTGGTGACTTCTGCTATGATTCACCTCTCATTCCACCTTCCTGCTTTCAGTTTGTTGTTTTCCTTAAGGACCCGCAACCCAGCACCTTTAGCAACAGTTTTTCTGTAGATAAAGCCTCTTAGAAATGAAATTATAGACTAAGAAAAATCTTAAGGAAGAACAAGACAGGTGGCAGGATGGAAATGTCCTGCTCTGGCTCATCTTTTTTGCCTTACAAAATCAGAACCTTGTGTGAACAGGAGGGAGCCGCTTCCTCTGATGCAGGTCACAGGGGAGCCCTGTGGGGCCAGGGGTCAGGGCCATCCCTGGGCCACTGCCTTTTAGCCCATAAAGACATTGTTTAATTGCTGCTATTTTTTGGTTTGAAGATTTCATCTACCCTGTGCTTTCTAAAATACTGAGGGAGAGGCACCCTTCCTGACCATGGTGCCTTTGCCTGCTCCCATTGTTCAGTTTCTAGCACTAACCAGAGTGTCTGTTTAATCTGGAACTTGCTTTTCCTTCTTTGTTAACTCCTTAGGATGAGCTTGGATTCCACTGGTTGGACAGACCTTGTTTTTTCTTATGGAAAAGCACTGAGGAGGAATGGGGAGCCGTGCAGATCATGTGAGGCTCTTCTGTGCTGGAGAAATTGCAACCAATGCTGCTTTCATCATTATTTCCTGCATGAGCAGGATGGGCTGAAGTTGCAGCTCTGGGACACATCAATGTGTCACTAGTGGCAGTGCTGGGGCCAGGTGGGAGGCTGAAGGTGAAGTTTGTCCTAGGTTCTTAATGGAAAACAAAAGTTTTCCTTAAGTGGCATTGAAAATGAAGGCAGAGTTTCCTATGGAAGTGCACGTAGCTCTGCTGAGGAAGAACATTTCCTTGAGAAATGAGCTTCTTACTTCCCAAAAAGGTTCATTAATTTAGTTTTCTTGGCTAATCAAATGGATTTCTAGAATATTTTCACTAATGTCAACAAAAGAAAAGTGTTTTGTAAACAGCTTGGAGCCAGCGTAGTGCAGTGGTGAGGGTGCCTGGAGGCAAAGCCCAAGTCTGTGCAGGGCTGAGCCCAGCAAGTCCCTTGGCCAGCTCCCAGTGCTGACACAGGGTCACTGGTGGGACATCTCCTGAGCAAACACCCTCATTGGGGGTGGCAATGGCAAGAAGTCACTATGCTACAAAGGTGTCTATAGACAGTGACTTTAGGTCAGAGTGTACCTGTGGGTTTATATGGTTGATTTTCCTGCCAGGGATGCTTTTCACTTTGGAGAACTTCAATGTGTTGGAAAGACTATGTTCATGATTTTTTCTATAGTTATTTCTACAATCACTTCAAAATTACAGCCATGAGCAATTATATTTTTCAATAGCTTATTGAGTGCACTGCATCCTAAGAAATTAACTACCACATTTTCAAGGAGTACATTTATTAATAGCAGCTGTAACTAGAAATCTTGTCTAATTTTGATCACTAACAGTGGGTTTAAAAGACATGAAAAAATAAGGGCTTCTGTTTCATGTATTAACAATGAGTGATAAAATTTGTGGGAGATATTCTGAGTGAACAAAAAAATTACAGCTGCGTTCCTTGTGCTGCAATAATTACTGATCATGCACTTTATTCTTTAAAGCTGTTTTTCTTGTACAGTTTAACTAAAGGTCTTGATCTCTGTCATTTCACATGACATTGTTTTGAGGCTGGTTAGGCTGTAAAAGGCAATAGCCTGAGGGAGAATTTATTTTTCAAAATAAAACTTGACTCTCCAAACTATTTCTTAAATTATAGGGTAGTGAAAAGCAGGCCTTTCCCATGGAAACAGAGTTTTTTAAGAACTGTAGACTTGAACTGATTCAGTATTAAAATCAAGGGTTCTATCTTAGGCTGGTAAGAATGCCCATTGCTCCTGGCAACTGCAGGTCTTCACAGCTGTGAATTGAGAGACATGTTTTTCAGGGGAAAATAGTCCTTAACCTAAACAAAACTTTTCAGATATTTTGAGGCTGACCTTCTCTTCCTTGTCTGTTTTTCCCAGGTTGTCTGGCTGGGGATCTGCTGACCTCACTGGATTGCAAGCTCCTACAGCAGCTCATCCTTCCAATGAAGGAATCATGGGCCCTCCTGGAGCCCATGCAGGGTTTGTCCAGTGCAAGTCATTAGTCTCAGAAATAAGGGGTGAATTCCTGCTTTTTCAGGATGTGAACAACAGAGGCAGGATTGGAGGAAAGAGGAAATGTCTTCATCAGAAGTGTCTGTCCTCTGCCTTTATCACTTACAGTCATAGCATGAAAGCTCATTAGGTGTGATTTGGCTGTTTCCTGTTCAGGCTGTCAATTAAAGAGGCAGCTGAGCAGCATTGCTGGAGCATGTGGTGGTCTCATTATCTCAGCAAGGGAAACACAGAACCCTCACCCCCTCCTTGCCCATGGTGTTCAAATTAAATGGTTTTAAATGAAGAGAGGGTCAGTTTAGGTTAGATGTAAGACAGAAGTTTTCTGCAGTGAGGGTGGTGAGGCCCAGGCACAGGATACCCAGAAAAGCTGTGTCTGCCCCATCCTGGAAGTGTTAAAGCTGAGGTTGGATGGGGCTTTGAGCATCCTGGTCTAGTGGAAGATGTTCCTGCCCATGGCAGGGGGTTGGAAGAAGATGACCTCTGAAAGTTCTTTCTAACCCAAATAATTCTGTTATTGTATAAGTTACTGACAGCTTCATCTGTTGGACCACCATCACTGCATTTCCAGTTTTGGGGTGTTTCTGACACCTGTCTCCAACTCACAATTTTGCCAGACCCCAGGACATGGCTTTACTGGTGATTCCCACCTTGGGCACAAGGTGCTGCAGAGCTCTGCTCTCTCAGTTTCTTACTGCAATACTCTTCTTGCCAATTTTAATTACAGATTCTTTACCATGTGTATGCACATCCTGGGGTGCATTCTGGGGTAGTTCCTGCTCAGGGTCTCCTTAACTGCAGACCCACAAACTGTTTCCATTTCTCTTGGTACCTTCTTCAAAAGCACAGCACTTTTGTAATGCCCTCCTTGCACAAGACCCAATGACAGTTCACAAACTACTACAGCAATAGTTTATGTAAAAGAAAACACTTCTACTGCAAAGGCAATTTTGCCTTGGATAAAGAAGACAATGAAATCCAACTGTTCCAATGAAATGGACTGCCATGGAAAATGTCTGCCACTCTGGAAAAAAAGTAAGTCACTAAAGCAGTTTGAAAAAAAGTAGTGAGACAGCTGCTGGTACCATCTCTGGTTTTTAGTGTGCTGGAATGGCACTGAGAGTATCCTTGACACAGGTAAGGCAGTAAGGGCACTTAGAAGGCAGCTCCACTCAGCTTTCTAGAAAAGTCAAAGGTTACTAGTTCACTAGTGCAGTCACTTCATACGCACGTACTGAAACTCATATTTCCTTGACAAGATTTTTTGTTGTGTCAGGGTTTTTCTGGAAGTCAGTGTGCTTCCTGTGGGCCAAGCAGGTCACTGTAGGAACTTCATTATGGGTAGAGGCCCTTGGCCCTACCAGGGAAACTTCTAGTGTAATGCCCTGGAGGAATCTGCCACGGGCTTTGAGAATGCCTTGGTCCTTGGAGTGAGACAAAAAGGCTTCCCCCGTGGTGCTCTGCAGCACTATGTTAATCCACCCTTTGCCCTGCCCTTGTACCTCCCCTGTGCCCACAGACCATTTTGGCCCCTGACCCCATACTTAACCAGGACACTGCATTGATTTCTCTCTTTTGTCACTGGACTTCTTCAGCATGACTTTGCAATAAATCTCGCTGGAATTCTATACAGGAGACCCTTCCCATCTTTCTTTGCTGACCTATCTGTGATGTGTGTGTGGATTCAGTGACTGGCTGTGCCTGCCTGAGTGGTTTCCTCAGAAGATGCTTTCAGAAAGGTAGCAGCAATCACCATCCATTTCCATGCTGCTACAATTGTGTTTCCTTTTTAATAGAAATTGCAAATACATTTCCAAATACAGCTCTGGAAATACCCAGCAGCCTCCATCACCTCTTCAGTGTTCTGGTCTGGGGAATGCTTATGTCTCAGCTTTCACCTACATGGAGTGAAATGCCTAAAAATCTCAAGAAATTGCAGCTGCCTTAATGTCATCACTGGTATCCTACCTAATAAATATTTTCCTAAAAAAAATCTAAGTCCTCTCTCTCTGAGGAAGAAGACCACTTCCCTTGGGGTAAGCAATCATAGGTAAGTTGTATTTGTGTATTTGGGTGACATCTGTTTTACTGGGCAGGGCACTCAGCTGTGCACTCAACAGCTTGCATCACCCTCTGATTCATACAATCATCTGACCTTCATCTAACTGCTGCTCTGCTTTTATTTCCTTTTCTCCTTACAAGTTACAGTAAAGGAAGTTCTTCCTGTGCTCCATACACAATGCTTCCTTTCATTCAACGTTCGGTTGTACTTTTAGCATTTAAAAAAGCAACCAGTACAACCATCTACTGGAAAAGCCCAGGATGAAATATCATGTCCCTCTCCCCTCACATTTACCCCCCCTGCAGACTACATGCACTCCAGGAGTTGCTGTACTTTGGACACAGCCTCACTTCCTGGGTGAAATCCCAGCTGGGAGATTCTGCAGCCCCTCAGAGTGGGATGATGGGGTTTGCAGCAAGGGTTCCTCCCTGTCTGGTGTTTGGAAAGGTGAGCATGTCTTCCAGGAGGAGTCTAACTCTGCGGGCTTCTGGTGCTGTACCTTCAGCTCCCGCTCTGCCCTGCTGAGGCCGTTCCTCTGGGTACACACTTGTGTCCTTCCCTTGCAGCTGAAGAAGGACAGCCATCTCCCTGGATGTCTCAACTTTCTGAAGCATGAAGGTAAAATAGTCTGGGGGTCTCTGAGCAGGAGCATCTCAGGTGTCTGAGGCAGGAGAGCTTCAGCTCTCTGTGGTCGGAAGAGGCCACCACAGGCTTTGGGATACTGTTGGAATTCAATAACCCTTGACACAGAATTACTGCATGTTACCAAGGACAGGGTCTCTAGAAGGAAGGGAGGAAAACCACATTGAGTGGAAGAAGAGTCATCTGCAGATCTTTCTAAAGCTAAAAATAGTTAGGATTTTGTCTGCAGAAGACAGTTTGTCCTGTTATGCTGCTACCATCATGTGAGCAGGCTGTATGCTTCTGCATTTGAAGACTAAAACTGACATGCTGAAAACAGGAACTTTCTGGAAATTCCGCATGCCGGAGATTTAATGGTTTCAGTGAGTGTCCTGATATCATCTCATCCATATGGCTGTGCTTGGATAGGGGAACTAAACATGTCATTAGCTCTGTGTGACAGCTACAGCTGGTCTGTAAACTGCACAGATAAAATTTGCCATAACAGAAGCAACTCCACCAGCCTAAAAGTAAACAACTCCCCGGGTAAGAAAATAGTAAGTTAGATTCAAACTCAAGCTGGGGACCCCAGCCAGTCCCATTCAATCCTGAATGCAGACATCTAGTTGGTCAGTGAGCTGGGTGGTGTTGAGACCTTGACCAGTTGGTTGTTCAAGCATGGCAATTTTCAACCCCCTATAAAGGGGGTGTTATCAACAATCGTGGGCTGTTGTTGTGTGACCTTTGGATGAGTTCAGTCATGTGCCTGTCTCCAAAACTGCGACCAAGCACAGCAGCTCTATAGGGTCATTGAAAGTCAGATAAGAGTTCATAAGGAATCATAAAGGATGCCCGACATCCTGTGAAGAGAGATGATAAAAGCAACTGCCCCTGACAGTGAATGTTTCAAGGTGAGGGAACCCAGTTTAAGAGCATGGAGGAGCTGAGCTCTTGCTAACTCATGTCAGAAGGAGTTGTTTATCCCCTCTTCATCAAAAAAATCAGACTAACAGCATCAACATGTGACTAAAACCAGAGGATGATACAGGGAATTTTGGCCTTCATAACGTTGCAATGACTTCACCAAGCATTCTTGGCTCCCAGGCCTGGACTGAGTCTACTAAACTGTGCAACATTTATTCATAATCAAGTTATAGTTTATACATGCACAAAAACACAAACACACAGACCTGTATCTTCCTACAAATGCACCAAATGTGTGCAAACAATAATCTGATGCTGGCTGAATTGCCACTGTGGTCTAAGCTGCGATAGCAAAGCTTGTGGTCACAAAGAACCTGGACATCAACAGCAAGAGAACTGTAAGAAGTGCAAGTCTTCCCCAGCCTTGGTCTCGATTCAAATGCTGTAACATTTCTCGTAGGATTTCACAAGTAAGTAGCATGTATTTGATTGCATAAAGCAGTGAAATTGCCAGTCAGGCATTTATTCACTGTTTCTTAATCTAGATGATTGCCAGTTAAGAAAAAGTCTAGACTGTTGGCCTGTTCTTTGGCAGAAAAGAAGTTTTTTATTATTTTTCCACATGCTCGAAGAATTACTCCATTTACTTAAAAAAGGGGAGGGACTGACATCCTATTTACTCTAATTTTCATCATATTTAAACTGGCTCTTCTCTGTAGGCATGCCCTGTTCTTTTACCAGCTCAACATTGTTGGCTAAAGTAACAAATGCCACAGATACACAGAATGGTCACATTGAGTTATGCAAGTGTTTGGCTTTTTGCCTCTGAAAATAGCTACTCAGTAGAAAAATACAAATCCCATTGCATGGGTTATAGCAGGTCACAGACACAAAATCCTCACTGTTTGTGAAATCTCCTTGCAGCTTATAGTTGTACAACTTTTAACATTCCCCAAAAATTAATGGGAATAAGATATGTTAAATTGGCAACTGATACCAAATTACTGGTGGAGAGTTTTCCACGCCGAGATTGTTCTTTCTTTTTGTTACTCAAGTCTTCATCTTTATGTGTGCCCAACCCATTCTTCTACCCATCTTCCACTTTCTAATGGTTTTTGGCATGATGTTTCTGATGATGAATGAAGAAAATCTTTCAGTTGAAGCTGATTATAGCAACACAAGACGCAAATGGAGCAGTCAGGATTCCAGATTACCTACTGTCAGGGCAGGTTTTCCCTTGCCACCCCCATCTTTAATATTTTCAGGCTTAAGTGTGGACATCTGTTTACTGTTTCTGGATATCTCCAATGTCTAGAAAGGTCCATGTGCTCTTCTGGGTTTTGCCAACAAAATGCTGGGACTGGAATCACATATCTGTAGGTAGTGTGTAGTAAAAATAAAGTGGCAAAAAGCCCAAAAAAGAAATTGATACAAGAGCCTGTTTCTGACAGAGCTGTTCTATGGCAGTGTGTAGCAAGCCACCAGGGCTTGGAGCAAAGCAGCTGGGGTTTAGATGTCATTTTGTAACTATTTTCAATGTTTTTTGCAGTTCTTATTCTGTTTTATCAGACACTGTGGATAATGTTGTACACTACATCATGCCTGGAGATCCAGTCTGGATCCCTCATTGCTTCTGTGCCTGGCTGTAGGCTGGTGTTCAGTCTGGGAATTTGTGTGCAAAAGAAAAACGAATACGTAGGCTACTAACTTTATTCCCGTGGTGAGTGTCCACTTCTGTGTTATGTTCATTGTAGGAATGCTGAACAACTGGAATAGGTGGTAAAATGAGTTCCCTTCTAAAAACCAAGAATAGGGTTTAAATTATTTCAGATCCATGAGAACTGTGAGTGCGCAGATTTCACCAAAAGATGGGGTTTTTTTGCTAGCTGTTTGTTATTTTTTTTTTCCAGCCATCTGCACCTGACGAGTATTGACTAATTTTTTACATGATCTTTAAATATAAACTGAGCTGGCAAAGCTCTTGATTTGCTATTGCATCTCTGATTAAAAAAAAAAAAAAAAAAAAGGGGGGGGGAAATTAGAGAAAAAAAATCTCTAAAATATCTCCTAATAAAGAAGGATTTATGCCTCAGTTTTTTCTTCTTCTCATCTCCTTAGTTACTCAGGAGGGCTTTTTCTCTCTATCTTTTCCATTTGGTTCTTGGCAGGGAATCTCTGAAGATTCCCACCCCACTGGAAACAAAATTTTATGTACTAAAGTTGAAGGAGAATAACATGTTCTGCCAAATAACTAGTACAAACTTCTGACCTTTGGAACAACAATAGACATGATATTTGGAAATCTTACATTTGCAACAAAAGTTCAAAGAGAAGGGGGGAAAAAAAGAAAGAAAATAAGTTTTGATAGACTTTATGAGACTGAAACCTGTGTCTTTCCCATCAGTTTTGGGAGCATCTCATATTCTCTGTTGTGCATGCAGAGTAATGACTGTGATGTTAAGGGCAGCTGCTCTTTAGATCCCAGCTGTCCATCCCATGGTTGTGCCTGCAGTGATACCAGGCACAGCATCGGAATAGTCTATATTGGAGGAAACAATGTATTTCCGCAGGTTTGTTTGTTGTTTTTTTGGTGGGTTTTTTTATTTATTTATTTGTTTTTAAGGAGACAGTAGAAATATTACAAAACAACGCAGAAGGGACAATCAAATCCTTGAGCACAACAAAGGGAATTGTGTCATAAAGGGCAAGGGGTAAAGGGAATGGGAAAGGGTAGCTTGAGAAAGGGCAGGAACAAAACCACCCTTGATTATTAGGAAGGAAAGAGGAAAAAAGCAAAAGGGTACACGCAACACAAGTTGTGCGCCTGCAAAGCTTTGATCTCACAAATTTACACAATCGCGCTTGTAAATAGGAAGGAAAATCTTGCGATGCGCGTTTGGTATGTGGCTGTTTCCTGTTGTCCCCGAGCGGCCGCCAGGACAAGGAACGCAGAGATCAGGAGTGTGTAGAGTTTGTAAAGCGTGTAGAGTTTGTAAAGCGTGTAGAGTTTGTAAAGTGTATAAAGTGTGTAAAGCGTGTAGAGTTTGTAAAGCGTGTAGAGTTTGTAAAGTGTATAAAGTGTGTAAAGCGTGTCGAGTTTGCAAAGCGCGGCAGGAGCCCCGAGCGGTGGCACCGCCTGCCCTGTATTCGATGCCGAGCGCTCCGTTCGGCAGGGAAGCGGCACCGAGCCCGGCCCGGCGCTGAGAGAACGGCGCTGCTCCTCCAGACACGCAAGCCAAAGCCTGGAGAAGCTCAGGAATCACGGAGGTCAAAATTCCATGAACTTAGCACGAGGGAAATGCACGCAAACTCAGGGGAAGTTGTGATGTGACACCGTGCCTGCCGTTATGGCTGCGCCCAAGTGATGCAGCAAATGCTTTATTTCGAATGCAGATGACTGAAGAAAACGCTTTATGTCGAGTGTACAGGCAGCACAAAAGCAACTTCCATATGAAACCCGCGGCCTCCTGAGGGCCCGGAAGCGGCGCCCCCGCCACGCGCACGCGCGCGGCCCCTCCCAACCCTCGCGAGCCTTCGCCCCGCGCCGCCCGCGGCCCCGCCCCCTGCGCGTCCCGCACAGCCTGGGGGCGGGGCTCGCCCCAGCCCCGCCCGCTCCCGCTCCGCCCCGCCCTCCCTCTTCTTGCTGATTCTATGGGTTAAAGCGCCCGCTCTCGCGCTTTTCTTTACCGCGGGATGCTCGGGGGCTGACCGGCGCGGGGGGTTCGGGCGGGGGCGGCGACTCCCGGCGTCTTCAGAGAACACGCGGGCTCGTACTCTCCCTTCGGGTTCCTTTCCGGACCCTGTGGCCCCGCGCCGCGGAACAACTCGCCCGTCCGCATCGCTTTGTGCGGACGCGGAGGGCGGAGCCGCGGGGGCCGAGCGCGCGGGGAGTCCCGCTCGGGCCGGTAACTTCGCACACGGAGCGCTCGCGCCGCGATGGGGAGCGGCGCCGGCCGCCCCGGGAACGCGCCGGGAGCCGCCTCCAGCCGCCCCGAGTGCCGCCGCCGCCGCTGAGCCCGAGGCGCCCCGAGCGCCGCCCGCCTGGTGAGCAGCCAGCCCGGCGGCGGGCACCGTGCCCGGCCCCGCTCCCGCCCCGGCCTCCCCCGGTCCGCTCCCCGCCCGGGCCCCGGCGCGGGGGACGCTTCGGGCTGCGTCTCCGGTGGGCCCGGAGCGCGGCGGAGCCCGGGTAGGAGCCCCGGCGGGCGCGGCCCGCCGCTGTGCCCCGCCAGCTGCTGCCGAGGCGCCGCGGGGCGGGGGGCGGAGGGCTGGAGGATGAGCGCCCCGGTGGAGCCCAGGATCAAACAGGCGCTGCGGAAGAAACCCGCGGAGCGCACTCCGGAGGTAAGGCGGCTCCGGCTCCTTCCCACTTGGTCTTTTTATTTACTTTCTCACTTTTCCTTTGCGTAAATCCGTGTTCCGACAGCGCGGAGTCCGCGCTGCGCGCACAGACCGGGCTGGCGCACAAAGTTCTGTCTGGAGCTCGGTTGTTTATTTCTTTCTCTCCAAAGTTGGCCTTCTCGGCACCAGCAGTGGTTTAAACGCCTCTACACGCTGGGTAGAGGCACAAGGCGCTTCTTGAAGTACTTCGGGCCAAGTGTTGGAAGAAGAATTACAAGAAGTAGATCACCGAAAAGTAAAATGATGCATGTTTAAGTGATGCAAAACTTATGGGAAAAGTTAGGGAGCTGAAAGGCTTTGCTTTACCTGTACGGTGATGCAGATTTAAACAAAACCAAACTAGTTATGCGGCCCAGACTTCATAAAGATGTTTCTGCGGTGAGTGGGAGGGTAGAAATGTGTGAGGCTGGTAAGCTACAATAAAACGCATTTTCCAATTAACTGCCTTCTCTGTCCCTTCCCCACAAACTAGTCTGTAATCAGCCATGTGTTTTTGGGAATGGTAATATCATGAAGCATTAAGTTAGTAACGAAATAGGTTTGATACCGCTTTTATTTGTTGAAGGTCTGATTGGAGTGTATTTGCTTACTTGCCCTTTGCCTTCCTTTATTTGTTTCTCTTGCTGTGATTTTTTTCTTTCATGTGCTCAAGAACTAGAGCTATGAAGTGATACACTCTTTGAGTTTTTCCCTTGGAGACTGGGAAACATCTGTTCTCCCTTGGTACTTCATGGAGTGCAGAATGTCCTGTCCGGTCTTCCTTATAAGTTAATTATGGAAGGGTTACTTAGAGAGCTGCTCCGGACTCATCCTACCGGGACAGAGTCCCTGCTTCCCTTTCAAATCAGCCGAGTGAGTCAAGTACAGATGTTCAGTCCCAATGGTTACTTGCTTGGGATATCCGTCACACTGCTCCTTGTACCTCTAGTTTAATCAGGAGACAGTCTGAGTATCCATTCTTTTTTCTTTACTTTTAGCACTCCTCTTTTGCTTCACACTTTTCTTTCTCTTCAGCTGTAGTCTTCAGTTAGCAAAATTCCTTTGCTAGTGTGGCTTGCGGTGTTGGGCAACTGGGCTCCTCACACAAGTGTCATTCATGAGCTGGCGTTCTGTGCTGGCTTGTCAGGGGTTGGACTTTGGGGAACAGGTAATCTGGCCTGGCTCAGAACCTCTACTCACCACTGCTCCTGCTTGCTGTACTAACCTCTGTGGATGTGTAGGGCTTTTTGTTTTTTTTTTTTTTGAGGCATTCCCAATTTTTCCCCTAGCAGCTGTCATGGAATTCCTTATGGTTGTCACCTGGTTTTGACTAAAACGGCCTTAAAATAATTATTTTACTTAACCTTGTAGTGCTAAAATGTCAGATATCACAATGACTGACTGCTTGTGGGTTTGTGTGCATTTGTGTAGGTTTCTGTTGAGAGTGATGTGAGTTTTGTGTGCAGGTTTGAATTTGCCAAGGTATCTTAATTGTGGGAAAAAAATCTAATCTTTGCTAATCTAAGTAATAGTACTTGTAAAATGATTTAAAAAATCTAAATTCCTTTGTTAATTTGGCTCTGTTTTGGCAGGCTAATTTTAGAGACACTGCACAGTGACACTACTTGTGAATAAAGTTAAACATGTGCTTAATACCGGCGGGATTGGGTCCTCCTTTCTGCCTCCCTGTTGATGAGGAGATAATTACAGTCAAATCACTTTTGTTTTCTTAGGATACTTTTGTTTACATAAATTTAGAAGGAAAAGCTTTTCCCTGATTTGATAGCAGGGTGTACCTGGGGGTCCCCAGTCTGTATCTCTGCTACCTGCTCAGGCTCACAGCATGGAATCCCCTGTCACACTGATAGATTTCCAAACATCTGCTCCTGGATATGGAGACAGATGGATATAGGCTGCTAAGTGGAGAAAACAATTGCAATGATGTTTATTCATTTATTTATTCTCAACATCCTGACTTGTCCTCTTTCCTCTGTAGGCTGCAAGACAAGGGCAGGGAAGCTGAAACCTGTTTAGCACAGCCATTAGGATCAGACCCAAATTTCAGGTGTCCCTGCACAGGATGAATGATCTGGTGACTCCTGTCTTGAAGTATCCAGTTATACACAGACTAAAGTGTGGCTTCATTTCTCCCCTCCTACTCTGGTGGGAAGGTATCATCAGTTCCTCCCACACGAAATCAGCTGCACGATGCTGCTCGTGCACTTTGACAGCATTTTTGTACAGGAACCCCCTCAAATTCCCCAGAGCCATGATTGGTATTTTATGATAAGCCAAAGCTGCTCATCCACAAGAGTTTGAATCGTTTTCAGTCCCTTTCTGCCCCCATCTCTCTTTCTGATCCTGCAGTTTATGTGAACAATCTACCTGGCTATTTATTACAAATTACAGGGTTGGAGCTGTGCTGATCAGTAGCATGGTCTGGTGCTTCATTCCTGTCATCTGTGCAGCCTCTGGAAAAATACAGATAAACACTCTACATGCCAGATTTTGCTTGCAAATAGTACAGTTATCCATATGATTTTGATTGTAGGTCTTTTTTTTTGACAAAAATGTTTTAATTTCCAAAAACTAAGCAGGGAGATATTAAAAAATACAATTTACTTATTTTAAATTTTTTCTCACTGTCTTGCTCAAGTAAATGTTTTAATTCTTGATACTACAGATATTTTTGTATGGAAAAAATCTGTGTTAGGGCAAGTTTTCAGTGTTGTGGTAACATTCCAATGTTTGCTAATTGTTAAAGTGTATAAGTTATGCATATTAGGCATGTATGCACTTGATTTTTTTTTTAGTTGTTGTTGCTCAGATACTTCATGTGTTATAATCTTCAGTTTATTTTGCCAGAGGGAATTATTTTGATGAATTTGTAGGGATTGTAGCAAGAATTTAATGATGCGTACATTTTTATGTAATTGCTGTTGTGTTACTCTGTTTAGAATCTTTTTTGCAACTGCTGAAGGTTAGCAGATATTTTGCTCCCTTTCCTCTCCTTTGGTGCATCACTGGAGGTGCATATTGTTCATGTGTGATGCAAGTGTCTTCTCATGTGGAAAGAGTTCAGAATGTTTCCTAGTGGCCTGATGCCTGTGTCTGTAGCAGGATCTGAGTAAGTCCCATTTGGTCAAATGTTTGCCTTGCTGGTTCTCTGATGCTCTGTGACCTGTACTGACACTGGAAATAAATTTGTGTACCTGTATCTCAGGTATGGCCTGAAAGTGCAGAATTTGTGACACTTATCTCAGATATTAGTTTTGATAATGGATTATCCTAACAAATCATGCCTTTGGTCCTGTCAGAGGGAGGAAACTCTAGCAGGAGTTGGATACTTGATCAGTTAAAGAAAATAAAATCATACCTATACTTAAACAATAGGATTTCATACACTTGTTTAAGATTTTAATACCTGCATTTTTCTCCCAGGGTTATGCAGATGTCTATGTGGTAGTAAATCTGAGTGTTTATACATGCAGATCCTCCAGTTTTTGCTTGGGAATATGTAATTTACTGTGCAGTGTTTTAGCTGTGCCTTGTCACAGGTGGGGATATTAAATTAGTAATTTGGGAATATTTTAATAGGAGAAAATCTTTAGTTCAAAGCAGTAGGAGGGAAGGATGAATGCTCATGCCACCATGTGTGTGCCCTTATTAAAGATTTAAATTTTTTTGAGGCCCAGAATTCCTTATCAGATCCACACAAAGGCTCTGATGTTGGTCCTGAGGGGAGTTGTTCATGCTGCCACAGATAAGGGCTCAGTGGTTGATAGGGCCCAACAGCAAATGATTGTGCTCCTTTTTCTTTGTCTTTGCTTCTCCTCCCCTCCTGTGAGCATGCTCTCTTCCATTTTTAATGGAAACTTTTTCCCAATATAGTATCTTTAGTTCTTCATAACCTTCTTCTACACAGTGTTTACTTTTTTGGTTCAGAAAGCTTTGCTTTTATTTGACTTCAAAGGGTTGGAGTTTATTTTTATACTCTGAGCTGTTGTATTTTCCTAACTTTGTCTTCTTGCAGTAATTCTTGATTAATGTTAATTCGACTTCATTTGGCAATACTAATTCCTTCTTCTCTTCCTGTTCCCTTTTTATTAATACAGTGGAAAGAGGAAAAAACCTAATTTGCAGAATTGTGTAATGACAGTGTCTGCTGTTTGGAGTGTGTATGTGATGCTTCTTGATGTCTTAGATATAGAGAAATAGATCTGCATGAATGTAAATCAGGCACAAGTAGTACATTGATAGGCATTATGAAATAGCTGTAATAAATAAAATAAATTATTGCTGACAGCATAACAAAGGCACTCTTGTACTGTAGCACAGCTGAGCCAAACAGAGGAGAACATCTGCTTCTTGTTTCCAGAAATAACTGGTATTTTGAAGTGGGTTTTTTCATCCTTTTAATAATTTTCTGTGAACTCAGTAGGTGAAATGGGATTAACCATTGTAGAAATCTGTTGTTTCTAGAATCTGAGGTGAGGTTTTAGGAATGTAACTGTGTCATGGGTGTTGGTTTTGGATAGCCATTGAAAGCAATTAGAATTGTGAAGTCACCACAGAAGTGGAGATGCTTGCAGTTGCTGTAAAGCCAAAAGAGATTTGTGTTAAATGAAGTTGCAGATACTGGTTTCTGTGTAATACAAACACCTTACTGCTAGCATGTGGGCCTCTAAAAATGAATGATGGACATCTGACTCCTGCCATAATTTTCTACTACCTAACTGCTGTCTTACACTTTGATTCCAAATTTTTGGTGATCTGTTCTTTTATGGATGACGCTTTGTAGGACTTTGTCATGCAGTTAATAGTTCTGTTGGAGAATCCTTGAGATTGTTCTGTATCTTTCTGCTTTGGTGTCTTTGCCAAAGAACCTCCTGAAACCTTGATCGAAGATGCACTGACCAGTGCTACAAAGCTTTCATCCCTCACCACGCAGAGACTTGGGCTGATGTTGGCATGTGACTGTGCTGGGAAGCTGGAAAAGACCTTTAAAGTGGAAAAATTAGTTATCACTGGTGATAACCAAAGTGATAGGAACATGTACTGACGTGCCTGCAATTCACTGCCAGTGAATTCCTTCCTGGGCCCTTGTGTACTCTGTGCAGATTGCCTTTCTGCACTCATAGGGCAGCAATTATATTTTACAATTAAAAAAACATAAAACTTTGTAATAGTAATAATTTATAAGCAGTTCTGTGAAGGCAACAGTTACAGTTTTATTTATGTTCAGTATGACTGAAAAATCAAGTGCACAAAAATTGTTTCATTGACACAAATGTTGAGTAACTGCAACATTAGAGAGAGACTTGGGAATGCATGCATTTCATTGACACAATATTCCATCAGCTAGGACTAGGAAAAATCTAGACTTGTGACATTTTCTTCATTAGATTGGTCTCTTTAAATGAAATGTGTTGTAAAGCTTTTTTATAGACACCTACTAAAACCAAAGTTCAGAATAGAGGTGTATGAGGAGTGGCACATTGAGGATGGTGGTGCTGGCTGGCAGCTTTTATTGAGTCTTACTCACAAACAGACTGTAGTTTCTGTGCTAATGAAGTTGAAATTCTTTCTGCTTTTAATGAAACAGTCATAAACCTTCTCTCTTCCTCCTGTGCTTCCCTGCCACAAAACTTTCAGTTGAAGGTAAAACAAAACCACATTTTTTTTTTTTCCCCCAGCTGCTCATTAAATTAATGTATTTAAGCTCATGGTAAATACAGCACTGACAGTCCTGGAGGATTGTCCAACAAGCCTCAAAGCTTTGGGAAAATGGCTTCTCTTCAGCTGTCAGCTTGGTGTGTTAGGAAGTTTTTAGTGCTTAGATTTTCCTCTATTTTGTCTTGTGCTTTAGGTGGGTAGTTGTCTCTTATTTTGTTTCTTAACACTGTGTAGTATCATGAATCTTCATCTCAATTAGACCCATGGTTTTCCTGTAATAAAAAAAAGCCAAGCATGCAAACTCTTGTATTATTATTTCAGTAAATGCTACTTGATAATTAATTTTCATAAACTTTGTGTATGTACCTTGTTTTCTGAGGTGATAATGAGGGATGTTCTTTGACAGATTTATTTTATCTTTATTCTGGAAGTTCAGATAAATGCCAATCAGTGCATGTTGGCAGTAGTTGTTCAGTCTTCCTAAACATCCCTGGGAAACCAGTGCAGGTAAAATGTGGTGTCACCCTCCCCAAGACTTGGTAGGGTCAAATCTCTTCTCTGAATAATTGAAAGTAATCTCAATTAGCATCTCTGATCTGTGACTGATCACAGGATTGACTTTGAATTCACAAAGTCTTGCTTAAAAATCAATGGTGTTTGGTTATTTTATGTTTTCATTGCCATTGTGGACACAGTTCTGTGCTTGTAATTGTATTTGCAGTTATATATATATAGACTAATTCTTGGCCAGAGGTACTCAACAATCTGACATATATCAGTATCCAAATAATTCAGATTATCACTACTTGGAACCTTAACTACAACACACTTTCTGAAGCTGAAATCAGCTCTAAATTAGTTGAACATGAAAAATAAAATCCATCTGTTGTTTCAAATGAACCAAAATACAATATTGGAACATTTACCAGTTTTAACAAACATTAAAATATGTAAATATTCAGCTATATTGTCTTCATTATCTGTCTTAGGAATGTTTTTTGCCTATTTTTGAACATTTTTCTGAGTTTGTTGTTGTGATTTCATCAGCAAGCCTGAAGGTGTTGCTCATATTAATCTTTGGGTTATTTATGTCTCAGATGCAGGTCAGAATATGTTAAGCCTTGGACAAGGTGCCTTGTTCACAAGGAGAGGTGTGGTTTGGCTGTTGTGCAGCTGTTGTCTGGCTGGTATACCTTCAAGGAAATTTTGCCTGTAGTTCTCAGAAATAAATATTTTTTTCAGCTTTCTTAACAGTAATGCCTGTTGACTTCAGTCAAATAGACATTTGGGGTTCCAATGAAATATATCAGGTTTCAGGACATTTACTGGTTTTACTGAAGTGACTATTGACAAATCGATTTTTCTTAAATTTAAAGTGTTAAAAAAAGTTTCCTTGTTCAAAAAAAATGTTATTAAACAAGTAGAGGAAATGAGTGTAAATGTTTTGGAGTGGTTGAGTTTTTTCAGTTTTAGAGTCTCTGTCCATATTTTAGCCTGTTTTGTGGGTAAGGATGTTGAGCACTGTTCTGGAAAGGAAAATCTGGGCAGGAGTGAAAGGATTAAAATAAACTCTGATGGAGACAGGGAAACACTGTGATGTTTAAGTTGCCTTGGAGTAGGTGTATATAATTTGTTATTTATTTTTGGAATATCATTGTGAACCACAGCTGTTTAAAAAAAAGGAAGTCAAAACCAAACCCACAAAAAACAAAATGCCAAAGAAAGTAGACTTTTAATAAAAACTCGGAGAAGTGAATTAAACTGAACATTCCTTGTTTATCACCTAGTGTAGGTGGAACATGCAGACAGTTATTCTGCCTAAGAGCTGTGACTTTGTGGTATCTGGTCTCCTGGCAGGGATGATCAGAGCTTCTTCAGTGGTGCTTCCATCATTGCAATGGAAAGTCATGGGCATTGCTCCTCTGTGTCCCTGCTTGGAGCAGTGCTGTTCAGTCTGGTTGGGGTCATGTTGGTTTCGAAATCCCTTCTATAAATATGGTTCTATGAAGGGTCCTTGGGGCTGTTGCTTCTGCTTTCCCTGGTATGGGCATACCCTGTGGTTTTTGTTTTTAGTGGTCACTCAGAGCTGTGTTTCTAAGCCAAACATCTTGGCACCCTCTGGGAAGAATGTTGGCAGGCTTTAGCCTCTCCATGTGCTGATACTGATACCTTGTGTAGTGATTAAAGACCATCCTTTTCAGCCCTCTGCCATGGGCAGGGACACCTTCCACTACACCTGTCCAGCCTGGCCTTGAACACTTCTAGAGATGGAGCATCTGTGTTCCAGTGCCTCCCCTTGTCAGAGCAAAAGTGTGCAGGTGTTTTGTGTCCCAGACAAGTGATGCTCTTTGGTTCTCTGCACAGAATTGGAAGGGTTATTCTAAGGTGTCTGTGCTGGCCCTGTGTTCCTATGTTTCACTCTGCTATTGGGCCATGACTAATGAAAATTCCTTCATCCAGTGTAAAGTCTGCTTGCCAGAACATGGATGTATTAAAGAGATGATGAAATTACAGTAACCCTGTGGACAATGGCTTATGTATATTGGCATTGTTTGCAGAAAGTTGAGGGTTTGTGTGTAGTGAGTCACTGAGTTACAGATGACAAGGTAGAAAGCTGTTCAACTATCCTTGTTTGTCTCCTGCATGTAATTTCCAATTCTGACTCATTGAAATGAAGCAGTGAGCAGGAATGTGGTTCTGTTATGGGATACAAGTGAGTGGGTATCTTAAAGCACTGGCTCAGCCTTTTCAATCATGAGGTGAACCTCTTCCCAGTGCTAGTCCAGGTTAGTCTAGCTGAGAAAGAGCTACAGGTTAACCTTGGGGAGCTTGAAGAATTGTATTAAAATTAAAAAACATCCTGAGTTGAAAGGGATCCACAAGGATCCAATTCCTGTCCCTGCACAGGACCCCCAGAAGAATGAGTGGGACTGATGAGCACAGCAGGTGGCTTCCAGTATTTCTTGTGTCTAAGTCTTGCTGGAATTGTTGAATCTGAAAGTCCTGCTTAAGTGCAATGGTTTTGCAGTATCTATTGTACATAGCTGCATAAAAAAGTCAGAGGCTGTTCCTAATCTACTTTGCCTATGCAGGTTGGGGTTCACCTGAAGGAAGCAGGGCCACAGCAAAAGTAGTAACAAAATATTTTGGCTTTGTAATTTGTGTGTTAGTGTCTCTTGCTTTCTATGACTGGTCTATGTACCTGTTATTATGGGTGCCTGCTGCACACCTTGTGTATATAATTTTTAGATATCTTTTCTTCAAGATTTATGTACAGTAAGGATTTTAAATGAAATTATATTGTAACGTACTCTTAAATATATGAGTCTTGTATGAGAGGAAAGAAGATGATTGTGATGTGTGTGTATTGGTGGTTCTGCAGAGCAAGATAGGTCAGAGGGTGCTGAGAGGAATTCTGCTCTCAGACCTGGGGGAGGAACTTCCCCTGATCAGTGATGGCAGATGTCTTCCCTCTGGGAGAGCACTCCTCAGCCTGAAGGAAATGCTCTTGAGTACTCTTACAGAATCTTAGAATCATTAAGATTCAAAAAGCCTCCAAGATCACGTCCAGCCATCAACCCAGTGCCACCGCCATGTTCACCATTAATGTGTCCTTAAATACCTTATCCACACGGTTGTTTTGAACACTTCCAGGGATGATGACTCTTCCACCACCCTGAGCAGTCTGTTCCAGTGCTTGACAGCTCTTTCCTAATTTCCTAATATGAAGGAAGTTTTCCTAATATCCAAGCTAATTGTTCTCTGGTGCAGCTTCCTGATCTGCCTGTGAAGTTAATCTCAAAGCACAAAGTATTCTTCAAATCTCCATCCTTTATCCTTCATCTTCTTCAGGAAGTTTGGTGTCTGATACTGATGCTGTTTTGTGTCTGCCTTGGGATGTTCGTTGTGCAGCCCTTGTCTCTGTTCAAGCTTTCAGGGGGATGGTAGGATGTCCTGAAAGGGCTGCACATCCTTTCTGTTCTTTTTATTTATATTTTGTTCCAAGGAGGTCTTTAGATGGTTCCCTCACTGGTTCTGGGGTTTTCTGGGCTGATGATACCACAATGCTTTTGTGTTGGAGAGGTGATTGTAAAACAAGCTCATTGTTTTCACTGTGTGGTTCAGAGTGGTTTAGAAATGTACACATAAAGTATTTAGAGATATTTTTCAAGCTATTGGCCATAGTAACTGTATCTAAAAACCAGAGATCACAGCAGCTTGTTTCATTATAATCTTCATATTAAATGCAGGATTTAGGGCTCAGCAGATGTGATTGTGCAGACTAGGTCATACGTTAGTATTGATCAGATATTTCAAGGCCTCATTCTCTAAACTGTGGTGGTAAATTTAGCTTTTGGAAGGCTGAAAAATTACTCAAATTTCTGGGCATTGCTGTCACAGAAGGCACTTGGTGCTCCAGAGCAGCTGTGGGGACCTTGGAGCCACGGCTGGTGCCAGCAGGCAGGTGATGCCTGCAGTGTTTCCTCTGTGTTCCCCAGCTTACAAACACAGCAAGCTGGGGACAGGTAATCTCATACCTGTAACTTTCCAATACAGGATTAGTTTGGTTCTTCCAAAAGGTAATATGATTGATGCTTCATGTAAATCTTGTTAAAAGAGCAAGTGGAGTTGGTGTGTATTAGGGTGGCTGTTCCCAGTGGTCTTCTGAGGACCGTGTGAAATGTTATTGCTGCAAGATTACTTTTCCTGTCCTTGCTTCTACTGTTCCTGAAAACTGGTTTTTTTTGTTGTTTTTTTTTTTTTTTTTTTCATTTAAGTCACAGCTGTGACAGCCCTGAGAGTAAAACCAGAAGTTATGGTGAAGTCTTGGAATTTTTTATTGGAACATACTTCCTTTAGTATAGACTCTTCCCCATGAAGTGGGGTCATGCACTCAGTTTTGTCTATGGAGTGATAATTTAACTAAAGGCTTTCACTTATGAATTAAAGTTTAAATATATGATTAATATTTTTCTACCAATCTATTTCTTATTGTAGTATCTGAATTTAAAAAACTTATTTCAGAGACTCGTTGGGTAGTAAAGATGTGTTTTACAATGTTTAATCTGACATAGAATATAAGCTTAGTGCCTTGTTACTGACCTTGCAATAGGAACTTCTTGGAGATACTAGAATAGTGAAAAAGGGCCAGAAAAGGATGTGGAAGGAGGTGGGAGAGAACTGCAAGTATACTTGGCATTCAGAAAAGCTGCCAAAATGGAAAAAGACCACATTTCTTTTCTGCTTTTGTTCTCCAAAAATGCAAAGGGTGGAGGATAAGCAGTCAAGATGCGTAGGTGTTAAATTCCTGATAGAAACAGCATTAAAGCTGCAAAACATTGTAGTAAATAAAAAATTCTTTTCTAAAGGAATGATTTTCAGAAGAAAATCTCTTCAGGTAGTAAACCCAAACTTGTTTTCTATAAGCTTCAGAGGAGTTTTTCTATAATGTTTATTTTAACAAAACTGCTTTCTTGTGTGGTGTTGTGTAAGGAAAGCTGGATGTCTGTAACAGAGAAGTAGCCTTATGGAACATGTGTGAATGTGTGCTGAGAGGGGAAACTGAGGTGCCAGTGCCCAGGTTCTGCCCACTTGTGGGCAGTCCTGCTTCTGAGGAGCAGAAGGGAGGAAGCAAACACCTGTAAGCAGCTGTCTGACATCCCTGCTGTGCTGCTGAGTGATCACTGCTGCTCCATGGCTCTGTCTGATAACCCTGCTGTGCAATGGCTGGTGCTCCCTCCCAAGAGAGTAAAACAGATGGCAGTTCCAGGTGGAAATGAGCCCCTTGGCATTAAAAGGTGGCTTGTGGTGGTCTTCTCACTGGAAAAGAAGCTGCACACCTCTCAGGACCAAACTTCCTGTTTGCAGGGAAGTGAAAAACGCTTTGCCAGGAATGTGCAAAAATGAGTTTTCATTGAGAAGTGTATTGAGGTTAGCTTGATGAAGTCTGTTCAGAGCTCTGATGCCCTCTTGTAAGAGGCCTGATACTGCTTTTAAAGAACTCTCCTTATGTTGGTATTGCCAGACAAGGTGTTTTTAAAACTTGGAGGTCTTGTTTCAATGGCTTCAGGCTTAAAATAAAGAGGCTTTTCCTTTGTTTGATGGTACTGTGATACACCCTTCTTCCTCTTTTGAACATTTCAATGCAGTATTTTGGAAATACCCTAAGTTCAGGGAAGCATGTACAAATTAGTTAGCATTCTGCATCTGGTTTCTCAAGGTTCCTTAGCTCTGCTAATTATTGGTTAGCTTTTAGCATGTCAAGAGTGTAGCAAGTTCTTGATGAATAGAACAAAAATAACTGCCTTAAGGGTTTCTCTCTTTGTAATCTTTTTGTGCCTGCTTAGAGCACTGACATTGAAGCAGTCCCTCCTTCAAAGACTGATCATTAATGAGCCTCAAATGATGGTCCTGTTGGTCTGGTGGGAAGGAATTCTTGTGGTCATTTGTTGCATTTGAGGCACTTACAGTTTGGCCTTTTGGCCAAATCTGAATTTCTATATAGAGAGAGTTCCAGAGCTGTTGCAATGTTGTAAGTGAAATGTAATTCACTTTGTATTTGAAGGAGTGAGAAGTGAGGTCTGTCACTGTAAACCGTATCATGGGTTTAGTGTTGAAAGGTGATGGTGCTGTTTTTGTTGTACTTTGATTTTGGGAGCTTTATGATGCTCTTGTCACAAAGGGTTGTGCATGTCAATGGGCACTAGATACTGTGGGCAGGTTATTGTACTTAAATCTGATTTACTTGATCCTGCATTTTCAGGATTCTTTGTAATACGTCCAGCTTCCAGTAGGCTGTGTTGATTTGGCTGAGTAAAATTTTCTTTCTGGCTCTTGCAGAAGTTTCTGTTCCTCTTTCCCATTTGAAGTAGGAAGGAAACCAGCAGTCCTGTGTCAGACTGCTGACCTGTCAAACATGCTTACTGCTCCCCTTGTGTTGGGTAGGAGGGCTTCCCTCAGCAAACCCTCTATAGATGCCTTTATAGGTGACCTGTAAGATGCTTGTCAAAGTCATCTTGTTCTGGTTCTTCCAAACTGACATGCAATTGGTACAGAGATTAAAGGGTATCATCCAGCTGGTGTGATCATTGGAAAAGATGTCTTACCCTCCATATCTGGCCCACCATTTCAGCCTTATTCCTGAGCCATTAGGGTGCATTTCCTGGTCAAGTCCACAGCTCAAGAGAGGAACTTTTTTCTGTTTTGTTTCCCCTCTTTAGGTAGAGGGCTAGTATTATGGAGTACAGCAGATCTGTAGATAACAGGTGTTTCATAACCTGTCAGAGCTGAGTACAACCACGCTTTAAAAAAAACTGAGAATTTCCCTTGTGCTTAGTTTTGGGTGTCTCAAATGCAGCAAATCTGGGTCTCTAAAATCTGGAGTCATTGACTTCATTGTTTAGTATGGCAAATAGTAATGTTGCTTTGATTTTTCCCAAGATCTAGTTTGACTCTAGTAGGATGTTTTTTTAAAATGTCTTTTTGTATGAAATATAATTACATAGCTTTCACAGTTGTGACTGCTAATATAATAAAGTGAGAAGCCTTAGATTACAGGTTGGACTGAGTGTACTTGGTAAGTACTGCAGTGGACCAGCTGCCTGAGTGAGAGGCTGAGACACTAAATGCACAGCTTTTCAAGAAAACACACAACAGAGATGTCTTAATTTTCAGTGAAATTATGTAAAGTGTCAGAGCTGCAATACTGGATCCTTCTGTTGCCCCTGCATTTGGGGGGACTGTGATCTAGAGTGTGTATTCTTCATGAGATCATCATGGTGGTGTAATATTTATTGCAGCATTCTGATGCTGTGTCCAGACATTGCCTTTCATTACCCTATGTGCATCCTCTATTTTAATGTGAGCTGATGAGTCAAAAATTGGGATATTAAAGGAAGGCATTGCGTTGCTCTTTATTAATCCAACTTTGCTCAGATTAAGTTTAGTATTAGTTGGATGGGTTTTTTTTTCCATCTTCAGTAGTCTTGCTCTCTTAAAACAGACGTCTTTTTAGGTGAGATCCTTGATTTGTTGAAAAATGGGCTTGTTGTGCCTCCCTAGGGGTTGTAGTTGGCTAACCCTAGAAGAGCCAGAGGTTGGAGGAATCTCTGGTGTGGTGCATTTCAGATTGTGCTGATCATGGTTTCCTAGGAATGAGAAAGGTGGTAGAATTGGCTGGTTTTAGTTTTGTAGTTGTAATCAAAGCTAATTGTAACCTCTGAAGTTTTTGGTCTGCCTAAGGATTGAATGGCTCATTGGAGGTTTCCACATCATTTCATATACTTCAACCCAGGAGCCCATGTCTCACTTTTATCAGTTAGTACCTGTATGATTTAGCATGGAGGAGGAGGAGACAGTTCCTCAGCATCTTCATCCTGTCTGTACTGTGGATGTTAGTCATGAAGTTTGTTGCACTTTGTGAAGCTGGGTACTTGGCAGGCAGGCTGCAGGATTTGGAGCTGGAAATTCCTGTCTAACAATATTGTCTTATGCTTGTTGTTTCTCTAAATGTTGACGTTGTTAATTTTCTTAATTACAATTATTCCCTTTGTAATATTATGCATCAGTGATCAATGTAAAGACTAGGGAAGTGCATAAGTAACTGTATCTTTGACATTTATTTTATTTGATTTCAAACTTGAAACTATTTACCTAGCTAAATGAATATGCATATGCATATATATATATAACTCCTCAGTTTGGATCTTTAAGCTTCTTTGTGGTTTATGGCACAGGTATTGCTGAGAAATACAGAAGTAGATGCTAAAGTGGCAGAGCATCAGTTCCTAGAGTTCTGGAGTTCTGCTGTGGTGGTTTACATTCAAATGTTGCAGTGAGGTAAATCTGGCTAATTTGCTATGAGCAAATATGCAAATAACTATTGATTAATCTTTTTATGAGCTATATAAATGTTTGCCATTGTATGGATATAGTGAGCACAGGCATGTTAACCTTTCTCAACATGTGAGAAGAGACTGTAGTTGTTGAGATATTGGTAAAGTTGGAGGGAATCTATATTCAGATAATTTAGACTTTGTAAGAAATACTGCCTCCTATACATTGCAGTAACTTCCTTGGATTGCTCTATTTGTTAGTGCCTTGGGTACCCTAGTACCAGGATGCAGAAGGAATTACTGGTGAGTGTATTATTGCTGTCCACTATAGGAATTCCTTCATAGTTCATAATGACATTATTATGGGAATTAAGTAGCTGAAGGTTGATTTTTCTTTTTTCTTTTAGTGGTTTTATTGAAAAAGACTGTAGGAGAGCATCATATTTGTGTGATACTTTATTCTCAGTTATAATCTCATCATTCTCTTCCTGTTTTACTGATGCACCAAAACATTTTTAGGCAGTTAATAGAGCTTTATTCCTGTCCCTTACCTAGATATTGAGTGGGTGATTCAAACTACAATATTGATAAAGATCTCATTTTGCCTTCACTGTTACTGATTTAGCAGGATTTAATTTCCAGACAGACATGATCTTTCCTTGCTTGAATTCACAAAGAAGTAAGAAATTACACACAGAAAAAATCATAAATGTGCTATTAAAAAAATAACCATATTCTTATCCATGTGTATAAAATTCTGACAATAAATATGATGAAAAAAAGCTACAGTAAAGTGCTGTTATTGTGTCTGTCAGTCCTTCTCTGTGTGAGATACCTGTTTAGCTGTAGTATGAGAGCTCAGTTACAACATTTGCTTGCTGCAAAGGTACATTAGGCAAAACACAATGAAAACATTGACAATGGAGTGTTTATATGTTAAATAAGAACCAGCAGTTGCTACTCCAAGAGGGAGGAACAAGTACCAGAGCATTTTCTGCAGTAAGAGCAAAGTCATGTGTAAGTGGCACTCAGATGTTTAACATGTCTGAACTGCATTCAGCCTCACTCCCAAGTTGTCATGGCAGATGAGCACAGAACTGACCCTTGGATTTCATCTTTTACCTCCTCTCTCCTCATCCCCAGGTTTCTGTACCTAATTTGTTATTTAATAAGGATGTACTTTTTTTTTTTTTCCTAAACATTTCAGTGTTCTGACCTTTCCTACCGTAATTCCTTCTTTTCTGAAAAAGAAATTTCAGATGTTGACACTTTCCTCTGAAAAGAGCAGGGAGTTTGTTTGTGAATCAGAGGAACTATTGGTTTTGGAGTTATGACCAAAAGGTTTTAACTGAAAGATTGCTATTTGATGGATGCTTGTTCTCTGGAAGGGAGGTAGGTAATTCTGACAAGTGGTCAGCTGCTTGACTAACAAAGTGTGGATTGAACTGTAAATCACCCATTTTTTTGATGGATTTTGGGTGATTTTTCGAGAGTGTGGGTTAGGAGGCTGATTTTATGATCTTTGTATTATTTAAAAATGTTTGATATAGTCTTGCTCTTTGATAGGGGCTAATTTTATATGTTATGTGCTTCCCATCTTGTTGAACTTCAGGAACACAGGTCTTTTGAGGCAGCATGCTTTTCTATTATTGACATATAAGTCTGAAAGATACTTTAAAATTAAGTAATATATGTCTGGGAACTTTTTGGTAGTGTTTTAATTGAATGTGCATTTTCATAGCTGTGTTTTTATTCTTAACTGTGGAAAGGGCTGAATGGTGCTTCAGATACAAAACTCCCCATGAGCTGCTTGCTTTGAAGCAGTGACATCTATTGTTCTGTCTCTCCAGTTCAGGGCCCTTGCAATTTCACTCTGCAAAATCAGCTTTTCCAAAGGAAGTTTCTTTCTCTGGCAGAGTCAGAGTTCCAAAAATGCTGACTCTGTGATGAAACAGCAGTAAAAATAATATAAAATTTCCCCTCCCTTATTCCTTCAAATGTTTTTCTTTCTACGAAAGTCCTATATCAACATAATCCAGGGTTCTGAGGTGGAAGGTGTTTATCTGGATTGTGGGTGTGGGGAATGATTGGTGAGTGGAGAAACTTTTTGTTTTATTTTCATGTGGAAAGACTTCAGTTCTTTTATTTTGCTTTTAGGAGTATGCCACTATATTGAGGTATTTCAGTCCATCAAAAAGCTGTCATAGTGGCTCTCAGGTCTCTGTGTTTAAAGATCTGGCTTTTTCCAAATTTTCTTATGCACGTTATAATGAAATAGTACAAAATAATATACAAGGAAACATATGTGCCAATGTCCCATTGAGTGACTTCTTACTTATTGACAAAAAATAAGATAAAAATCCAAGTGTGCAAATGATGCTTCTTACTATTTGCAAAAATAAGAGCCAGATTTTAATTTTCTGTTTGTGGCTGTACTGTTATTAATGAATGCTGTCAATGGGAATTGCTTCCAGGGTGTACAAGAGTGAAATGACGTCTCTCTTAATCTCTTTTCTCTTGTATAAAGATATTATAATAGACTGACACTAACTCATTTGAAGAAAGGTGTCTGTCATTTGTGTAGGTAAATGGGAAGTTAAGAGTTTAGGGAGGAGTGCTCTATTGTAGTCATGATACAATCCAGAGTTGTTTGGTGGACTTGGGCTCCAGGAGTTTGGGAGCATCCAAAAGACCATAAATCAAAGAATTCAGGTTCTTGGTCATTTGAAGCTGTTCAGCTTCTTCATGTGCCATTCTTTCTGAATAATGGAATATAGCTCTGAAGTAGTAGAACCAGTTTATTGTATACAAATGTTACTGTGTAGAGTTTCAGGCAGTGACATAAGATCATGCAGGAGTTTGCTGTTATGTTTATGGACAAGTTCTTTAATTAGGCTTTTTGAATTAGTGGTGTTTCTTACATGGAATAATGTGGCTTCATTCCTTGGGAGTGCTGCTTAAACTCTGCCATTCACTGCAAGGTACTTTAATATCTTTCATTCATAACAGTTTCATTTGTCTGACTAACTAATCCATCCTTTCTCTTCCCTAATAGTGTCTCAGTGCTTGTATTTTATTTTTGTTTTTAAGTGGCCTCCAGCTAAATAGGAGCCTGCTTTAGATGGAATTGCTACTTTAAGTGAAGAGCCTGAGCTGACATTCTGTTGTATCACTTGCATTTTTATTGAAGTCCAATGTCTATGCCACTGAACAAGGAGTGTAAATAAGTTAAGATGGAGGAGTTGCTTTCCAGTTCATCTCATCATCTTCTTTTTAATTTAGGAGCTATATGCTCTGTTACATGTCTTTAAGTGTGTGTTTCTGCTCCTCCCACAAGTTTTGGGGGTAGCTGACAGTGTGTAGGGTGGGCTTGTTGAACCAGCTTCTCTAAAACTGGTGAATGTGCTCTGTATGTATATGAATGTGTAAAATATGGATCAGAGAACTACAGCATGGTTCTGTGTTTTTATTTATGGTATTACAGTATCAGGAAAGAATTTGGGAGTACTATTTTTAAATTAGCCTTAAACAAATTCCAGCCTTCAGTGAAGCAACAGGAAGGGAAGCAATGAAAACAGTGCTGAGTAACATTTCCTCTCTTCTGCTGCACCCCCCCTCCAAGGGTGACAAAGTCTTTATTGACTCTGACAGGATTCCTAATAAAGCTGCATTCAATCTGTACAAGGAACCTGCTGAATCACTGAGAAGCAAGAAATGGCATCAGGCTGGAGGGAGCCTCGCACCTAGAGCTTACACAGCTCATGCTCTGTGCTCCAAGAATCACCTCTGTGTGCTTTTCTGAAATCTAGGCACTTTAAATAGCAACTTTAATACAGAGAAATTCACACACTGAATTTCAGACATTGTCCAGGAGGCTATTAAAATCCTTGTCCTGTACCATGTGAGTGCTTGATTGTGCTGGAGTTTGTTTCCAGCCCTGTTTCTGCTCAGAGCACTAAAAGGGAGAAACAACTAAGCAGCATATGAACAGGAAGGTACCTTTCAACCATGCAGCTTCCTTCCCTGGAGGATTTTGTACCATGGTCTTTTTGAATGCCATTGGAATTTGGGAAGCTGTTACCAAATGGTCTAACTGTTGGTTCAAAGGCAGAAATGTGTGTCTCTTTCTTTTAAAGTGTATTCTCTGTAATATGGCTGGATCTCTCACATATCTTCAGAAAATACTAATATTTTGTTTGCTCTGAAACACATAGAAAATGCATCCTGCTAACTGTGTGAGCTCAGAAAAGGAATGGATGCACAATCCCATCAGTTGTCCTTTGTGCTTCTGTAGAAGCAGGTTTGGAGTGTAAGCCAGGGAATACTGGGTGGCTCGGAGCCTGTGTAGGCTGGGTGTGGGAGGCAGGAGTGAGCCAGGCATATGTTCTTGCGACAGGAATTTCATGTGTGTGGGGTGGATTGGGAGGCAGGTTCTGTGCAGCTCTTTGGGACAGGTTTGCATGTGAGAGCAATCTGTCTGCAACTTGCTGACACAGCTGCTTTTACACGCAGCTTTGAAGTGCTGCTGCAGGTTTCTGCTCTTTTCTCACTCCCTGTGCAAAACTCTGGGCTGACTGAATAATACTGGGCAATAGATGCTGGTGTTCTTTCTTAGGGAGCCCTTGTTTCAGGCTGGGGTTTGGGTGTGTGTGGAGCCGGGCTGAGGCTGCCGTGAGCAGCTGTCCCGGCGGGCTGGGCGCCATGCGGCTGCTGCGCAGCTGCCCGAGTGCTGCCGTGGGGACACTGGGGATTGCTGGCTTCCTCAGCATCCCTGATACCTGCTGGTGATTGCTGAGCTTGTCTCTGGGGGAGATTAATCAGAATTTGCAACTATGAGGTCATTTCGGAACACTTTATTTTCCTTAGAAATAGACCAGATTTCCTGTTTAGAGTTTAATAAGAATAACAGTGATAATATGTTACTGGAACACCTGTCTGGGGTCACATGAAGGGAAGCATTAGTTTTTTGTTTTGTGTTTTTGATGCAATCATTCCATTCTTGTTTGAGAGCTTTTTTTTCTCCCCCTCTGTTTTTGCACTTCTTTTACCCCCTTTTAACACTGCTGGAGGATTTATCTTGAGCCTTGTTGTGGACTTAAAGCATCTGGATGCAGCTTATGTGTATTACAGTTGTGCTGGCTGGAGTTGTTGGTTGGGAAGCTTTGTGGTCAGAACTCTGTTTGAGAACACTGTTCTTCCACTGAAGCCTTAATTCCAAGCTGTGTAAAGATGCTCCTTGGATTACAAACCAGAGATTGGGTGAAAAGCAAAAGGAAGTGATACCTACCCACAGATTTTGCTCATCACTGGTGTTGCTGCACTGTGGTGCTTGTTCAAAAGCATCCAGATCTTGGTCATATTTTAAAAAGATGCCATTAGTGAAACATAACAGAAACCACCACTTCCTCAGTAACTTTGAGCTTGGACTATATTCTCCTGATTATTTTTCTGGCTGACTGTACTTACTTCTTTATTTTAAAAAGTGACATCTTAGCAATTAAGAAACTAATATTTCACCATCCTTGCAAAAAAAAAAAAAAAAAAAAAAAAAAAGGTGGGGGGGAAATTATTTTCAAATAAATGTTTTGGAATAAATGGGTGATGGTGGTAGTTAGCTGATAGCTTTACTTTTGTGTGGTGAGTTTTTAGTTGATGCTTCTTTTATTTTTTCCTTTATGGTATCTCTGAGAGTTAGCATCTGGCAGGGAAAATGAGAAGTAGTCTGAGTATTCAGGTGGCTTACTTCTAACTTTATTGGGATGAGGATGCTACCATAAAAGAATATATATTTTTATGACATGACATTGTTACTAAAATCTCTGTTTTTATACCACCTTTGGTTTAGCAGCTGGTTAAGTTCTTTGCTGGAGGAATGGGTGTGCTGGAGATGATAAAAGCTGGTTCTGAAGGAAGCTGAGGCTGCTGGTGACCACACTTGGTGATTACAGCACCATCCACAGAGCCCTCCCTTGGTTTCTGCACTGCTGCTGAAGCACATGCTGTTTTATACAGTGTATTCTGTCATGGGAAGGATTTGAAGACAAAGATGTCTCTGCTTTTTTCAAACACATGTGCTGTGAGAACTGGAGGCAGAGAGTGATCTGTCCAGGACAGCTTGGGGCAGGATCACTGCGGTCACAGTGTTCGTGTTTCTTCTCTATGGCATAGAAAATCTCCTTTCTAACAGGATTAACAACTGCCTGATTACTCTTTGCCTGGTTTCCCACCTTTCCTTGGGGTGGTGGAACTGCAGTTTTAGCTAGTTGGATAAGGTAATGTGAGTTACTTTCTCTGTAAATAATCTTAGTCAAAGTTGTTTTCTGTCAAAGATTGAAGAATCTGTTGTGGGCATAGCATTTGCAGGTAGAGCCTGTGCTTCAGTTTCAGCTGATGAAAAGCTCTGAAGAAAAGACTTTTGCAAAATAAAGTCATACTGACCTTGTTCTCTCTTCTGAGCATGTGAAGTGTGTTTCATCAATAGTTGTGTCTCAGTTGGATTGTGACAGAAAAAAGTAAGTAAAGAGATTATAAAGAAGGATATGGAAAGGGGCTGTAAAATTCCAGTAAATATTTTGTGTTCTGCTGATATGATGCTGTTGCCCTTTGGCACCACTTTTCATAGTGAGTATCATAAACTGGCTGTGGAAACGATCCCTACCCTTTGTACTGAGGTTATCTGCTTGTCCACTGTTCATAACTGCTGTGGTGAAATAAATGTCTTCTTAAAAACAAAACTGAAAATCATGTTAGAAACTGTTGTGAACTTAGAGGAATAAATGCTTTCAGCTCTGTTGGAGGAGGATTTTTGGAAGTGTGGTGCAGCTGGACTTCAGCCTCTGTCCACGAGGTGGCCACAGCCCCTGCCCACGTCTGGCCACCCTCGGATTAGCTGATGTTCCTTGCCAGCAAAAACACAGAATGAGATGCTAAATACAGTATGTCAAATGTAATTTCAGTGCTATTTTAAGCACTTTGTCCGAAATGAGTTGGAATTAGTGAAGAAAACTTCACAAACTATGACTGATAGGTAATTTTAGTTTTATTGGGAAAAACTGGGATATATGTGTATTGTACCCTCCTGTGTTAAAATATGAAATGGCACATGAGGGAGAGGAGGAATTCTACCTGGTTGTATCTATTTAAACATGCAAAAAAGGCTTTTTCACCAGGGTATGGAAAACACATTGGATGGATGCATTTGAGGTACTGGCAGTGAGAGGCACCTCACAGAATTCCCAGGAGATTGCTGAGTAAGTTCTGTTGCTCGGTGGCACCCAGAATCACCTTCTCTGCATGACTAGGACAGGAGCTTGCTTTAAAAGTCAGGTATTTTTAGGAAAGGTGTTACAGATCCTGATTTAAAACCTCCTATAGAAACTGCTGTGTGAGTAGCCAGTGTGTTTAGCTTGTTGATGAATCACCTGAGTGGGTAGTGAATTCCATTTATCATGTAGTTTATTGCATTTATCAGCATTAGAGCAGTAGTATTGGGCAGTGTTTAGTTAAATGCCTTCTGCTGTGTGAGGGAACAGGAACCTTTGCCTTCCCTTTGCTGTGCTCTCTGCCCATGAGGTTGGAGTTGGGGGATGCTTTTCAGGCATGTATCCCTTTAAGCAAATGTTTATCTCCTTAATTTACCAGCTGTTTATTTATCAAGCTCCTGAGTGCAGCAATCCTGTGCGCTGCAGGGGGAGTGCAGGACTCGGTCCAGGCTGAGGGAACTTGCAAAGGGGCTGCATTCTGGAGCTGCAGAGAATTCACAAGTCAGGATGTGGTCATTTTTCATATGCAGAAGTTAAAAGCTTTGTGATTAAAAGGGGAACATAGTTTTCTGTAACTCATAACTACAGAACTGCTTATCTAAAACATTTTTGAGATGTTCTGTTGCGTCTCAGTCCAAGTTATATAAAAAAGTACTGAAAAATGTAGGAAAACCTATATAGACACATTGAATTATGTAGACTTAAAAATTCAGCTTTAATGTTAAACAAATACAGATTCTCTCCTGGCTGCCCAGCTTTTACAGGAGTTAAGAGTATCCTTCTTTTGGCCTGGGAGATCAGATATTATTAACTGCTGTGCCTCTGTGTGATCTGATTATACAGTTTCTGCATTTCTGTGTGTAATGCTTTCAGGGGGAGAAGCTGAGGTAGTTCCCTGCCCAGAAACAGAGAGAGCTCAGTAATGGAGCTGTTGGTTGTCTGAAATGCCCCTTTGGCTGCCAGGTGCCCACCTCTGACAGGCTGTGGTGTGTGTGGAGTCTATCCACAGCTAGTGCTCCTGCATGGTTCCACTAATTGAATCATGTTTGTGGCAATTTGGAGGTTTAAAATGAGATTGGATTCTGTGAAATTAGTGCTTTGTAAGTGTGTTACAAATTCAGGCCCTCTGTTTAATTTTCGTGGCATTCGGTAATGACATTTAAAAAAAGATGATTTTATTGGTTTTACATGGTCTGCAGTTATGTCTGACCTTTCATTTGATACAATGGTCCATATAAGTTATATTGCTAAACACAGACTGTGAAGTCAGAGAACTTTTCTGAAGTAAATCCATTGTAAATTCTGAGGCCAGCCTTCATATTGATTTATCTTATGTAAACACTGGATAAATGTAGCACTTGAAAATTCAGAACATACCTCCTAAGGCCAAGCTGGAGAGACTGCCCTGTGGGGTATAATGATTTTGTTGTGTATTTGACTCTTAGCAGCCCACCTGTTCAGGACAGTAAATTAAGTGATGAATAGCCCTAGTGAGCTGTTCCCTGCCATGTGGTCTGCACCATCAGTATGTATATTTTTGTGACTGAAGAGGATTCTGTCTGGTGAGAAGTTTAAACAGCTGTATGTCCTAATTACAGCTTCTATGTAAAGTTCAGTTTATAAAGCGAAATAATCTTCATGTTTTAATATTTTTGTTTCTGTGGTTGCTAGTGGATGACACTGGTGTGATGCTGACTAGAGGTAGTAGGAGTGAGAGACCTCTAAAGCTTTATTGTTTTCATCTTTCCCAAAGAGTATTTTGGATTTCTTTTTGATATTTCCTCCAGACATGGACTGGGCTGAGCAAGAGAAGCAGTAGGGTGGTGTAGTTTGTAGTGGGCTTGCAAGCTGCATCTGAGCTGGACATGAAAGAGTTTTTTCTCTCTAAATACAACCCCTTTGTTGTGAAAAGATAGTCTGGTGGTTCTCTGCATCCTATATAGTGGCTCAAGTTTTCACTGGTTTTGAAAAATTTTTTCTTTAAAGAGATCTTAGAAAGTTTCAGCAATTTTTGACCTGGGGTGAACAGGCCTGCTCTATTTGTCTTATTCTGTGTGTTGCTTGCTGCTGTATTCGTTCACATAAATAATACTTTCAGAGATATTTGTAATGAATTTTTTTTTCAGGTCAGTGTTTATGTATCAGTTGCACTTCACTCTTTCCACTTCCACAGCTCAACTGTGGACAGGGTTCTTCAAGTCTGTGTCCTGATCTATCTGTTAATCTGGGTTTTGCATAGTTCTGTGTAATTTACTGCAGAATCTGAAAAGTAACACTGAATGAATGAGATTGCTTATGTTTGTTTTTCCCTTCTGTTTCTTTTTAGGACTTGAATACTATCTATTCTTTCCTTCATGGGCTGGACATACTGTCACATTTCAGGGAACATCAGCTAAGGTAAAGTACTCTGCAGTTTGTTTTTTTAGCATGCTTACATCTATGACATTTTGTGGAGATAAGCAGACTTTTTGTCTGCCTGCAATTTGAGGTGGCTGAGCACTGGCTAAATCCATTGCTGAGTTAAGTCACTGCAATAATGTGGCAAAGAATCTAAACTAATTAGCTCTTCTAAGAAGGAAGGCAGAGCTTACTCCCATTTGCCTACAAAGGACTATGTAGACAGTGCCCTGTCTTAACTCCAGATTGCAAATTATTTTTAATGCTTCAGACATTCAGATGGTCTCAGAATCCATAAAATGGAAGGCCAGCAAGGCACAGAAAGTACTTTGGAAGTATTTTAATTCCTTCAGTTCAGTTGCTACGGGTAATTTTATAATGAAGAACACCATAATAATTTGAATTTTCTGGCTAAGCACATCCTTTATTTAGAACAAAAAAATAGTTGAATTTAAGGTCTTAGAGCCTGAAAGTGATTCTACTGAAATGTGGTGATTAATGGCTTATGATCTTTGGGGATTAAAATTGAATTTAAACTTCTCTTCCTCTTCCCTCAGAATAATGTCATCCAGTGCCCGCTATGAGAGGTACAAGGGCAACCAAGTTCTCTTTTGGTGAGTACACAGCACTTGTTGAAGTTCTTCAGCAAAAACATGAGCAAACCCAATGTTTTGCATATTATTATATGAAACTAGCTTTTCAGTTATTGTCAATAATTGGTTAAAAACTTTGGCAGAGCTGCAGTAATGCAGGGTTGGTGTTTGGGAGGTGCCCTTGAGTTTGCAGCCCAGCAGCCATGGACAGCAGAGGGTGTGTGTGTGTCAGTGACACAGGTGGCTGAAGGGGGACAGTGAGCCCTGGTGACATTCAGTAGGTGGCACTATATCCCTGGAGCTGTCACTGCCTGCACAGCTCCTTGTCCAAGCAGCCTGCAATGGAGGGGGATGGAGCTCCAACACCATCACTTCACATGGCAAAAATTAGTGCTGTAGCTTATGGTTCTCTATGTTCTTGCTGGGAGGCAAATATACTTTTATTTTCCTCATATTTTAGCATTGCTGATGGCATATTTATTGTCTCCCAGGTAGTCCTAGCTTTCTGTAAAAGGCACAGCTTTTAGCACACCTGAGTCTAAATGAGATGCCACCTGCTAGCTGGTGTGGTGGGTATGTGTGACACACACCTGCTACAGCAGCAGGTCATTATCTGTGTGCAGGGTTGTGTGCTGCCCTGTATTTATAGTCTTTGTGTATGCTTTCACTGGAATAAAATATTTTCACTAAAAATTTCATTTTTATAAAGTAAATTTTTAAGCTGAGTTTAATGTCAAAGTGTGAAGTATAAAAAACATTCCTTATGTGAATGTTAAAAAAAAAATATCCTGGTCCAGTTGGAGTTTCCAGGTTCTTACATATTGAACTGGTAGAGTGATAAATCATTATTTTACTACAATGTTTTAGGTAACATAATTCTAAGGTGCTGTAAGGAGAAGTACATATCACTGATTGCTTTTCTTACAGCTCAGAAACTATTGCAAGATGCTGGTATATCCTGCTTTCTGGATCTGTGCTCATGAAAGATTCAATGTTTTTGCCACCTTGCAGGTATGTAAAATAATTGAGTTGTTGTTATTTAAGGCAAACCTTTTAAATAAATGCTTCCAATGTATTTGTCTTACTGTAATTTTTAAAGAATTTAAAAATAATTTCATAATTTTGTTTTTCTGAAGTTTGATAGTGAAAGAAATGTTCAGTTAATTAAATTTAAATTTTCTCAGATTTTTCTGCACATTGAAATTTCTTTGTGAAATACTTAACCTAGTTTGGCTTTTTAAGTTTATAAAAAAGTTTGTATTCAGCTTATTACCTTGGGATCTCTTTGAATAATTTGTGTTGTGTGACTCTTCTGGATAGAGTTCCCTGTCACAAAAATACAACTGCAGATGACACAGGTTCTGCCATTTGGTCAGAGGCTGTATTTAATGGCACATGATTTTTATGTGAAGCAGGAAGGGCCCAGCAGCATCAGCTGTGGAGGGATTGTGCCAGGAGCCTGTCTGGAGACACAGTGAGCACTGACTTGCTTTCACTGAAGCACATTATTAGACTTGAGCTGAACTTGGGCAAGTAATACCCTGAGTACCCAGAGTAATGCTCTGCTTGACCTTGTAAATCACTTTTTTATTTCACTGTTTCACTTGACTCAGCATGAGCTGACATGAGTGGATAGACTTAATGCCAGCTCCAGCTTACATACATTTCCATATACTTGAATTTCATAGTAAGTATTGCTAACATATAGGACTGTCTTTTTCAACTCAGTTCTAGGCTGGGTATTAAACACTTAATGCTCCTTGAGTGACTGAAGGTCCTTGAATGAAACTGTCCAGAGAAGCTGTGGCTGCCCCATCCCTGGAAGTGTTCAAAACCAGTTTAGACAGGGCTTGGAGCAATATTTTCTAGTGGAAAGTGTCCTTGCCTATGGCAGGGGGTGGAACAAGATATGCTTTCAGGTCCCTTTCAACCTAAGTCATACTATGATAAGTCAATTATGAGTTCAGGAGCACCAAAAGTGAGGACATGGCATGCTTGTATTTGCATAAGAACTCTCTAAAATCATTGTTTTGTGAAACCTGGAGTAAGTCACCTACACACACACACACAAAATAATTGGTAAAGTAGACCTGTTATAGTTAATTCACAAGATTACAGCTACATTTATTATGGATAATGAGGATGTTGAAAGGGTCACAGAGTTCTGTTAGATGGAGCTGCTGGCAGGTTACAGCTTACAAAGGATGGTTCCTGGGATGTTCTGTCTCCTTAAGTGGTGAAATCATGTGGAAAGGAAGAGAGTGGATTCCTGATAGATATCTAGGGTGTTCAGCTTACAGCTCACTTCCATTTTATTTGAAATACAGTCATGTTCATGCATTAAATAGAATGCCTTTTCTTGTTTTTTGGTGGTTTTTTTTTTTTTTTTTTTTTTTTTTGTTTTTTTGGTTTTTTTTTTTTTTTTGGTAGAGTGGGATAAAGTTCAGTTACTTTCTCTGTTCTGAAAACCTGATCAATCACATTTCTAGTTGAGGGAGCTGCAGTCACCAGACACAGGTTAATTTCATATGAAATAGTGCCTTGGATAAGTTAATAGTATTCTTTCATAATTGTAGTTAACACCATTTTAGTTAATTTGTAGTAATACTTAATGTCATTCCTTATTCTTTGTTCCCAACCAAGTTCCTGATTATGTGAGTCATTCTGGAAGGAATGTTAACTATACATTTATAAGAAAGACACTATTACCTTTATTCTCATTGCCTCAGGCATTGTAGGGCTATCCTGTATCATAGGAAACAAATATAAGAACTTGCTGCCCTGTTCTCTTTGCCTGGTAAGCATATGATCCTAGACTTCTAATATGTTTGTGAAATAAACTTTATAGGAAAGTATGCTATGTGGGATACTGTTTTATTCATGCTTTTTAAAAATTTTCACAGCAGGAAAGTAGTTGACAAGAGTAAGGAACAAAATGAAAACCACACTTGAAATATTCTGAGGCTGCTGAAGGGAAACATCCCTTCAGTCACTTGGATTTCTGATAGGCTTAGTGCTGCCCAGACATGGCATCAGATAAATCCTACCTTTGACTTCTCCAATATGGTATAAATATATCAGCATGTGAGCAGAGGTGGGTGAGGTTAGAGACAGGTATCTTCTGCACAGGACTGATGCAGGAGTCTCATGATGGCTTTGAGTTGTCCAGGGGGTAAATGGAAGAGGACAAAAATAGAATCCTTAATGGGAGAAAGGTGGTTATACCAAAGATGAGGAGTTAGGCTTTAATCTGGAAACCTCCTCGAACTCTGAAGAGCCAAGTTTGAATAATTGTCATTTTGGAAGTACTGGGTAGATGGAGGCATTATGTAAAAAAGATAATAGCTAGCAAATAGATTTGAGTTTGAAACTCAGTCCTTGTGTGGTTCATAACATGCCACATGCCCTGGTTACCTCTTTGCCAGGTTGATAATTTCAGCTTCATATTTTTCCTCTGGAACATTTGACAAACACTTTGTCTTTAAAGAACTTCTGTATGTTTTAGGGTTCTTTTCAGAATACTGAAACAGCTTTTATAAAATAGTTTGCTTTGATATCAGTGTTCCTCAATTAGAGGAAGCTTTTTTCTGGCAATAATGGTGTTTAAGGCCTCTTTTTCTTCTAAAATTGTTGGTTTCAGTTTGTTTTATGTAGGAATCATTTTTCAAAATCCAGCATTGCACTAGGAACAAACTGACTTTTGTTTAACAATTATGTAAGAAACTGCTGTTACAATTGATTGTTTAAGTGAGATCCTTGCAGTCTCCATAAGTAATCATTGCCAAGGTAGTTATGGTTTAATAACTGTTTTCTGGTACATCCTCACAACACTTGTGCTTTTTCTGTAATTTGCCCTGTGATTACCTTAATGGATAGGAGGAGACTGTAGCAAACAACTGGAAACTTAACCTGAAGGTGCTGCCCTGCTTTTTGCATATCCCTTTTGTCCCCTCTCTATCAGAGGTTCAGGAAACCTCATTTTTTTTTTTTCTGCAGAACTCTTTGAAATAAAATATTCTATGGAATCCAAGCCGAAAGAGGCTCAGCCCCTTGAAAACATAAGGAGGTGGGCAGTTACTGCTTTATTAATCTTGTCATTTGAATGAGTCAGGATGGAAACTGGGGCTCACTGTGCTTGAAAAGGGCTTTTTTAATTGACTTGATAAACTTGTATTCAAATTGTAGTTCAGAAATTGGTTTAAAAATTGGAGGAGTAAAACTTGCATCCAGGTACAATAAATCTATTCAATATTCTGACACTGATGCTCTTGATGAGAGAAGCCCTGGAAGATTTTTAAGATAAGAGGCAGATCAGTCAGTAATACCAGGTACAAAGATGGCATAATCTTGATTACCCTGTTGCCTGGAGAATGGATTTGTTAATAGATTTGGCATAGGAGGAAAAGAATTTGCTTCTAGCTTGAAAGGGATGGCCAGAATAAAATAACAGGATTGATGGATTTGTGGAAGGAAAATCACACTAGCAAGTTAAAGAGGTTTTGTGTTAACCTTGCTTATTAATAAAGATAATTCATGTGAACAGGATATTTGAAGGAGATTACTCACACCAAGATTAGCCATAGCAGATATATCAAGGACCTGGAGGAACTTTGGAAGCCAATTATGTGGCTGGCAGCCTCCTACAGCTGTGAGAATTGAACCTCCAAGGGAAAATACAAACTCTTGAAACATTCAAGATGTAGTCTTGCTAAAACAAACACTCCTCTTTTCCCAGTCCTTCCAAAATCTCTCAAGTGGAGAAAATTGGAATCATTGTTCTATTCATGAAGTGCATTTCTTGGCTAAAAATAATTACATTATTTAAAATGGCCTCATGGTTGTGTGGTATCTTTTCATGAGAGTTGTAGATGCATCAATGACTCAATAAGCAATTTCTCTTTTCTTTAGTAAAAGGAGAAGACCCAAATACAAATCAAGAAAATGGGCATAATGAAAGAGGAACTCCAGTTTTGCATCATGAACAACAGCTTGGGTTGAAATTATTTTTAGCTTGTTTTGTATTAGTATTTGTGATTAACAATATTTTTACAATATTTTGCAACTGACTGTGACTGCTAACAGTATTTGCATCTATTCTGTGTGAAGTGCCAGAAGCACAGAAAATACTGTGCTTTTATGGGACTGTAAGTGTTGGAACATAAGAATGTGTGATTAAAGATTTGCAATTTGAAGAATTGAAAGATTAGCAAAATGTTTGTTCTCAAACATATTTATACCTCAAATGCACCATCTAATGTCAGATCAGGTTTACTTCTGAAGCCTGTAGTAGAAATTTTCTGCAAATACTTGTGAATTTGTACCATTCACTGCAAAAGTAAACTGATGGCTCATAGCTCCTGTACTCCCAGCTTCTGCCAGTGCCACATATACTGATATTTCTATCCCCTCATCCTTCCTTTCAAGGTTTAACTTGAATGCTGCTTCTGCTTAGACTGTACCTGCTGTATCCAAGCTCTGTCCCAGTGCTCTTCAAACTCTTCCTCTTTCCAGTCCCAATGTCTGGAATGTGAATAGCTTTTCCTCCCACAGTCTGGATCCATGTGTGCCAATCCCACTGTCATACAGTAAACCTAATTTCTAACAAACTGGCATTTGCCAGTAAGATTCTGAATTGTGATAATTGTTGCCATGATTGGGATTTAAGTTTCTTACTGTGTGACTGTAAATATTGCAGTCACAATACAATACTCTGAGTGTATTGCTTCATGCTGGAAAGCTCTTCCCAGCTAACTGTTGTGGATTATTTTCTCTGCCCTCTTAGAGGGAGCTTCAGGCTTTACATTGCTGTGATTATCAAGTCTGAGAGATTTAGTACCTCAGCACAGGATAAAAGCAGTGGTGATTCAGTGCATTTGAATTTTTGAATTGAAACGTTGTTTTCCCTGGATGTTTCTGTTTAGTGGTGGCTGTAATTTGCAGCACTGTCTGACAGCCAATAAGTGAAGCAATAATTTGGGAATACTACAAATAAATGTATTTTTAAAACTAATTAATTCAGATAGAGTTGTTCAGATTTAAATTCTTTTGTCAGAGCTAGTGCTGGCATGAAAATACTCTGAGGGCAAAGGGAATGTGGATGAGAAGAGTCAGCACACTATGAGAAGCTGTGTCCTGGTTTGCTGATACTGAGTAATGACTGGGAAGGTGTTTCAGACTAAGAGTACATGGTGCATCTTATTTGCTATAGACTAATCTTCTAAGAAAATAAAGAAATGAAGAATGTGTTCAGACCTGTCACAACCATGTGGCTGAATAATCTCATCCATGTTTCCCCTGCACCAATAATTTCCTTTTGGTCTATTAATAGTTTCTTACAGCATCTACCCTTTAGAAATTTTTCTGGATTGCAAGGGATGCTGATTGTGCCACAGAAAGAGTTTTTTTGTTGGCTGAACTAAAGTACAAGAGAAAGGAAATTATAAGGAAGGGGTTGTGTATGGTTTGTTTGTAACTAAAATATAATTTTACTAAGACTTTGCAATCCAAAGATCTGGAATAGCTGGAAGGCTGGACAGAAAGTGGTAGGTGAGACACAGGCTTCCTCCAAGGGTCACCATGTTCAAAGTATAAAGTAATTAATACAGAGATCTTGAGCTTAGAGCCTGCAAATTGAGTAGCATGTTACACAGCCTCCAAAATATGTTCCACTTCAAACTTCAGCAGGCTTAAGAGATAAACCTGCTAAATGTTGTTATTGAGAGCTAATGCAGAAATGGGTTTTGATGACTGAACATTAATTGAAATAGGTATGTTGTATTCAGCCATGTATCTTGTGGTGTCTGGTTTCCTTTAAACCTTTTCCTGATGGAGTTAAGTATTATAATATTTTTCTAATGAGGTTACTTTGAAGAGCTCAAGACTTGCACAGCATATTGTGCCACTTATATTTGCTGAAACTTTTGGTCTGTGCTGATGGACCTTTTTTTCCATCTCCTTTTTCTGTTCCACAAATAGAAACATTTGGGGCTGCTCAGCAGCTGCTGTGGCCTCCTGATGTACCTGCAAGCCTCAGACAACTCCCCACCTACCAACCCCATTCTTCAGTCATGGTTGGGCTGAGACAAATCTAGTGAAATGGAGACCTCTGTGGAGATGCCCAGAAACACAGGTTATCCTCTGAGGAATTTGATGTTGAGCACACTCCTGTGTCATGACTGCAGTGCAGGAGGGGCAAATCCTGGTTTTTCTATCTGCAGTCACTGCAGCTGTTTCTGCCTGTTATGCAACTTCATGGATTTTCCCTCAGTGTTACTTCCCAAACAATGAATTAAATTTAAGTGTAAAATGATATTTTTAGAGTAATTAGATTAGTGTTTAATAATACTAATAGTTATTCCAGCCATTAGTATACTTGTGTGGTACATTCATTTGTAACAGAATGCATTTTATCTTGGATCTGACCAGCAGCAGCTTGGCAGTGGATACCCAGGGGTTTGCTGGAACAGCTGTACTGCACAAGAGGCACTCTGCAAGGAGAGGAAAAATGGAATGCTTTGCATAGCATCACAGGATGGTTTTGTTTGGAAGGGACCTTAAAGCTCATCTCATTCCATCCCTCTGCCATGAGCAGGGACACCTTCCACAATCCCAGGTTACTCCAAGCCCCATTCAGCCTGTCCTTCAATACTTCCAGGGATGGGCCAGCCACAGTTTCTCTGGCAATCTGTGCCAGGGCCTCCCCATTCTTAGAGTGAAGAGTTCCTTCCTAATATCTCATCTAAACCTACTTAGGTCATCTTAGAACCATTCCCCCTTGTCCTGTCACTATATGCCCTTGTAGATCCCCCAGACTTGCACAAAAACACATATTCATTTGTTAAAAAAAAACAAAAAACAAACAACATGTTTATTCCTTACAATTCTGTCTCTTCCAGGCCCAATTGTGCCCTTTTCTACAAAATCTTTTTTCATGGAAGAAATGCATCCAGGTTACTGGATAATTGTACAATTTATCTTTGTCATTATGTATCTAAAAGCAGCCTGACAGGCAGTTTGAGAGATGGGTCTATTCATAAAAATCAAAAGACTCTCAAACCCTTTACTTGTTATCTTGATAAACTGGTATATCAGGGCCCTGGCCCTGTTCCACATGTAATACAGTACTGAGTATTACTGCAGTAAAACTCCTGCAGGTAGCTTTATTGACAGTCACAGAGAACTGTGCATTATTGACACCAATTTACACAGACAGGATAATGTTATGATTTTGTAGTTCCTGAAAATAAAGAGCAGAATGTAAAGTGCCTGACATTCTGCCATTGATGGCTTTGATGTCTGAAATATCTTAAAATAATGTTTCAGGATGTAGTTGAATATTGTAAATTGGAAGATGCTTGCTGATTAGTGTTGAAACAAATAATAAGGAAGTCTCAATCTCCATCTGTTTGTAGGGTGAAATCTCTTCAGGACAGGCTGTGTTTTTGCCTTTAATGTATGTATGATATTCTGAGTAATGAAGAATGAGAAGCTGTCAGTATTGTATTGGTATCAGGAAATGTTTGAGTAAAATTATAGTTATTGCTTAAATTCGTCAGTTTTGCCCTTCCAGATGTGTTTAATCACCAAATACTCAGGTTGTGCAACAGCTGGATATGGGAATTTTCAAAATATTTGTCTTCAGAAAGTTGTTTGTGCACATCCTATTTCAAGAGCTGCTTTCAAAGTATGTCACTTTGGGGAGTTTCTAAATAGTTAACTTTATAAAAGTAAGGTTTGTTATAAAAGATCCAGTGCTTAAAGAAGTTAAAGCACTTTTCTGTTTTGGGGAGAGTGAGCAGGAGTGTGGAAATGGGAGTATTCTCAGATGCAGAAGGCTCCCTTCAGTGATTGATTTTATTCTGTTCACTGTTATTGGTGAAGTCAAGCACATACTCAGGTGACTGCACTTCTAAGGTACTCTGCAGTTGCAGAGAGATGAGCAAATGACACAGTGGGAAAGGGACAGGTGAGCCAAGGAGTGTCACAGAATCACAGACTGGTTTGGGTTGGAAGGGGCCTTTAAAGAATGTTCTGTGTCAAAGTTTGTTCTTGTTTTCCAAGTGGGTTTTCTCTCCTCCACTTTCAAAGCTTTGTTCAACTGAACCTTTTCCATTTAAAAACATTTAGGAATGAATGTTGCTCTGAAGCCTTGATTATAATTGGCAGATTAGTGAAGTATTTTGATGTCAGCAAATCTCTTAACTGTGATAGAGAAGCTAAATATTTGTATTCTAGAGGAAAAATATGTAATAGGTCCTTAAGAAATGTAAATGTAGAGAAATGTAAAACCCGTGTCTCTAAAACATGTTGTGTATGTAAATTAGGAATATTAAAATTTGGTATTTTCAAGACACAGTAGTAGTTATGGCTGGTGAAAAACCATATGTGGTGTCCTTCTTTGGAAGGAGCTCTGCTGTGGAATAATCAATGAACTATCCATGGTGTGTACCAGGAAATAATGCAGCTTGACCTATTGACTTATTAATATGAGTGGTTTATTCTGTAGGATTAGCTGGGTGGGTTTTGTCCTTGGAACCTGATGCTTTTCCAAGTGTTTGGTTGTTGTAAAGTGCCTGATGGAGCAGAAATGATAGGGCCAAGACCGTGGCCTTTGTTCCAAGCATTGTTCTTGCCCTCATTAGTGTTTACTGCCTTTACTTAATTAGCAAATGCTGCAATGTAAGCAGAGGGGGGCTGGCCAGTGGGTAAATTTGAGGAATGTGTTTATGTAAAACAAAACAAAAAAAAACCAACACCTCCTTGACCTCCAGGAGTTTGATAAAATGTGGTTGCACAAGAAAAATACTTTGCTTGAACAACCTGCAACAGGAAATTGGTGCTTTTTTTTCTAATTACAGGGTATATAGCAATAGTAGTAATCTGTTCTGTCATAAAACTGATAATGATTATTTCTGGTTTTAAAAAGGTGCAAAACCTGAAACTTCCAGTTGCATATAATTCCTTTATGATTTTAGTGTTTTGGAAAAGAGTATCTCTTGTCTTTAGTTTTCTGCTATAAGGAATAGAATTATAAATTATTTAACTTTTTTTTTTTTTTTTTTTTTTTTTTTTTAATTGAAAATGGTCCTGTGGCAAATTTGGTCTTAGTTTGGTTTTTAGTTTGTAGAGAAATCCTAACATGGATTTCAGTTCACCTCAGTGTTGGAGCTGACATTAAAAAATTACAGTTTTGTATTTTGTGAACTGAATTAACAGTTGTAGAAATGAGAGTAGTTTAGCCATTCCTTTTTATATGTTGCAAAAACAGAAGACTCTCATACCTGGGTCACATACTGTGTGGAAAAAGCATGAAAGAAGACATGAAAATTTGAACTCTGAGTTTCTTATCATAGATATGTGAAAATGCCAGTTTTCTATGTGAAACTTGTGCTTGTTTGATCTGGGTGAGAAAGTTTTAGTTGTTATGTCATTTATGACTATATTGCAGTCACATAATTTAAATATTTTTTTCTTTTTCTTCAGTGGACCATTAGCAAAACCAAACCTTGGCAGTAGAAGCTGCCATACTCCATTAATTGTTCTTCTTTCTCCTAACTGGATTTCACTGAGAATTTCTTTGTTGCGGTAGTCTGAATCTTCACTTGAGTAACTTCACAGTTTCAGAGAATCACAGAATGATTTGGGATGAAAAGGACATTTAAGCTGACCTGGTTCTAACTCCTTGCCATGGCCAGGGACACCTTCTACTAGGCAAGGTTGCTCCAAGCTCCCTCCAACCTGGCCTTGAGCAATTCCAGGGATGGGGCAGCCACAGCTCCTCTGGCACCCTGTCCCAGGGCCTCACCAGACTCATGGGGAAGAATTTCTTTCTAATACCTAATCAACACCTCTCCTTCTTCAGCTTAGTTTCGTTTAGTTAGCCTTTTACCTTCAATTTAGTTCCCTGAATTCTTTTCCTGTAGTTGCATATATCCACAAAAAGAGTGTTGTTTGTACCCTGCAGTCACAAATGGATTGGCTCCAGAGGGTGTTGGTCTGTAACACACCCCACACATCCCCCAGCAGTGTCCAGCTCAGTCCTCTTGTGCTGGTAGCTTCAGCACCTTCAGATCTGGTTGTATGGTGCCTTCTCCAGAGGTGCTTTCTCTAAAATCACCTCTCTTGGTCAGTGTCTGGAAGGAAGTCTCGTTAAGAGTTGATGAGCTAAAGCACATCACGTTGTTTTTAGCTGCTGTCTTGTACTGCCTGTCATGTTTTATTTAATTTATGTTTCTTTCATAGTTCTTCAACAGAACCTATCACCCTTGTGATGGTACAAGTAGCAACATGAAGGCAGAGGTCACAGGTTAAGCCTCAGTGTTAGAAAAGAGGTTCTGTGTTCCCCCCTTTGCTGGGAGGATGAAGGGGTGATGTAGAGTTAAAATGCTGTGTGCTGAGTAGTATTTTGGAGTCTTTGGAATTTATATGTATTTGTTTTTACAAGGTCTGTTCAATTAAAATTTACTAAGGTTTTCTTGTCAAAACTGAAAATGTATTGTGAGTGGTAGTGGTAAGTAATAATGATTTTACAAAAGAACATTCTTTATATTTGGACTTTACATAGCTGTGACGAGGGATGCTGAATAAATTAAAATATTATGGTAATGATACTATCTAATTGCATTTTTAATATAATAGTTTTCATCAAATTTTCTTTGTTCTTTTTTGTTTTTTAACAGCATGGACCATTGCATATTATTTCTGTTATTGAAAAGGTAAAATAGGCTGTTCATCTCATTCCTTTTTGTTTGCTTTTTTCCATCCCACTCCAGTTTTGGCAAGCAGTCTGGGGGAAAGCGAGGATGTGAATGTATCATACTGGAACCTTCAGAAATGATTGTGGTAAGACAAATTTTTTTTATGTATTTAAATGTATTTAAATCTATTGCTGGTTTCAGCAAATTCTTTCTCTTTTACAGCAGAAAGCTTATTGTAAAGTATTCTATGAAATGGCAGTAAAATTGCCTTGATTTCAATTATATACCTATGGCTGCTCTCATAACAGCAGTAGCTATATATATTTAATCTAGATGGGTAAATGATGATGCTGATTAGGTCATTCTTTCTAAAATTATGCTTGCTTGAGTTTCAGAAGCCTAGCAGTCACAGCTGAGCTGAGCATTCCTGAGTCAGGCTAGGGCAGCCTTCTATCTTGAATATTTTATTTGCACCCCCATTCCCCATTTCATGGCTTTTATTGGTCATGTCTGGGTGGAAAAGCATTCTTCCTCCAGGCCTTTGCAGTGCCACATAATTTGAAAGCTTGTAGGTAGGAGAAGAAACATAAGTGCTTAGCCAGGCTTGAATTGTCACCATCCTTAATGTCCAGGATTCCTTCTGCTTCTTCAGAGCACCTATTGATGCTGCCAAGTGCATATATATAGATGCATACATATGTGCTTAGAGAGTGTAGCTTAGTCCTTCCCAGGTTGTTGTACACATGCTGTGAGCAGTTGGAATATTAGGATGGCTTTTCCATAGTGAGGACTGATGCTGTGTGCCCGGGGACACAGGCAGATCTCTTCCAACTTTCACCTTAGATGTTTTTAATGGAGCTGAAACAAAGCTGTTTGTTGTGCTCAGAACCCATGTGTCTGTTAATCAGACTCTGATCTCCAGACTGCTATTGATTTAGCTGCCCTAGATCTAGATATAGTAACATTAAAACTGATATTTGACAGTGTCTCTTACTGAGCATGTAAATATTCAGCTTCCATAAAATATTTGTTTCTCACAGTGCACTACCAGCAGGGATGTCAGCAGTGTCCTGTACCAAGTCCACTTGCTGTCCTTTGTGCAATTTGCTCTGTGCAGTGTCAGTCTGACCCTGCTTGTGGGCTCTGATAGCATCAGTAATATGCTCTGTGCTGCACCATGTATTGAAGCTGCAGTCTGCCATGAAGTGCAGGTTAAGAGTGCAGGAAACCTCTTGCATGCTCTGGAGTGAATCAGTTAATTTGTTTTATTCTGAATTGTCCAGTCTCTTCTAAAAGCTGGAATGCTGGGGGCAGGATTTATGGCTGGAGGGATGCCACAGGACTATTGGGTGACAGTGTATGCAGCCATGTCATGGGAGTGCCCCAGGCCCTCTGCTTTGCATTTGCTGCTTTGCATTTTTACTTTCTAATTGCAGCTGGCAAGGATCTGGTGTGCTGAACTGACCATCTGGTATATTCAGTGTCCCTGAGTGCTGTGCCTGGGCTGAGCTCAGTCCTGCACCCCAGTGCTCCTGTAGCAGAGTGACAAACACTCACTTACCCAGTCATATCTATTATTAGGTGTTAGGAAGAAGTTCTTCCCTGTGGGAGTGGTGAGGCCCTGGCACAGGTTGCCCACAGAGGCTTTGGCTGCTCCATCCCTGGAAATGCTCATGACAAGGTTGGATGGGGCTTGGAGCAACCTGGGATAGTGGAAGACTAGACCAGCCTGGTCTGGCTGATGACTTGACTCACTGCATATGTAAGTTTACATAAAAATGTTTCATGGGCAAAGGAAGTCTTAAGAAATACCTACATCCTTCATTGGTCATATCACCATTGCAATTAAAAAAAAAAAAGTGGAAATAAAAGAGGAGCTTCTGTGCAGTGTGTGCTTCCAGAAAGAAACGACCCTATTGAAATATTTATTGAAGGAATTAGTGTTGTGTGTGTGTAACATGAGCAGGCCCAAGTGTGATTGCAGTTTTCAGGGGAGCACAGTATCACAGTAGCTGGGGAAGCCAGCATTGGCTGAGTCAGCAGCCTCACACACTGCTGGGTGTTCCTGGAGACAGGCACAGCCCAGACAGCTGTTGGCTTTGTTTGAAATCTCCTGAATTGTCTTTAATTGTAATTAAATGCCAGTGAGAGAATAGAGACGCTTGAAAGTATTTTACATCCTTCTCTGGAACTTCAGTATCATTTTCCATAGGAAAATCAGAGAATTAAAAGTGCAGAGTAGTTTCCTCATTATATGTATGATCATATTTTACAGATAAATGTAGCTACTAAAGGTACTATTAGCTGTATTTTCTAGGAAGCACTTCAAATAGTGTGAGAAAATAGCATCAGTGTGGTGGCATTCACCTTGCTTATGATCTGCACTGACACAAGGTGTACTTGAGTTTCAGTTCCCTGATTAACTCTTATTAATTCATCTTAATTATTTTATTTTCTCTAGTTTTTAATTTGCAGCATACTAATGAGGTTTAATACATACTGAATATTTATCTTCAAGCAAAAGAACTAATTAGCTACTTTAATGATATTAAAGAACTCTATAGTTTCCTGCTGGTGACTGATTTTTTGATTTTTTTTTTTTTTTTTTTTTTTTTTTTCTCCTGTCATTTTAGAATGTAAATCAGTTTTGTAGTGGGAATCCTCTGGGAACAGACCCATTTTAAAGGCCATAAAATGTGGTCAACTTAAGTAAATGAGGATAACAGTGTGTGAATGGGCATTGTAACTCATATTTTTGGAGGCTGAGCAATGTATTGAATTAATAATAGCCCCATTTATTGTTTAAGAAGATGGCCCAGAATTGCAGCATATCTTGTGTATTGAAGTGTCATTACTGTTGTTCATTAGTGCCTTCATTTTCTTCTTTGGATCTAAGTGTAAGATTTCAGAAAAGCTGTGTGATGCTTGCAGGTGGAAAATATTTCACTGCTGGTTTGGACTGCAGAGTGAAGCAGGGCAATCCTATGGTTCTCCTTGATTTCTGTGTGGCAGCCAGTGCCTGGGTGAAGCTGGTGGTGTGGGAGCATCCTGCTGCTGCCAGTGTTTGCAGTTAATAAAGAACACAAGAACACTTTTGGATTAGGATATGGCAGATTAATGTGCTATTCTATGCTATTCCATTTTGTGCTAATGTGTACGAAACCAAAATTAGTTATTTCTGGAGGACTTCTGTAAAATATGAGAGCAACATTGTTTCTAGCTAGAAATCCATATTTATGCTGCATGAAGAAAGACTTCTATATCAATCATTTTGGGGCATTTTTTGATGATACAGGGTGGCCCGTTTAAAAAGAGTTTTTGCACTGTATTCTTTACACCCTTGTACCATTGTGCTTACAGCAGCACTGCAAACAGATATCTTTGAGTGCTGTCCTGTTCTTTTGCAAAGAGATAATAAAATGATAGTGAAAGCTTTGCTTATACCTTGCTGGGGGAACTCAGCTTTTTGGAAAATATTATGGTGTGAGCTTCACTCTTCTTTTCTGACTTTTCTAACTGTTGTATCTCTAACCTGTGTTATTAATGTGTGATTTCTGTAAGGAATCAAACCACAAGACAAGCTCGGCTGCTTGTACCTTCCTTTAACCTCAGACAGACTGTAGGTGTTTGGAAAAAGTGTTGTGGAAGGTAGATGTGATCCTGCTTTTGTGATGGTGTAGTTTGGTTACTTTCCTTTTTCTGTCTGTTAAGTCTTTCTGGATTTCTTTTCTTGATATCTTCTGGATTTTAATTTTAAGATCATTTACTTCAGTATGTGAAGTGAGAGCTGTGTAAGATCATAGAGAGGTTCTTCTCCTCTTCCAGTATCACAGTCTTAATGTTTAGGATCTTGCAGTGAAATTTGGAGGAAAAAAACCTAAAAATAAACCATTGAAGATAGTATAATCTTCTACATAGTAAATATATTGTGAAGAAGCTTCTTGTTTGCTGCAGCCTATTTGGATGAATGTCTGCCCTGCTTCCTGCTGGGAGATTTTTTTCCAAAAGGTCAAAAGGAAATGGGAAAGGATGAGACTGCTTTTTATAGAAAAAAAAAAAAAAGAATTATAGGTATTGAGATAAAAGGTTTCATGTTGGCTTTTGCTAAAAAGAGAAATTTACCTAATTTTTAATGTTTTCTCAGAAATAATATTTAACAGGAAGTTATGAATCAAGTTCCAGCCACTTCTCCATAATCCACTGGAAGTGATTAGAAGGCAGTATAACATAGGTGAAGTAGCTGTTTATAAAAAGCTGGATTATTTAAAGTTATTTACCTATGACTGGTACTGGAAATAAATTTTGATTTTAAAAATGACGCTACTAAAAATAGGATGTAATTCATTATTTTTGCAAGATATTGTAAATACACAAAAATGATATCTTCTGTGTTGAAGATAAACTTGAAATGAGCAGCGCCTGTAACTCCTTCATGATGTGTGCTGCACAAGGCTTTCTGCTGATGAGTGACATTGTTTAGAGGATATGTGTGTTTTTTTTTTTTTTTTTTTTTCAAATACTCTGTTTCCTGGAAGGAAGCTGTGGCCTCGGTTTCATTAGTCGCTTCTGACATCCACAGCCGTGGTTCTCTGAAACAACCACAATAGTTTTCTCAAGAAAAATTTATCTGCCCCGAAACTTATGATTATTCCTTCTCCATGAGCTTTATACAGCTCCATCGGCTCTCGGTGCTATGGAAGAACTGGATGTTTAACCAGGAGCCTGACCGTGTGTTTCAGGTGGAGAACTCCAAAGACAATGAGGAGAGCATCTTGCAGAGAGAAGTGCCGCTGCGGCAGTCGCGCCGGAGGTACCGCAGGATCAACCAGAGGGGCGAGCGCCAGACCATCACCGACCACGTGGATCCCAGCAGCTACCTGTCGGTGAGTCTGCCTCCCCTGGCCCATCTCCCTGGCACCTCAGTGCCTGCTTGGTGACTGGGATTTTCTTTTGGTGGCAAAACTGGTGAAATGAAATAGTCCGTGCTTGCCGTTTTTGAGAACGCTGCTTTTGTGTTGAGGGGCGGTGAAGTGGTTTGGATTGGAACACCATAGGTGGAAGTGAAGGTAGTAATGGAAAAAGATAGGGATTTTTTGGTTTTGAGATCTTTGGCTGAGCACTATAAATAAATCTTAACATGCTCACTGGATAGAGAAATGGTCATTCTTCATTTTTTGTTGGTTTTATCTGGAGTTCTTTAGGTAAGCTGTAGGAATTGTTTGGTTTCCTTCTTTGTTTCCTTAATAAATTTGAACCGTAATTTGGAGTTAATTAGAAATGTGGCTCAATACAGCATTGATGCTCTTGTACTTGGTTGTGTTTACTTGCTTAAAAATAGTGTAGTGGTAGTTCAGGCATCAGAAAGAGTAACAACTTGTCTGCTAGTCTGCTGAAGGTTTTTCTTCACCATTATTTTTCAAACTTCCTGTTTACTAACAGGATATATGTGATCTAGACAAATAATTTAATTGAAAATAATTGTTCTAGATAATTTGATTTGCTTTGAAAATCAGAGTTTAAAACCAGTACTGACCTTGAAGTACAAGCCTGGAATTTATGCTCAGAAGAGAAAAAACTTCTCCCTCTTTTCCCCATCTTCCTTTTCATCTCCCCAAAAGAGATACATTTGCAGTTGATAATGCTTCAAAATATCTGATGTGTGCAGTCAGGTATGAGCTTATAACTTAAATAAACTGATCATTTTTCTGAATGTTGGTAGCAGTTGGGTCGCAGGTGATGATTTTACAACACTGCATTACTATGTCTGTGACAGAAAGAGAATATGGTGCTTGAAGTTTAACACCCTCTGCCATCTCATTTCTAGAACTGTCACATATGTTGGATTTTATCATTAGTAAGACGTTAGATTAGTTATTGAAATACTGTTGAGATTATTGAGAGAGGTTGGATCCTCCCACTCTGGGCGGGTATGCATAAAGCTTTATTAGGAATTAAATTCCAATCTGTGTATGACAATCTATCTCTGTCTCTCTGCTGTTTGTGACAGTGAATAAGCACACAGATAATAATTCTCAGATTTCATTGCTAAAAGCAGGGGAGTCCCAGGAACAGCTGATGCTGGTGCTACCCATGCAGCTTCCCTGGAGGGATGCGTGACAAGGGACTTGGCATCTTTGTTCTGAGGAGGACCAAGTTTCACGGCTTCTTGGATGATTTCAGAGGCTGTCAGTTACAGCTGCAAGGAGTCAGGGGGGTACACTCACAGGACTGTGGTTAGTCAGCAGAAAATGTCCTATTAAGATTTTTCTTCAAGTTGGTGTATTTTTCTTCCTGTTGATTTATTTTGTTGTTACCAAAAATACAGAGCACCTGTGCCTATATAGTCGGTTGTTGTAAACTTGGTGGCTTCCTCAGATTTGTGAATATATTTGTGTATATATGTATAGGAGGGTAAGTCAAACTTCCATTTTACAGGAACTTACAGTAGGGTTTGTGCCAGAGTGGGAAAACTGTTGAAAAACTCTCTAGCAGATTTCCTGTCTTGCGTAATGCTGATGAATGAGCACAGAGTTGTATTTCACTCTCCAGCCTGTTGCTGAGTTCTGTGTGACAGGTGCTGAATGCAGCCTCATGGAGCTTTTGTGAGTGCTGTGTGCTTTGGGGAGGGCTTGGAGCTTTCCAGCCTCCACATGGACTCCAGCCCATCTCCCGTGGTTGGTGTTGGAGTACTCAGTATGACACCATTTAAGTTTTTACATGCCTAATCCCTCATATGCAAATAGTTTTCTGCTTTCAAAAGAAAACTGAGATCCTTTAGGTACTGAAATTCAGTATTCTTTTAACCCATCTACCTTTAATATAAGGTTTCTTGGGTTTGCTTTTAAGGGGAATTATCTGTACAATCTCTGTTAGCTCCTTGGAATGTACATCTCTGCACATTAAATATACTGTGATTATATTTATGATTAAGGTTAATCCGTGTTCTGTAAAACATTGCCTATTGGATTGTGGCATGAGCTAACATCATCTCACTTGGAGTACTTCTTGTTAGTGCTGGAACTTGTTCTGTAGAAATACCTGTTTGGCCACAAAACTAAGATTTATATGCAGTTATTTAAATGATATTTTAAATGACTGATACTATGCTTGAAGCTCTTTTCTCTTATGCCTCTTGATTAAGTAAAAGAGTTCTAGTTCTTGATTTAACGGTATGTCTTGGGTAGTTGACAATCAAATTATTGTGGGTACCTTAAATTTCTTCCCTCTCTTCCTTCCCCCAAATGAGCTAATGTTATAAATGGACCATTTGGTTGGTTTCTTAAGTGAAGGTGTTATCGTTTAGATGCCTTCTCTACATTTTTGTGGTTCACAGAACAGTGTTATTCCACAAGAACACTGGTTGTCTGCAGAATGGACTATTTGTAGTTGTTTGTTGTTGGTTTTTATTTTTTTCCCCTTCCAGGTAAATAAAGTGAATACATGCTGGCAGTGTTCCTTTTCCCTCAGAGTGAACAAGTTTATGTTTCTGTCTCTATTTTCCAAGTGCACAGTGGTGTGACTTAGCTCTTGCAGCCCCTGTGCAGGGAATGCCAGCACTGTTGTGGTGTGTGGGTGAGCAGACTGGCCTCTCCTCCAGATCCAGAGTGCACCCAGGCCGTGTGGAGGCTCTGCTGCCTCTGGGAATTCTTCCTTTCTGCAGCACAGCAGGCCAGCCAGATCCCAAGGACAATTGTGTATTTGGCAAAACACTTAGCAGTGTTTTTCTCAGGGTTCACAATAGTGCTGCTGCCTGTGATGGCTGGAGGAGGTGGCTCTGTTGAGTGGCCTCGGTGGCAGCCCGAGTATGTGTGGCTGTCAGTCTGCCTGGGGCAACTCTGAATCCCCATAATTAATCAGATCTCTTCATCCCTGGGCATTTCTGGCCTTTTTGTCACAGTAATTCTGCATCTTGCACATCACCCCCACAGTAACGTCCTGACTGTGTGGGGAGAAAGTGAGGTGGGACACATTGGGTAAAAGCTCTTGCTCCAAATGAATGGATTAGGAAGAAATGTGCCATAGGTGTCAGCTCTTGCATCACATCTGATTTGTTAGCCTGACTGAATATCTTGGTGGTGATAAGCATCCAGCCAGGAGCTGGGGTCACTGCAGCAGGGCAGTGTCACAATGGAGATGAGTGAGTCATTTCTGTTCTCAGTCTGCTTCTCAACCCAATTAGTGCAAAATGTGTTTTATGATTACAGAAGAAGAAAGTAATAGTACAACCATGTTTTTTACTTGCAAAAGAAAAGTAATTGTGATAGTCTCTGTTAAACTATATCGCAAACTTCTGTGCTCATGCAGTAGGAGCTTGCAAAACAGCAGCCAGAATAACAGCAAGTGACTTTTTAGTGATAATACTTTAAAAAAAAGAGTTCTGGTGCTTTATAAAAATTAAATTGCTGTTTTGATCTTGGATCAAGTAATAGGAAAGTAAACAGTTATTTATCTTCTCAGTTAACAAATAAAACCTGAGATAGTAAGTTTTGCATTTGTATTTCTGGCAATGTTTGGTTCCATACAGGGTTTAACAATTCAGTACAAATTTCCATGTGACTCAAACTTGTAAATGCAAATATTTTTTTTCATTTCAGTAAAATTTTTCTAATTTGTGTTTATGGTCAGTGATTTGAGGTTGTGGATCCCCATCCCTGGAAGTGTTCAAGGCCAAGCTGGACTGGGCTTGGAGCAACCTGATCTAATGGAAGGTGTCTGTCCCTGCCTTGGGAGTTGGAACAACATGATCCCTAAAATCCCTTCCAACCCAAACCATTCTGTGATTCTATGCATTTATTACCCATAAACATTTGACAAGTGTCTATGATTTTTTTTTCAAATTAAGAATATTTGTAGCTCTAAAAATAGAGTATGATGTAATGCCTATTTCTGTGGAGTTGTGACAACATACTGAATTTTTTCACTTGTAAGTTTATTGTAGAGTAGAATAAAGAAGTTAGTACCAAACTTTAGTAGTAATCCACTTCCTCAGGGTTGCCATTTTTTAAAACTACTGTAAGAGGATGATGAGGTTTAAAAGATTCATTATTAATACTGCGTTTTATGGACAGTATCTTAATATTTGAGCTAAGTAAAATTTGTCCTGGAGCCTTGTAGAAGCATTTATCTTCAGAGAAGTCTGTTGCTGCAGACTGCTTGAGTGGCAAGTTTCTTGTTCTTTGATCATTACTTAATGTAATCCTGTCACAGGCTGGAGGTAGAATGGGGGATCTCATAATTGGAGGGAATTAAGTCACATTTCAGTATACTGGATCAAACCCATTAGGTGCTTTACCATCACCAGGCCTTTTCTTTATAAATGCTGTAAAACACTGTGGGTCTTCTATAATCTACTTTTAGCTACCAGATAAATTTGCAGAAATGGTACCTTTTATTGATATTAACCCAGTAAGACTGACTTAGAACATGTCTCCAGCTGCCTGCTGTTAAACCTGGACCAGCATTGCTAGCCTCTGTTTATTTGGAATATCAGTTTATTTTGATGAGGCTGTGGCTGTTCTTGAGTGGCTGAAATGACTAATTCTTAAGTTGGAGGATAGTTCTCTTTGCAGCTCATTGCTTTTTATTGTGTTTGTGTCCACACTTCCTCTTTTTGACACTTTGAAAAAAATACCTGACAGAATTTAAACTATATTAACTAATGATGACAGGCTGAGAGAGTTGGGGCTATGCAGCCTGGAGTAGAGAAGGCTTTGGGGAGACCATAGAGCACCTCTCAGTGCCTAAAGGGGCTCCAAGAGAGCTGGAGAGGAACTTTGGACAAGGAGTAATAGGACAAGAGGGGATGGCTTCAGGCTGGCAGAAAGAGTAGGTTAAGATGGGTAAGAGGAAGCAATTCTTTACTATAAGGGTGCTAAGGCCTGCCACAGGTTGCCCAGAGAGGTTGTGGCTGCTCCATCCCTGGAAGTGTTCAAGGCTTTGTGTGATGGGGCTTAGAGCAAGGTGGGATAATGGAAGGTGTCCCTGCCCATGGCAGAGGCTTGGGACTGGTTGTTTTCTAAGATCCTTTCTAACCCAAACTGTTCTGTGATTCTGTGAATTAAAATAAAATCCAGGTCTTGCAGTGCACTTAGAGGATTAATTAACAGAAATTAATGTTGTCATTATCTCTCTGGAGGTGTTGTGTGATACAAAGAGATAATGCAGGTTCCTTCTTCCTGATGCTGTTTTTTAACAACCTGAGGATTTTCTTTAGTCTCTGTCTTTAATTTTGCATGGCCTAGGTGGGATCCCAGCTCTCAAGTGCTCAGGTTCCAGAGCACGTGCCAGAGCCTCTGTTAGCCGGGCACCCTGCGTGGGACAGGACCCTGGAAAAACCCACATAAGCTTTTTCTGTTTGCATCTCCTCTGAACTCCTGCATATGTGTTTCTTGCTTCTGTGATCAAAAGCAGCAGCATCTGCAGTGTGTTCACTTCCTGTGGGCCCCTGTGGGTTCAGTTTGTCGTGGGCTGCACACAAAGGGCACGTGGGTGTGGATCCGGCCCCGTCTGGGGAAGGAGAGGAGATGTACATGGACAGAGCCCTGTGCCTTCTGCAAGGGAAAATTGCTGTTAGGCTGGGCTTTGGGGGAGGGGGAAGAGGCTGTGAATCAGCTAGTGGCTAAGCAGCTCTGTTAATGAATGGAGTAGAGCTATCTGCTTCTCAGCCACACATCTGGGGAAGGGTCTGCAGCTTGAGTCTTGATGAGGAGCTGGCAGGGCTCTGCCTGGAGCAAAGGAGGCTCAGAAAGGACCTTATCATATCTACAACTAACTCCCTGACAGGAGGCTGGAACCTCATGAGGGTTGTTCTGTTCTCTCAGGTAACAAGTGGTGGGATAAGTGAAAACAGCGTCAGGTTGATCCAGGGAATATTTAGATTGGATATTAAGGAAAATTTCTTCACAGAAAGAGCTGTAAAGCATTGAAACAGGCTGCCTAGGGCAGTGGTGGAATCACCATCTCTGGAAGTGTTAAAAAAATCTGTGGGTTATGGCAGTGAGGGCATGGTTTAGTGGTGAGCATGCTGGTGGTACTGGACTGATGGTTGAACTTCCCAATGTTGGAGTCTTCCCCAGCCTTAACAATACTGTGATTGTATGATTCTACTGCTTCACTGGTGGAGCTGGAAACACCCTCTGGCAGGGTCCCACTGGCATCCAGCATGGGAGCCTGTGCTCAGTGTCTTAAACTCACTCAGGTCTGCTGAGTTGTCCTTGGGCACTTTCCTCTGCTTTTGTAAGCAAGGGGGAAAATTGCCAAATGCATGTTGTCTCATCCTGTATTTTACATATTGATTTTGTCTGCTCATTTTGTCAGTAGTGTTACTTTCAAGGGCTCCTTGAAAGTCTGCCACTGATTATGGTGGTCATTAGCAAAACACCAATCCTCCAAGTGTGCTGTGCATTAAAAATCGTCCTAGGAATTTCCATTGACCACTGGTGTTTCCTAATTCAATTAATGAGCTCTTGCAGTTTCAAGCGAGTAATGATTTGAATAGGCTGTGCAGAAAGTATGAAAATACTAAATGAAAATACTGCCCTTTGGTTAAAATCTGTGTTTTTCAGATTTCTTTTTTAAACTAACAGTGTAATGCAACAACTCAACCACTTTCATTACAGATAAATTGGGGTTGTTTTTCGGACTTTATATTCAGGAGTTTCCCTAAAGATTTTATGTACTTGACAAGCAGGTTATATGTAAACTGTGATTTGCAGGAGCCACCTCAGTTTGGAGGTGACATGTGTAGCTGTGGAACAGCAGTTAAGAGTTAAGCACAAATGAAACTGCATTAGAGTGAAACTTGGGAGGGTTTATTTTAAGCAAGCACCTGTACTTACTGAAATGTGGCTGCTGGCAGTACTTTACATCCCTCCTCATAGCCCTGAGGAGAGCCTGTGGTGGGGGGACAGACATTGTCCTGCCCTGCCAGACTGTGGCTTCTGTCCTGGCACAAGGGTTGCTGTTGGGGAGAGTCCATTCTGGGGTTGGTAACAGAACCTGTCGTCTTTGCTCTTCAAGGCCGGGTTGAACAAGGCTTGGAGCAACCTGGTCTAGTGGAAAGTGTTCCTGCCCATGGGAGGAGGATTTTGGAACAAGATGAGCTTTAAGGTCCCTCACAGTCTGTTCTCTGAGTCTTGCCTCAAAGACTTGTTTTTGAACCTTTCTCCATCTCCAGTAAGTTTAGCAGTCAACTGTACACCTGCACCCTCCCCAGGTGTTGGGGTGTTGATGGCCCCCCAGGGTCATCTCACAGCAGGTTTGTTTGTTGCCCTCCCCTTGCTCAGCAGAGCAGCAGAACTGCACTTGTTTGTGCTAATTCAAGAAAAACTTGTGGATATTTTTACACTGATTTCCTACTTGCAGTTGAAAACATCAGTCTTTTTACTCGGTGACCGCTCTCACCAGGAAGCTGGGAGCTGTTTGGAAGCAGATCCAGACCACAGTCTGCCCTTTGCAGGGAAATCAGCCTACTCTGTTGATTGGGGTAAATCTGGAGATTTGCTCAAACCTTGACCTCAGCTGGTGCTGACAGTATTGTGGGAGGGATGTACTCTTGTGGCAGAAAAACCTTTTGAAACTTCTAAGTATTTTGCAAATTGCCACCACAAGAAATAAAAATCCAGTCATTACTGTGCTCTCCACACAATAACCAGTTATCTGTTTCTTTCTCCTTTTACCACATAGACAAATTTACACCATGGTAGAAATTAACTCAGTTCCTTGGAAAATGCCTGAGAAAATATTTTATGCAGTATGTTCAGAGAGTTAATCTCTGTTTTGATGGACCCTAAGGGTTTGGGTGGTAGTTCCAAAGTCATTAATTCTTTATAAGCAACCTCTTATGCAAACACAGTGGAGAATGATGTGTGGGGGTTGTGCCCACTGCTCATAACTGCACTTGGGGGTTGAAGGTAAAAGATGTTCTGCACCAGAGAGATGTTTTGTTCCTTTTGGAAGCTTCTTTTGTGTGTGAGTTGCAGTTCTTTTTCTGATTCTTGTTTTTGACATTATTGTTTCAGTCTCTTGAAGCGACATATTGGGTGGCTTCTTGTAGGAATCTGACAGAGTAGTAGCCAGCAAGCTAGTCTCCCTCTGTGCAGGGAGATGGTAGCATGCGTGGATCTGGTTTTTATTTCCTCTCTTCCATCTGGGCTGCTTCTGTCCAATATGCTCTACTCAAATATAACAGCCTGGTTGGAGCAGGTTGGAGCCAACTCAACCTTTCACTTAGGTTAGGTTTCTGCTGCCTGAGAGAAAAGTGGTTGAGTGAAGGGTTATTTTGTATGTTAGCCTTGTAAAGTTGTAAGTTGGAGTTGGGTTGAATGTCACATAATACTGAAGGATTTATTTACAGGGCTAAGATGGTGTTGTCTTCAACTTTATGTTCAAGGTAAAACGGATTTCTGATCTTGAATGTGGAAATTCACATCAGTTCGGTCATGTTCTTTGTAAGCCTCTTGGGGCATTTTAGAGATGGAGAATATCCTGAGCAATTTTCAATAAAAATCACCATGAGAAAATGTCAGTGCATAATTATAAGCATTTAGATGCTCTGCTTTCTTTGGAAAAACTTGGCATAAAAACCACTGCCTGTATGAGAGAATAGCTAGATATGTATCTTTGGTTTTGGCATAAAACTGATTACTCTCTAATGACATTTAACAGCATTTGTAGTTTTATATTTGATATGTGCCATTTTTCTTAATAGTGATATATCTAACTGTGCTGGTTTTGCACATAGGACATTTAGTGAGGAAGGAAGAAGACACCCACAGAAACAACTTTTGTAAAAAGGGGCTGCTCAGAGCTTCCTCTGTGTCTCACAAAAATCAATCAGTGGTTAATTTTTAGAATAGACAACCTGTTAAACCACTGAGAAAGCTGAACACGCTTCTGTGAACCTTTTAAACCGAACAAACCCTGGGAAACTCTTGGGGCCGAGTGCAGGCGGGCGGGGCGGGAGGCTGGGCTGAGCCGGGCCCTGTCCCTGCTCCAGCGCTGGCAGGGCTGGGATCCCTGTGCCAGAGCGGCCAGGCGGGCTCAGGGCACGGCTGAAACGCTGCCACTGCTGCCATTGAGCTGCCACTGCTGCCATTGAGCTGCCACCGAGCTGCCACCGCTGCCATTGAGCTGCCACTGCTGCCATTGAGCTGCCACTGCTGCCATTGAGCTGCCACTGCTGCCATTGAGCTGCCATTGAGCTGCCACCGCTGCCACCGAGCTGCCACCGCTGCCATTGAGCTGCCACCGAGCTGCCATTGAGCTGCCATTGAGCTGCCACCGAGCTGCCATTGAGCTGCCACCGAGCTGCCATTGAGCTGCCACCGAGCTGCCACCGCTGCCACCGAGCTGCCACCGAGCTGCCACCGCTGCCATTGAGCTGCCACCACTGCCACCGAGCTGCCACCGCTGCCATTGAGCTGCCCCACCGCCAGCCCTGGCCAGAGCCGCTGCTGGTGTCCAGCAGACCCTGGGTCCTGCTCCCTGTGGGCCAAGCCAGGCCCCCCTGGAATTGAATGCAGGAAAAGGCAGAAAATAGTCAAGCAGCCAGAGCAACCACCAGCATTGCTGCTGGGCCCTGCTGCCCTGGCCCAGCCGACAGTGTGGTATCCAAAAAACACCCCACAGTAAACAGCTCTGGACTGCCACCCAACAGGGATCCCATGAGCAAGATACTAACTCTTCCACTGCACAGATGAGACCTGCAAAGATCGACTGTCTCTCTTGAGTGAAAGAAAAGGACAGAGGAAGACATGCACAGAAACAACAAGGAGACATTGAGGTTGGACAAGAAGGAAGAGTCAGGTCCCAGTTGGAGGAGGGGATGAGATGTCTTGGACTGAAACTCTCTTGTAAGCTATGGAGAGGATATGATTGATAAATCAGAGTCTTTTTTCCCTGTAACTCATGGAATGTGTTTTGGGGGGATGAAGTGTTCTAACCACAGTCATGAGCAGAAGCACCAGTAAGTACAGCACATGTTGAAGTAGCTGTGATCCCATGAGAAGTATGAGAGAGACAGAGAGAGAGTGATGAAGATCTTTTGCCCCAGGGAAGAAGACAACCTCTGTTCCCAGAGCTGAAGATGATGTCAGAGCAAGATGAAGCGAATTTGTGCTTTTGAACAGTTTTGTCCTTAAAAATGAAAAATTAAAATAATCCCATAAGTTGACAAGGTTCTCGAAAACAGTTGTGGGGAGAACTGTAAGTTGAGGAAAGGGATTTTTACACAGTGATCAGATTTCCATTGTCCCAGGTGGCTGATTCACTGTGAATTGAAGCCACAAGAGAACTGTTTCTTGTGGAGAAGTCTCCATAGACAAGAGGGAGACTCCTCTCCCTAAGTAATTTAGAGATGGTAAACTGATTTGTTTCTGTATGTTGTCGGTGTGAAAGAAAAGAGGGTGTGGGGGGCAAAGTGATCCAGAGGTTTTATTCTGATTCTTATTATTTTTTATTTTAGTTCCTGTTAATAAAATTCTTCTTTATACTCTTCAAAGTCTGAGCCTGCTTTTGCCTGCCTCCTAATCCTGTCTCACAGCAGGAATGAGTAAATAACAACTCTAGTGGGTGCCCTGGTGATGTAGCCAGCACTCAGTCCACCACATAAATTGGTGAACCAGCCAGAAATAGAACCTGGGTTGCAAGAATGGGAATTTTGCATGATAGCACTACATGAAATTGGTGTTTCCATATAGTCTTGGAACTGCCACATTGACAGATAAAATGCTAGACTAAGTGAGATCATCACTGTATCTTATTTTGTCATTGTTCCTTACCTTGTTCTTGAAGGTCAGACTTGCTTTTTGTTACTGAGTATTAATGGGTTTTATTCTGATATGATGGAGTTTTTAGTTGGAGGTAAAGTAGTCACAATACTTGTATTTTTTGATTTTATTTCCTGTAAAGTTTCATTAGCAGTTGTGTTTGTCAATTAGAAGTGCAGGTATAGCAAGTGGATCACCCCTTGCTTTATCTGTTAGATCAGTTCTCAGACTGGATGAGAATAGCTGGGGTTTTCCTGCTGTTACACCCTCAGTAGAGGGAGGACACCAAATGATGATGGGGAAAACTTTCTCTGAGCATACTCAGCTTGGCATTTTTAAAGGTGATGAAGGCTGTGTTTTACCAGAAAATGAAAAAGTTTAGTAATCATTGAACTGTGATGCTCCATCTGATGACAGAAGCCTTGCAGAGCTGCTGTAGGGTCTGTGCTGTTTCCCCAGCATGGCTGGTCTGGGATCCAGATCTCAGGATCTGCAGAGCCTGAGTGCCTGATGCCCTCCCTGTTATTCCCTATTCACTCTATTTCAGAACTCAGTGCTGAGCCTGGCTGGTCCCAGCCTGGGTCCAGGGCCAGTGGAGTGTTTGCATGAAGTTTTGCCTGAATCTCTCAGGGTGGGGCTCCTTCCAGACACAGGGTAGACTCCTTCACTCTTCAAACTGGATGCACTGACCACAGTAAATAAGAGTGGGCTGTTCAAAATTACCCTTCCTTAGGAGAGAAAGTTTGGTAGGAGGAGTCAAATCTTTTCCCTCTTCCCACTTGCAGGCTTCCAGTGTGGTGTTAATCCTCAAGCAAAAAGACAAAAGAAATACTGAAAGTGGCATTTTCATGATTTTTTTTAACCTCATCTATTATGCATTAATGCATTATTCTCAAGGTTGTTTAATCAGGAGCCTTTTTCTTGTGAAAGGTGTGGTAGTACCTTATATTCTAAATAGCCTTAATCTGCTTGGTTTAGCCTCAGATGCTGTTTTGAATAATAGAGGAAAGGAAAACTGGTATTTTGTATGGGTTTTTGTGTCAACTTTTGCAGAATGAGAATAATATATATACACCTTATGGGCTTTATGGTCTCTTTGCAAATGGGAGACCCCACCTGTCTTCCCAGGTTACTGTCAACTGAGGAAATCACAGCCAGGTCTATATGAGGTTTAGGAGGTGGTATCACATTTGAGACTAGATTGAGGTTATGTCTAGTGAGCAAAATCCTAAATGTGTTTGGGAAATTTTGCTGTGGGATATTAGCAATTTTGTCTGAGTGAATTAGTCCCCCAGACTGACCTTTTTGGGGTTGGTAACCACACCTTTTCATCACCAGGGATTTTTGGGTTGCAGACCTTCTCAGACTCCCCACCCCTTGCCGAAATGAGATGTCAGGGAGGAAGGGAGGAGCGTTGCATGAATCATCTCAGTTCAAACAGTTGAAATGAATTTTATTTGTTTGAGTCCATAGCAAAGGGGGCTTCCCCCTTCCCCTCCACTGCCGTCATTGCTGTTTGTGATGCGGATCATGCTCTGCCCAGCTCTGCAGAGTGTGTAAGCGAAACAGAGCTGCAGGAGAGAGCTGTAATTTATAAACCTATTATAAACCATATAAATCTGAATCGTTGCAAATAGAAGATGACCTTTCCCTGCTTAACACAGCAGCTGAAAAAAGAGTTGGGGTAGTGTGAAAGCAGTGGAGAAATTCAATCCATGGTGCCTTTTTATTGTTCCTCCTGTGTTGCTGGTGCTATATTTAGAAGCTTACATCACTTAAGGAATGATGACAGTCTCTGCCCTCCCCCTCCAGCTCTCTCCCTGCTCTCCCTCCCTCCTTCCCTTAGGATGGATCATGTTTTCATACTACTTATGAGTCCTGCAGATCTTTGGGTAGGATTTTTCTACAGCCTTTAGTAAGTGCTACTGTGGAAGGCGTTGTGTAAAGATGCAATGGCACCATAGAATGTCACCCTGAAGGGGAAAAGGAGATTGTGGTGTTTTTTCTTTCCTGCCTCCCCTTCCTAAAAGAGTCGCAAACAGGGTGGAGGTTGTTTTTTCCTTTTTTTCCTGAGAAACCCAAATGAGGGGATGACCATGCCACGACAATACAATGAGTTGTTTTTGATGTTTAAATTCAGAGGTGGGGAGAACCTCTGAGCAGCTGGCAGTGACACTGAATCCAGCAAGCTGTGCCAGCATGACAGGGTCTGCAGCAGGCTCTGCCTTCTGCACCCCTTACTCCCCATTGCCTGTCTGTCCAAAAGGATGTAAAGTACTCAAATCTATGGAAATAACCTCTTGATGTAGGTGCCCTTAATGCTAAAATATTTCTCGATTATGCTGCTACGTTTGGCAATTTCCACTCGGAAAACTATTAGAATGAATTATTTTAGTCTGAGACATCTTTGCCTGAGTGTGTGCAGTGACAGATTGCCTTCTGAGCAGCGGTTGCCTTCCCCAGCCCCCAGCTTGGGCTCGGAGTCAGGATGTGACCAGAGCTGCTGCGCTGGAAATGGAGGGGCAAGTGGAGCTCATGTCTGAGCACTGCGGGAAACAGTGTGGCAGGGACAGTGTGCCAGAGCTGCCTGGCTCTGAGGACAAAAGGACAGAAGTCCTTAAGCCCAGCTTGCAGCCCCAGGCCCCTCAGCTGGCAGCTCCTGCCTCGTCAGCCAGGGCCCTGATGGCTTTGAGACCGTCACTGTCCTCCCCGCTGGAATTGCACAATGGGCTTTTCTTCCTCTGATTGATCAGGAAAAAGTCCTGCTGCTTGTGGGGTACCTTCTGCCAGCAGCTGCCAGTGCTTCCCGCCTGTGCACGCCTTGCATTTGTGGTGTCCTTAAATAAGGGAAGACTCTAATCCTGCCTAACTGAATGCGTATTTAAATTATGGAAGACTTTACTATCCTTTTAAAAACATCCCGTTTTTCAGTGACTTACTCTTGTTAGACAATTAGAACGTGCAGATTTGGTTAACAGTCTGGAGGATTCAGGTAGCATTATGGGAGGATAAAGGGAATGATGCAGAGAATCTGTGGTGTGGTATTTCAGCATGGAAATAAATCAATGTTAAGGAACAAAGACTCCATTTACTACAGAGATTGTATACTGTCTTTTTCCTTAAGATCCTCTTAAAACTTGGATTCTGGCTTAAAATGTGACTGGTGATTTTCCATTTGTGATTCTGCTCAATGCTGCAGCTCTTCTCAAGTATTTCAATTCTGATCACTACCAAGTCTTTGTATCAGATTTTTTTTTCATCTCAGAGTTGCTCTAGTTTTAAGATTTATCATTAAACAGATGATTTATAAAAAACTTACAGCCCTGTGCTGCAGGGAGCTGGGGCTGCAGAGAGGCGTGTGTTAAAAGAAATAAATAAATGGAAGCAGAAAGGAGTGGGGGGATGCCCCAAAAGCCGGGGTGTGGAAGTAGGTCAGGTTTTCCCCCCCACCTGGGGCTGGGTGGGCAGGGCTGCACAGCGTGGGCTGCAGCCCCCCGGGACCCCCGCTGCCGCCGCGCTCATTGGCAGAGCAGCTACAGGGATGATGTCATCTGCACTTAAAGGCAAAACTAGCAGGAAATAGAATTTCGTTCCCATTATTGAGCTGGTGTTTACAGTAGTTGTAAAATACGGCATCTGCGCCAAAATCTGTGCTGGATCGGGTTTGCCACACAATGCAGCAGGATGGGAGGTGGAGATCTGCCCGGAGAGCTGTTGGGGCAGGGAGAGGGTTCTTTTCTCCTTGATACAAATTGTGGTTATTCTAACTGTAATGCAGGTAACACCACATGGAAGCATTTGGATATTCGTTGCTGCTGAGGATTTATCACTGTAGCATTACAGACATTTAAGATGCTTCTAAATACAATTTTACAAATTATTAGAAAAAAGGCAGTACAGTCGTGTGTAAGATGAAGCTCACATATCCAGCCTATTGTTTAGTATTGAAAAAGCAGTGAAAGAAACAGCTATTTGTGTAGCTGTGTAGTGCTTTGTAAAAATTTAAAGCAGTTAGAATGTTTTCAGCTTTTAATAATCAAATAGACTTTGTGTTTGCAAATTTTGCAAGCTCAAGATTGAAGTTCAGTCCTTTAAATGCAAATTAAACCCAGTAATACTTACGGACCCTGGTTGTATTTATTATTTTTATTGTTTGATAAGAGGTCGAGTAAATTTTTTCCTTTAGGACAATTTTGGGAGGCACCAGGGGAAGGTGTTTCTTGGTTAAGGTGCAACCCTCATCCTAGGTATTGGACTTTGTGATCCTTGTATGTCTCTTTCAACTCCAGATATTGTGTGTTTCTGTGATAATTTGGGTTATACACAGGAAGACTCCAGGATGACTGCTGAGGAGCTATTGGTGTGAGATGGAGAGTGGTGCCCTGTTGGTACAACTTGGCTTCAAAATTGTGAGAATCTCTTTCCCCATGTCCCTTGGCACAGTAGATTTAAAAAAAAAGAGATTTCTGTGGATTGCTCGAGCTGCCTGATTCAATTCTCAAAAAAGAAGCAAGCAAACAAGGCAAAAAAGGCATTTTTTGCCCTCACTATCAGCAGGCCCCCGTTGGTAGCTCTGTTTGTGCACAGGAGGTACAGCCATCATTGCTAGTTTTGATTTGGAGAACAACCCTCAAGTCTGATGTGGTGACAAAATTTCTTTCCAAAAAGAGGAAAATGGCAACAGTGAGTGTCCCTTCTTGCAGATGAAGTAAATTATCCAGAGACCAAAAGAATGGCTTTAACAGAAGCAGCACCCTGTGTCCCCTTGCTGTCCCCTCCCTCCTTTCCTCCCTTGCGCAGTAGCAGAAGTCATTTGCCTTCTAGGAACCAAAAGCATTAAGGCAGACCCAGCTCAAAGGTTTGGGATCTCACAGATCCTTCCTTGGAGCATCTCTCCAGCATGCTGGGCTGCCATCCAGGGCACTAAGCTCCTTGCAAATATATCAGTTTTTAGTTGCAAAAAGAGATTAGAGTACTAAATTGACTACTGCAGAATTAAGGCAAATTGGGTTGGGAACAGAATTGGTCTTGATTGAGTGGGGAAAAAAAACCCCACCCCCCAGAACTTTTTAAAAGTGTTTTAAAACCATTAAGATTGTGAGGATTATAAACCTCACTTTTTTAATAAGAAATTTGCTTCTCATTCTGGATAAAATCTCTGTATTGTGTAGGATGAGATAAGAGTGTTGAGTATCTAGTGTGACACATAATAAAAGCAATTTTTTTTTTATCGTGTGCCAATAATGCATGTGTCTGTGTGCATGTGAGTGGCTGCAGATATTTATTTTACTTATTTGTAAAATCGAATGCAGAGATGAAAAACAATCCTGAATGCTGCTGGAAGTGTTAGTAGATACATGTGATTAATAAAACAAAAAAAAAAAAAAAAAAGAGAAAGGAAAATAATCAGAGTTTCAGCACATCCCTGAATAGATATAAAATGATATAAAAGCTGATGTGTTTGCTGAGCAGTTGTACTGATATGTGTGTTTATATTAGGTCAATAAAGATGCTCTGTTGGCTGCATCTGCAGATCCAGTAGCCAATTGATCTAATGCAGTTTCTAAAGGCTTTCTATACAGGTGATGTCATCCTTTTAGCTCCCTTCCCCTCCCACTCTCTTTCCTCCTTATTAGATATTTCATCTTGCTGCGGAGCATCCAATCGATGGGAGCTTCTCCTGAGGGAGCTGCTGAGAAGCAAGCAAAGATAGTAGGAATTAGGACTCCAGCAGTCAGCCTTTCTGTAGCTATGGACGTCCTGTTTTGTTTGGCATTGCAGAAATGTTTTAATTGGAAAAGCTAGGCGTGGATTAGTCGTGCTATCTGACTGATGCATTAGAATACTAAGCAACACTGCAGAGTTGTAAACGGCATTAAAAAAAAAAGGAGGGGGGGGCAAAAGAGAAAAGGGTTTGTATTGCAGAGGCTTTTAATACATTCCACAGTGCAAACCTGTTAGAGCATATATCCTGGAGCTACAGTCCGGATGCGAATTCAATTTCTTCAGTTATGATGGACGTGAGTATAAAGAAGAAACTTTAATATCCCAGGGTGTGGGATTCCTGGATAGCCTAAGATGATGAAAAACCGTTGCAAAATTTCGTCTACAATATTAGTATGAAGTTTCTGAAAAGTGGACCTGAAGATAAGCCACTTGCAAATGCATTTTAGAAGAGAAAAAAAAATAAATTTGAAGAATTCATACCTTGCTTTTTAATGTATTGTTGCTTTAACCTGCAGTTCTAATCCATTTCTGAATTAATTCAATTTAAGCAGCCCTTTTTGGGTGCATGCCTCTTGCCTGGAGGATCATACGGATATTTGTATTTGAGAAGCTAGGAAACATTTTGATTTGAATTTATGTGCTTGTTAAAACTGGAACATTTTTATAGGAATTGCTGATGCTGCTGCTGCTAACTCCCTGCAATACTGAAAACTCCTCAGATCTAGTGGAAGCTGTAATCGAATTCAGTGTGAAATCCAAGCCTGAGAAGTTGCATATATGCACATTGCTGCTTTATGATTTTTAAAGAGAAAGCAGAAGGGATTTTTCTCAATTTTCCCCCTGTGGCTTTTATTTGAGAAAGGAAACTTTTTTTCCCAGCCTCAGAAATGGCTTTTCTTGTTCGATGTTATGCCAACTGCCTACAGCCCTGGGCCTCCAAAGTAAGTAAGATTTTGTCTGTGCTGCATTTGTGTGACATGTATTGACAGTGCTGGTGCTAGCTGAATATTCCCTTCTCATCCCAGCAGCATGCTGGGTTGAAGGTACTGGAATCCTGGCTGTGCATGAATTATGTGAATTATGTGCATGAATCATTTCTAAACAGGAAGGGGGGACCTGGAAATTATGGAATTGTTTTATATACCAATAGTTAAAAAATTACCAGGAAGTATAAAAAAATGGCATTTGCTTATGAAATGTGTTAAGCATGTTTTTTGGCCTACAAATATGAAGTATATGTGAAGCCTTTAAATATTATTGAAGTGTAGCATTTTTATAACTGCTGACATATTTTGCGAACTTGAAAATACTGGTATCCAAACTGATGTTTTAATTTCCAAGCTGTACTGCTTGTTTCCTTTGTGCACCAGTATGGAGTTGGTTAATTATTTAGCTGAACTGTGTAATTACAATTAGCTTTAAAGGACACAAATTATTTTTTGTGTCTGAGAATGCAGTGTTTCTGTGAAACTGGGGAGGGAAGGGTGTTTCTTTTAAAATGACATAATGAAAGCTAGAACATTCGAACAAACCCACCTTTGAGATAAAAGCCTTTAAAGGAATTAAAAATACAATATTTATGAGACTCTTACTGTTTGGTATGCTCAGTCAGAAAATTAGCTGACTTTCTGGTATTTTATTAAGGATGCTACCAAGAAGTAGTCACCTAAAACACAGGAACTGCCTTATAAATCTGGGGCCAGGCATATATTAATTATTGTGTTTTTATTATAATTTTGTATTTACTGGGTAGAATAAAGACTGTGCAACTTTTTGGTGTTTGGAGGCAGTGGGCAAAAGTGCTCATGGCAGGATGAGATACAGCATTGACTTTGGAGCAGGAGGTTGCTCTTGACTTTGGTACCAAAAAGTTTAGAGTGTCAATGACATGGTGGTCATGTGTAAAGGCACAGGGAGAAGCTGGGTGTGTGGACTCTGGGCTGATTGTCCCTGTTTGGTTTTTATGCAATGTCAAGGGAAGCTCATGGTGTGTGGGGTGAAAGCTCTGGGCTGTGGGGTTTCCTTGTGTGGATGCCAGAAGCAGTGTGGAATGGTGGGTGGACGTGTGGCTTTGGCTGTTCATGTGTGCTGAGTCCACCCCATCATCAGGTGAGGTGGAGCTTGGAGGGTGGCTGGACTGTGAGCTCAGACAGGTCATTGCAGCTCCTCACCTTGGAGTTCCTGCTGCCAAATCCTGGCCTGTTTGTATTACCATCCATGCCCCAGTGTCCATGTAGACTCTTTTCCAACTCTGCAGACATTAATTATGAAAGGCTGAGTTTACTGAAGCTTGGCTTACCTGCACTGCCCTTATTAAGAAGGTTTGAATGTTGTAATGCTGCTTAAAATCTGGGAATGGGTTAGTCACTTTGGTGCTTCAGCTGGGATTGCACTCTCTACAGAGTTTGGGCTAAAGTGAGAAACCACAAAAAAGCCTGTGCTCAAATAAAGGCTTCATAAAAGGGTAGAATAATAATATAAAAAGAAGGGGTTTGACCCCTGTGTCAGCTTTGTGGACAATATCTAGTGGATTGTTGCTCTGCCAGTCAAGCCATTTATTCACTCAGTTGCTATTCTTAAAGGAAATGGTATAAAATGTTAGGAAGGGGAAAGTTTATTTTTTTTTTCTTTTTCTAAAAAAGGGCTTATGAGGACCCATTAACTGGTTTTGCATTCTAGTCCATAGCTGATAGTTTTTTACCTTTAAAACCACAAAAGATGAAGCACTTCTATTCCTTTCTGAAAAAGCCCACAAGCCTCCCCAAAACTCCTACAGCCCCCCCAAACTCTTGAAGGAATCTCTTCATCTTCAGTAACTCTGCAGAGAAGTGTGGATAGGATTAAGGAAACTGATGAGCTGAATCAGATCTGAGTTTGTTCCATTTTGGTTTTAGCTGACCTTTGTACTAAAAATCTGTTTCTGTGGCAAGTTTTTTATAATAATACATAATGCAGCAAATAAGTCATGTCAGTTTTAAACATGTATGTTTATAACTTGAAAATGTCAAGTATTTTGTGATACTGTTTTGAAACTAGAACTTGGATTTATGTAGGTCTGTGCCAGTATTGCTTTAATCAGTTGCTTTTAAACTGGTATAGGACAGTAGTCTGAAAATGGGCTGTTGACTCGGGTGTAATTACAGCTGTTCTGGATGTGACAGTGTGATGATCCACGGATTGAATCAGAGCAAGATGATGTCATATTTCTTATGACTAATCATAAAGGTAGGCTTTTATGAAGGTAGAACACCTTCTGAAGGTTAACCTTAGCCTAGGGAAGTTAAGTGGTGTGGCTGTGGAGGAAAAAGCAGCCAGCTGTAGGAGCTCTGTCTCTGGATGACATTCTGCAAATACAAGGTGTCCTGAGTGCTGGTCCCCACCAGTTTCCATAGCACACACTGGTTAGTGCTGCACTCACCTCATCCCCCAGAAACTCCATGGCTTTTGGCTCCTGAGTGTAAGGTGCAGAGTAGGCTTGTGTTAAGCAATCAATGCATTCTGTTTTCCTGCATCAAGAGCTGTAAAAGGAGGATGAACAGCAGGAGAAAACAGTGAATGTGTTTCTGCAGTGCTCTTTCAGTCAGGTTCTTGTGGAGATCACTGCATTTCTGATAATTGAAAACACATCCAGGAGAGATCCCCCTGTCCTTGGCAGGAAGAGGTGATGGCCATTCTGTGTCACTGCATCTGGAGGAACCAGTGGAGGGGCAGAACTGCACATTGCAAGGGATGGTCTGTGCCCTGGGGACTGTGCCCTTCTGGAATGATGGACTGGGGAAGATGAGATAAATAGATGCAGGTTTGTAAGGAAACGTGGTGAGGATGATCAGCAGTGAGGAGTGTGGTGAGCAGGGATCAAAGCTGTCAGGCCACCGTGGCTCTGAGGAGGATGAGGGAAGATGGAGAACTTTGCATCACATTTGTGGAGCTCTGTTTCCACAGGCTGGCTATGTTGGCAAGGACAAGAGACATTTAACTTACAATAAACAAAACTCCTGTGATGCCATTGCAGTACTTTAAAGCAGAAACGTAATTCACAACTATCTCAGCAAGATTTTGGTTGTCTTTGTAATTCTGATGATAACTTTCTCTGTTCAGTTGTCTGTGATGTACTCTGTGTTATTGGACTCTAAACTGTAACTGCACTATGAAGTCATTATGAAGGAGAGCTCTAAACTTAACAATTTAGATGTGGAGGGTTCTTCTGTAATAAAAATTTCATGCACATTGTAGGAATTTTCCAAGCTTGAAATGTACCCACAGTTACTGAGTTGGTGAAGCATGAGCTGGTGGGGTGGGGGAGATATGGAGTGATTGGATAATGTTTCTGTAGAGGATATTTAAAAGGGATGCTTTCTGAGATAATGTACTTTTTATAGAAGAGTTTTTGAATTAACATTTAAGGGTTTAATTTTTTTTCCTGAAGCAAAATAGTTTAATTCAAGATCCCAGGTGCATGTCAAACTTATCTTATGGCATTAGACAGTAATTTATTTTTTCTAGGCTTCTGTGCTCCTCTCTTTCTGCTGTTTAGATAAAAATCTAATAATGTGGAGCATAATAATGGTACATTTGCTCTGTAAAAGTTTGTGTTTGGGTTAGAACAGAAGACTCTGAGTCATTTTTCAGTCCCATTCCTATTTCTGTTATCATGTCAGAGGGATGTGATATAATTTTTGGTTATTTGTAACTAAAATCAGTGTAACCTCATCATCTAATTCCAAAGGGCATCAGTTTGTTTGATCTCCAGGATCTTGAGTTGAAACCTTCATGCAATTAAAGATTTAGTTTCAGTTCTTAGTGGAAAAACAGAGCTTTGATAGTGTGTCCTTCATTTGATTTGATGTTATCCTTATCTTTGCTAACATGCTTATATGGAAAATAGCCCCAGTAGTATGAATTTTAAATGTTTTGAGAGCAAATAGAGTAACTGATCCTTTGCTTTATTTTTTCAGTCAGTTTTGCTGAGGTCTTTCTCTTCCCCTTAGTCCTCCCACTAGTCTCTGTGCCTGAGCTTCCAGCCCATCTTTCAGCACTGCCATCCTGCCATCCCTGTGTGATTGCTCTCAGCTCCTCTCCTGGCTCCTCATGGTTCTTTTTCACCTGGAACTTTGCATTGTGTGGTTTAGCCCTCTTTGCAATTTGGGGAGTTTCACCAGCTCCTCAGAGTATTCATAGTCTCTCCTACCCTGTATTTTCTGATCCTTTTCCCCCTTTGTCCACTGCTCAGAAGAATTGCTTTGATTCTTCACGTTATTTGTAGGAGCACAGGCTCTTTGTTCCTCAGTGTCCCTGAGCATTTGGAGAGCAAGGACTTGGACTGACAAATGACAGTTTTTCTTACATTTAGATACAAGTTTTAACTCTGTTTTCTGTAACCACTTGCAGGATACTTTTTGTAAAACTTCTTAAATGCTTTTTTTTTTTTGTTTGATAAGATAAGTTTAAGATAAGAACAGTTTATTATGAGCTATGTGGCCATTTACTCTAGAAAACTTGGATTTTCTTATACTCTGGTGTATAATACGTTGAAGTTCAGTGCACATTGTGCTGCTTTTCAGCAGAAAAAGCCTTTTCCTAAAGGCTGTTGTTTTTATGGGAAATTGGCTCTTAATATGCAAATAAACACCTATCTGGTCATTTATTTCCTCCTAGACTTTGATTTAAACCTGCTTTGTTTGAATTCTCCTTACAGCTAGAGCCTAAGTTGGGACCACCCTGTTTTGCCCCTCTTGTTTCCATGAATGCTTTTTTTAATGAATACAGAAAGAAAACATAGAAACACCAATGGAAGATTGTGCTTATTTGGTTTTTTTGCATGTACAGTATGGGAGGGTCTCTTTACTCAGGTCCTGGCTCAGAGCTGGTGCTGACAGCATCACTGTGCATCCCCAGGGCTGGCTGTGACCTGAGTGTCATTACTGGGACATGGGCTTGGAGCAGCCTGAGGATGTGTGAAGAGAGATTGACATCCTGCTGTATTTTACCAATCTGTGCATCCAGGAGCTGATAAATTATTTAGTCAATGAAGCTCGATGTAGATGTGGAATTTTATGTGCTGTGCAGTACTGGCTTAGGATGAGAGTTCCCAAACATCAGGCTGCTGGTGGCTGCTGGAGTTGCTGGGCTCCTTGTAGAACTCAGAGCATCACTAGTCCCTGTCACATTTTGTTTTCTACTGTAATTATTTAGACAAAGTGCTTTTTGCTATTTTATTAATTTTCAGTGGCGAGAGCAAAGCGTAAAATTTGAACTCTGACACTGAAAATAAGTGTTTTTGAACATTCCTGTTCCATATTAAAAATAAAAACACAAGTCTTGACGTTTTTAAAAACATTAGTTTGTGAATGAAGCAGAGAAGAGTTGATATTAACAGAGTTAAAGTTACACTTTTTGCAGCCATCAATTATGTTTGCTTGCTGGATATTCCCTTTATAATGGAACTCCCATCAATACTGGAACAGTTTTTTTGTGGGTGAATTTTCAGACCCACTTCTGCTGAGATGTTTGCGTGTCAGACACTTAGCATTATCGTGAGTTAAGGCAGAGTAGTGATCTATAATTTAGACTTGGAAACCAAATTAAAATTGCATTGCATGTGTGGTTTAAGGCAACACCAGAATTTAGTTTGAAATTCTGTCCTTATGTCACCTTACTGTAACTATGGAAATGTAACACTTCAGAGAATTTTAATCTCTCTGGGCTATAGGAGCCACAAAGACCAAAAAGCTCTTGGCTACCAGAGGTGTAGAACAGCCTCTAGGGATTACTAATCCTTCTAGGTGGTTTTTTGTGTGTTATTTGTGCTTTTTTTACCTTTTTGTAAGTCTGGAGATATTTTAGGAAGGCTTTGGGAATAGTTTATGAGGCACTCAAGGCTGTCATGAATGATATCAACTTGGTCCTTATTTGTTTGAGATTCATATGTGTAGTACTGATAAAACCAGGAGTAGATACTGTAGATAGTGAATTGAAGCATGTTTTGAAATAAATATTGTCCTGAAGTTTGTGTAGTTAGATAGGCACTGAGTTTTTTGTTATTGAAGGGCACAGGATTTTATCTGGACCTCTTGGGGGAAAAAGTTTGAACCATCACTTGGCTTTAAAAACAGCAAAAACCTCACCTCCCAGACATCATTAGTGCTTTTAAAAAAGCTGAAGAAATCTGGTTTTGTGCCACTGCTGAACCATCTGTGATCTTTAAGGAGGAAATGTTTTTGTTTGCATTAAGTCTGAGGACTGATGTCAGCATGGGAATTCAGCTGGGCTCATCCTTTCTGTGGACACCTCAGGGGCCTCTCTTTGTCAGAGAAGGAACTCTCCTCTCCCATTAACACAGCTCTAAATGTGTTTTGAACTGGAGGAGAATTGTAGTTTGTATGCAAAAGGTTAATATAAAGCAGGTTAATTTATAAAAAACTTTGTGAAAAGGGTTACTGAAAATTCTACAGAATAACTTCAGAGAAGTCATGGGTTTTAGTGGTTTCTTGTTGATTTACAGGCAGCATATATGAGATGATTAAAATAATTTACTGATGCCAAGAAAAAGCATCCAAGAGGTTTGTTCCTTTTGCCTTTCTTAGATGGTAGGAATAGAATGGAGGAGAGCAAAAAGTGGGATGTGGGAAGGATTGCAGGTGAGAGACTGCTGTCAGTGGGAGTGAGCAGTGCTGCTCCTCTTTCTGTAGGTTGTAGAAAGGAAAAATAGAACAAATTAAATAAATTATCTTATACAAGTTATCTTGTATAAACCAACAAGCTGATAATGGGAACACAAGCACATAGTGAGACCATCAGAGCAACTTGCAAATAAGATGGTGGAATGTGGAATTTGCTGAAGAACTAGTTCAATATTAAAGGTATGAAAGGTGTTGAATCAAGAGTATCAAAGAGAAAATGGCATTTGAAGGGACTGGAAGGATATGGTCACTGAGAGGGGAGAGGTGGGAGCTGCAGAAGTCCTGTTTCAGAGAACTGGGGTGCTGTTCAGCTCGTGGTCTTTTTAGTTTGGCAATGTAGGTTAATTTTTAAGACTTAAGGCATACATATTTGGGTTTTACTTAACTGGCTTCTTGTGACAGTCCAGGCTGTCTGTCCACTTGGGTATGATGGAGGCTGAGCAGGAGTGTTTCCTAAGGCTCAGAGGTTATCCAGTGTCATCACAGTTAATGCTCAGAGTGTGTGTTAATGGGCTCCAACAGTGAAAACCTCTTAATGGAAACCCTCAATAAAATAAACAAAATGCTCAATAAATGTGCCTTAAAATTGGGACTGTGTGTCTCATAGAGCTGGTTTCCACAGTGAGGTGGCTGAGTGGGGGGTTTTACAGTGACCCAGCAGCCCTGTGTGTGCCCTGACACTGCAGGACTGTGCTGTGCTTGTCCTCGGGTGTTTTATGGAAAACAAACCCTGTGTTGTTTCTGAATATTAGTTTTGCTGGCAACATTTCAGGGAACTTCAGAAAAGCAAGGAAGGTGTAAGGTTACTGACAATCTGTAACACCAAGGACGGAAAATTTGCTTATACAGCCTGGAAAAGGACAGACTGTTCTCTCTGATGCTTCTGCTGTGTCCAGACTGCATCGATTGCTTGTAAACATTCATATGAGCTCCTAGAAAAACTGATAAAAATCTTTGCTATCAAGTATTAAAATGTTAAAGGAAGGGGCAAACCTTTTGATTATTTATTGCCTATTTTCTTTCCTTTGTTTGAATTTGGAATGGACCAGAAGAGTTCAGTGGGTTGTGCTTCTTTTATTAGTTTTTTTCCTCATGATGAGTCCTTCGGCCACTGTTCTTACTGTGGGATCTTTATTAATATGTTTAATAAACATACAGTTTACAGGTTAAGATACAATGGTGAAGCTCCTACACATAGGAGAAGGTAATCCATATGTCTTGTGTCCCTCTGTCAAGACTATTTTGTAAGTTCATGTTGCCTGTGCCTTTTCAATATGTGTTTTTTTGGTTATCCAAAGCATAGCAGTAAACACTGATACTTCCAAAACTTGTAGCACAAAAGCACAGATGTGACTTTTCCTTAGGGCAAAGATACCAGCAAATCCTAAAGTAAATCACTGTGGAAATAAAGGATGAAGAGCATGGTCTCTGCCAGAACAGGTTCTACTGATTCCTTTCTGTGAAAGAAAATGGAAGGCAGAAAAATATCTCAGTTTGGCCACTTGACTTCTCTGGTTGCCTTTCTGTCTATTTAAACTCTGCTATGACTTTCTATAGCCTTTATTTTTAGCAAAGCCTTCATAGGGAGCACATGAAGGGAGGTTGTCCTCAGCCTGACCATCACTTTTGGTGTCCTTTTCAGACGAGCTGATGGGCGTTATCTTGGCAAAGGTCACGTCATTTGCTCTGTTATAGCAAAATTAGGTTTTAATTTAATTCCTGAGTATTCTGTGTGACTTCACTGCTGAGAGTAAATGGTGTTTACGTGGGAAGGAAATGTCACTGCAGACACACTGTCCTTGGTCTGCTGGGCTATGAGTTATACCATGGATCAGAGCTTATACTCCAATTAATTTCCAAATTACAGACATGAGACATGGTGTAGATACACAGCCTTTTGCTCACCTTTGTTAGACTTTGTACTGTTCTTGCTGGAGAGCAGTGGGAAACCTGTCTTGGGGAGAAACCATCATATCATTATTCTGCTCTTGTTACCAAACTACTTTTAGAAAGACAGTAATTCTGTATAAAACCAAGATGTCCTGATGTCTGTGAAACAAACAAAAATAATAAAATAAAATACTCCTTTTAAGTATACTTTGTATTATGTAATAGGAGAAAGGACATGTTTGGGGCTTGCAGAGGTTTTTTGGAGTTTCTCTGGTTTGGCAGCAGGAGTTCTGCTGCCCCTTGCAGAGGTGCTAGGTGGCTGAATCCATTAAACTGATGGAAAAAGCCCAGCTCCTGGTAGACCTTTGGAATTTTCACCTCAGGTTTTCAAGGTTGCTGTGGAGAGAGTTTAGTACTTTGTGCACGTCATTTTTTATTAAATGTTTCTCAGTGCTGGATTTTACCACTCCCATGTCCTCTCCCCCCATCTCCTCTCTTTCCTGGCTGAGGTGACTGGCTGTGTCCTCACAAATGAGATGGGATCCGCCTGTGAACCCTCTTTGAAAATTTCAAATTCCTTTAACAAAAACAAGTCCAGACTGCTGGTGCTTCTGGGTTTGTGTGGCACGGCAGGCTGATGCTACCATTAGGATGAGCTTCTGAAGGATTTAGTCTTTTTTTCTCTCCCTTTTCCTCTTGCAGTTTGCAATATTGCTTTAAAAATTCCTTGTTGACCCAGGATTTTTCAGTGTTATCACCAGCTGTGATTTCCTGACTCATGGGGGTGCAGAGCTGTAGGTGGGTGTGCTGATGATACCTTCTATTTTCTTAACTTTCTTTCTGGTACAGTTCTGAATTGCAGTATGGTATTTCAGTAGGGGGTTTGTTCCTAAATAACCCTTTGTTGGGAAAGGTCAGTCACAAGAATATGCTGGCACTGATGCAGGGACAGGCTGTGCCAACATGTCAGATGCACTTATATTGCAATTCTAGATTATCCCTTCTTGTGAAAAAATGAAATTGTTGTGGTTTAAAGTGGCAGCTAAGTAGTCTGTTGGAGTGTTTATCAGAATGTGGGGGTTTGGGGTTTTCTTGTCTGGGTGTGCTGGGGCACACAGTTAGCCAGAAGATATTGAAGATAGAAATATCTGCATCCAAAAGCATCTGATATGGGCATAGTTGAACATTGTTATGTGGACCTTGTTTCCCAGTGCAGGATTTTTCAAGATACTGATGCTGTTGTAACAAGAGTTTCTAAGTTTCAGAAAAGAAAGTCACCAATAGTTAAGACAATTTTATATCACTTCTTGCAACTTCCCTGCCATAAACCAGCAAGAGCTTCCCGTGTTCACTGTCATGTTGGTACAGAAACATCTTCCCTGTATCTTGCTGCCTAGTGAGTTCTGCAAGAAAAAACAATCACTTTGGGTAATAAAAATGGGATACAAAAGACAGAAGCTGTGATTTATTCTTGGAGATGGAGTAAAGTGGAGTAGGAGTAGAGTACTTTAAAGGTCACTTGTCTCAAATAAACCTTATCTCTCTCTCAAATTTAAAGAGATACTGTGATGTTTCCTTGCATCTAACTTGCATTAAATGTCTCTTGCAAGAATATATTGCTGAGTCCAGCAGGAGTGTCATATATACCCATTGCTTTATAGGTGATGGAAGTGGATTGCTGGCAGGGGAATTGAAGAGCAGTTTTGATTAATTAGTTGTTTGGAAATACTCCTTTGGAAGGCTGGCAGTGCTTTGAGTTGGTCATCAGTGAGTTTTTGTGAAAATGACACACAACTTGATATAACAAATACACACAACCTGTTTATTTTGAGAGTGATGTCTTGTTCCATCAGTACTTAGAATTACAGAATCACAGAATGGTTTGTGTTGGGAGGACCTAAAAGTTAATCTTGTTCCAGGCCCCTGCCATGGGCAGGGACACCTTCCACTAGACCAGGTGCAGCCCCACTTCTCAGTCTAGGTACAGAAAACAGTGTTCATCACAAGAATCTTAAAATCTCAATAAATTAGAGAAGACAAACTGTGGCAGTGTCTGTATGTGAGTGCTAGGATGTCTTTGAGCCAGAACAGGCTTTAACAGCATCAGTAGTTGGTAAAGAGAAGCACCTGCCATTGTTCTCCTGGGAAATCCTGCAGAATTGGCTCTATTCTTGGTCCTGCTCACTGTTTTACTGGAGCTGTTTTGAAGGTTTGAGAATCTGGATAGAAGGGAGCTTAGATTTCCTTGTGTCTGTGTTACCACAGTCAGCATGGGATTTGATCATGGACAAAAGGATTGAAGCTGAAGTTGGAACTGTTTGTTGGAATAGGGAGGTTGTAAAGGTAGGGACAGCCTGAAAAGTTTGCAGTTTGTGGTCTTTAAGCTAGAGGCAGTGAATCCATGTGGGTTGATTTGTTCTGTAATTTCCTAAAACTCCTGGATGTTTCAGTTCCATTGACCTTGAGCATTCCAGCACCTGCCAGCTGCCTTGCCCTGTCCATTTTCCAGTGAGTGCCACAGTGCTGGTGGATGTGACCTCCCTGGGCAGTGGTGCTTTACCTTGTGGGGTTGTGGCTGGGGCACTGCAGGTGTCATTGGTGACACCTTGGTGCCTTGACCAACATCCAGGTGTCCAAGGCTTTAGGAAGGAGAATGTGGTGCTTCCCTGCCTCATGGCCAAAGCAGAGCCTGGAGAGTGCTCTTCTGTGTGGGGCACAGAAATGGGTTCTGTAGGCAGTGTGCCATTTGGAGTACGTAACCAGCCAGTGCTCCAGACCAGAGTTAAATCAGAATCAAATCCCAAGTTCACTATTGCACATTTTGTGTGGTTGAGAGGTCACATCTTGGTGTATGTCAGCTCTTCCCCATGTGCTGACAAAGAGGTTGTTGCCTGTTGGCCGCTGGATTGAATTTTGTCACCTGAGTGCTTTGACCTTTTTGCTGTTCTCAAATCCTGAAAATAAGTATTTTCAGCCTGTAAAACTTCTTCTGGTGGCTAAACATAGACTTTAAAGTGTTGTGTTTCCTTTGTATTTAGATCAAGTTCATTCAACTTAAGTTCCCTAACCCTCATTCTGCCAACTTCCTTTCATCCCCCTACTGCTTGGATGGGGTTTTTTGTGTGATTTTCTGTGAGTTTAGCAACCTTTTGCTTTTCAGACTTTCTCATTTTCATGTGACCATAGATATGAATTTACAGGTTGGCTATTTTATACTTCCTTTTGTTAGGAAAAAACAAAACTAGAATAAGGTAAAAATTAGGATAGTGAGGAAGAGTAGTGTTTTCTTTCATAGCCCATATGGATTGTTGTGTTTGAGTAGTGATTGCCAATGAGAATCACAATTTTGATAGTCAAATTATGTTGCATTTTTCAGAGGGTCTCAGCTTTTTTTTAAAATGGGTATAGGGAAGGTTTGGTTCCTGAAAAGACAGGTGGTGCCACCTATGCTTTCAGAAAATATGTGAAAATATGTGTATTTGGTGAGGTACTTCTCTTATGTGCTCTTCAAATAATTGACATGGAATTGTGATGCTAGATCAAAACCTGTTTATCACTTCTTTCAAGCTTAGTCAGTATTTATAAAGTTAATACCAGCTCAGGAGTATTTTCCAGTATTATGCTTTAATTTGTAGGACTGAATATCTAGTAGCTGACATGATTGTGTGGAAATAGGGGTGCTGTTGTACATAGCTGTCCTTAAAATGCATAATACTATTTCTGTGTTCTCATTTATTTAAAGAAAATTCAAAGCCCTTTATAGACCAAAAGTTTAGTTTAGTTTACACTACTTTTTGTTCTACATTGATATTTTCTAAAGGCTATTCCTGAACTAAAGTGCAATAAATTGAACTTATAAAGAGGAGTCCTGTTTCTTCATAATGGATTGCACTGTCAGCTCAGGTTAAATACTGTGGGCTGTTTGCTCATTGTCATATATTTGTCATCTTGGGGTATGTCACTTAGCTGTAAATATCCCAGACCTTTGTTTTATAGAAAGGTTCATTGTTTTCCATCAGTTTTATGGAATGTGAAGTATGATTGGGTCAGCGTAGTCTAAGCTAGCTTTTCTCAAAGTGTTTGTCAAGTTACAATTTCAAATTCTGTTTGATTTTGATTCAATAATTCAGCAGTTCAAAAACATATTTAAATGTGTGATGTAACGAAATTTTTATAAAAACTTTGTCTTCAAATCAGACTTAAACATCTCATTTTTCTTTTTTCCCCTGCCTTTTCCCAAATTAATTCTATCTCCAGCTTCCAGCTGACCTTACCAAGATGCACCTCACCGACAATCCTCATCCTCAGGTGACGCACGTCCCTTCAAGCCAGTCAGGCTGTAGCATTGCCAGTGACTCTGGGAGCAGCAGCCTCTCTGATATTTATCAGGTAAGACTGCTTTGGTTTCACAGTTTTCCATCCTTGATGTTAAAACTATTCCATAAACAGGAAGAATGACCCTTTAGCCAAGACTGGGTAAAGCCCTTTTGATGCTTCCATCTCTCTGTGTGCAGCTCATGGGATTCATGGCACCCACAGACACAGAAATGCAGCAAGCTGCTTGTAAGGCTCTTCTGTTGCTTTTTAAAAGTATCATTTGTTGATTCATGGGGTCATTTTCCTTTCTGAAATGGAGCAAATCTCTTGAAATCAGCCTGATGTTTCCAGTACTGTCCTTGATTATTTGTATTTACTGCTAGTAGCAGATGTTTAATTCTGCAAACAAAAGTGTGGTAATAAACTCACTTTGCACTAATTGTCTGTGGAAATTCTAGTGTGGCATCCTGAGAGTAGAAGTTGACTGAAAGCCAGAGGTAGCTTCATTTGTTTACTGATAATGGATTAAATAAGTTACTTGTCTCGTGTCATATCACAGAGCTTGTTTCATGGGTGTTTATGTTCTGGTTGATGAGGGGACTCGTCCTGGGTTTATGTTGATCAGTAATTTCACAGCTTTTCCACTTCCAAGTTGCAGTCTGACCACAATACAGAGTGTAGAGCAGTTGTTGAGCATGGTGTAGGTGTAACTTGGTTTTAGACACCTGTTCCTTTTCCTTAGCTGCTGCTTAGAAATATTATTTCTATACTGGAAGCAGTAATGATATCTATTTACAGCAATATATTGGTGTACTTGAAAACTTGAAAAATAAGACATTAAAGCAAAAAAAATTACTTTAGAACACTAAAAGTATCTCTGCATTTTTATCCTGTTTAATCTACAACCTTACTACTTGATCTTAGCTTACTAGATCAGGAGTAGCTGGCATCCCTGAGAGAGTCTCTCCAAGATGCTCCATGAATTCTGTTATTTCTGAGAGGCTGTGCTGGAAGATGTATCTTGATTATTTTACTGTATTTTATTTTCTGAATCAAAACTACATCAGAATAGATGTTAGGTTTGGGTTAGGATTGAGAATCAAAAAGCCTGCAGCTCCAGGAACAGTGGGGCAGGAGAAGGCCTGCCAGGGTGATCATGGCAGGGTCATGTGTTAAATACTGAGTTAGTTGTGAAAAAGGGTGAAAATCTGTATTTTTCTCTCTTGTCCTGTACTGTTGCTATTCTCTGTTGGAGATTTCAGTTTTTTTGGTGTCCAAAACATGGACATCACAATCGTCAAATGTGTGTATTGTAAATTCCAGCTTGCATGGAACATTCCAGAGCAGTTGTCTTTCTCTTGTACTGCAGATCTTTTTTAATTATAGAAAGAAAAATAATTCCCAATTATTTTTAAAGTAATTTCTTGCTTGAAGGGGATTTTAGAATTTTTTTTTTTTTCTTTCAATCCTGTCTAAAAGTATGGTCATTTTCAAAACTATGGTCTTCAGCTGGAAGTAGGGGAAGCTGTTTGGTTGTGCATACAGCAGTTGAAATGCAGGCTTGTACAGGTGCTTTCACCTGTTACAGGAGTCCTCAGGGAAAAGAATTCAGTGGGTATTAAATGGGGAAAACATATTTCTTTGCCCTTTTATGGGACAAGTTAAGGTGCAGGGAATCCAGGTTATCTCTCCTAGATGTGGTTGGACAGGGTCTCACCTCTACTCTCAGAAATTAGTTTCTTGTATCAATATCTGCCAATTATCTTCTCTTAGCGACCACCTAGTTTGCATCAGTTTTTTCCTACCTGTTTGTTTCTGTGCTGAAAGTTTCTCTCTCCTTTCACATCTTTCAAAATCCTTTGTTTATCTCTTTGGGAGTATGTCTTCTTTGGGGACAGAAACATCATTGTTCAGCAATAATTCCAATTGTGGTTAAGGCTTTGATATTGAAATGGATTATCTATAAAATATTTATCAAGGATGTGGATTTCAGTAGATACCCTTGTGTCATAGACTTGATCATGGAAATCCATGTTTGTATGAGATTTGAGGATTGCATCTTCTGGTTTCCTTTTGTACATCAGTAGTTCATAAATGTTTGTGTTAGGAATGATTTTTATATTTGATAATGGAAACAGCTGGAGCATTGTGGTTGGGAAGAGCAGCTACTTCTGCTGATGGCTTTATGAGCAAAATCCTTCCTGTTCCTTCCAGCACTGTCTGGCCTGCCAGCATTGTCAACCATGAGCATGGAATCTTTGAAATAGCTGGAGAACCTGCTCCTGTTTCATAGTTTGATCAAAACATAACGTATTTATCAAGAAAGGAGTTGATTTGTCTATTTTCTACATTAAAATATTTCTATTTTATAAAAAATTTGGTAGAACTTGTAGCCTCAGTTTTTCTGGTTTAGCATGGGAGTATCAAGGTAAGGACTGGTGCTGCTGTTTGTCTTAGCATGCAGAAGTTGATATAAATTGTGACTATTTAGATGAAGAAATGCTAGAAAAGTCCTTGAATAAAAGGCTGTACTGATCATGTGCTGCTGAGACTCTCCAAGTACAATTTGCACTTGGGCTTAATTCCAAAACTGTTAATGTGAGCTACAGAAGCCAGTAAAGTGATGTAATGTAAAACAGATTTAACCCTCTCTATCTTGTTACCCTCCTCTGAAAGAAATACATAATTTTTAAATAATTTAAGCTTTATTTATTAGGTTTGCTGGCTAATGACCAAAATGAGGACAAGTTCCAAGGCCCAAGGTTATATATAAACATGAATATTTTTTTTCTGGTGTAGGAAGACAGAGGTGTTCCTCTGTGCAGGTATTGGGGTTCACATCAGTGAAAATTAAGCACAAGAAGGAGATGCATACACTGAAATCAGGGACAAGTGTCCTGGGAGGAATATAAGGAGCACTACCCTAATGTGTAGGGTTGGGATCAGGAATGGTAAGGCTCAATTTGAGCTGGATTTGGCAAGGGATGTGGCAAAAAACAGAAAGGCTTTTACAGATACATTAGTAAAAACAAACAAAAACAAAAAAACCCCAAAAAACCAGATATAACAAAAAAACCAAAAACCCCCAGTTTGCTCTTCCCACATGTCTCCACTCCTTGAATATCAAGGCAGGGACTGGGGGAGCAAAGTCCTTCCCATGGGAGGAGAAGGTTGAGTTTGAGACCATGTGTATGAGTCCCTGGGACCAGGGCAGTGCATCCCAGGGTTCTGAGGGACTGGTCTGATGGAACTCTCCATCTGGGAGTTGTGGCAGTCACAGAGTCCCCAGAGACTGGAGAAAAGGGAATAAGACATCAGGGATACCTTAGTGCACCCTGTCAATACTTAAAGCAGATTTATTAGACTTTTTTACTGTGTCCCTGTAGTGACAAGGACAAGGGACAGTGGTTTTAAACTGGAAAATGATTTAACTTGGATATAGGGAAAAAAATCTGTGGTGTGGGTTTTGAGACACTGGTACAGGTTGTTCAGAGAAGCTGTACTCTGCACCATTACAGTGTTCAAATTCATCCTTTATTGTGGATGTTTTGGGAACATGCAGGGTACTTGATGCCTTAGTTCATTGTTTTTGTAAAATCTCAAGGATTGCTTCAAAGTGAAAGTGAGTGTTGTAAGTCTGGTCATTTAAAAACAAACTCAATTTTCTGTAAGTTTCTATATAATTGCCTTGCACTTTTCAGTGACACATCTTGTTGTTCAAATTTCTGAATTTAAACAGAAGAATGGTTTGCATTCTGGCTTAAGCTTTAAAAAAAGTGACTGAGCAGCTACTCTGTAGAAACTGAGAATTTGAAACTATTTTTTTTCCCTTTCCATCTGTTTGGAAATTTATTTTCATGCCATTACATCATTTAAACTGTACTGAAGGAATTAGTGCAAGTGATTCCTATGTGATTCTGTTTTTGTTGCTGGTAGTTTGTTCTTGTTCACCCTTGTCTTGTGTCTGCTCAGTGTGATGTCTGTGTTGCCATCCATTGCTGACAGTAGAAATGTGTCCATAGGCATGGGGTAACCAATGGTATTACTAAACTGTATTATTATTTAGTTAATACTATAGATTCAAATTGTGAAAAAACAATGTCACATGAATTCACAAGAAAGTAAAATGAGAATGTAGTTGATTTCAGCATAAACATGTTTTCCTCAGTGTTCAGAAAGGGAGCTGTTAGAGATTCTAGTTAAACTTGTTGGTCACAGAATTTAATTTTTCTCAAATTAGCCACCTCAGACCATAAATCATTGAACTGAGGACACTGAACACTCTGTCTGATGTTTTCTTTGTAGGCTACAGAAAGTGAGATGGGAGATGTTGATTTAACAGGTCTTCCAGAAGCACCTGTAGACTCTGAAGATGAAGAAGAGGAGGAGGATGAAGATATTGACAGAACTTCTGATCCACTTCTAGGGCGAGATGTTGTCCGAGAGTGCCTTGAGAAAGAGCCTGCAGATAAAACTGATGATGACATTGGTGAGGAGAAAAAACACAGTAGTCAGATTTACATAAGGCTACTTCATATAACATCTGTAAGAGAAACATAATCAACCTGTTTAATGAGTTAATGTTCAATGCATATCTCAATAACTGAATGATGTCTCACTTTGCTCTATTGATACTCTTAATTGAATTATGTCCTCTCTTGCTATCTGAGAGAGTGTTTGTTGTGAGAATCCAAGTCCTTTGAAGAGCAGTCTCTGTGATGCTCAAGATGAGAGGTTTTTACAGTTACTGTATGTGTTGATGTAATGGGACAGGTAGCAAGGTAATTTTGGCTGCCTGAAACTGTTGAAGTAGTTATTAAATAGCAAAGAGAGCATACCATTATTGAGTCTATGTATACTTACTGTAAACTGCAAAACAGTTAAAATGAAGATAATTTACTGCAGTGTTTAGCAAGAAATTGGCATGGATTTCAATAGCAAAATTTGCTTTCTGCTGTACTTCAGATTGTGTCTCTGAACACTGGAAAATCATTTCATGCTCCTGTCTAGCTTATAATTACTGTACCTGGGGGTATTTTTAATTTTCCTAAATGTTTAAAGCTGAAGTGCTTTTACTCTTAGCTAGACTGCTGCCCTGAGAGTCAATCAGAGCACCAGCAAGGCTGTGGAGCTGAGTTCTGGCTGTTGACAGAGTACACACTGGGCTCTTTTGGCCACAGGCACTAATGGGAAGTATAACATCACTGAACAATTTTCAAATGAATTTAACTGGAGTTTAGTATACTTGTGGAGAGTAAGGAATCCAAGGAAACCCTGGGCCTTGCAGTCATCATACCAATGTTTTCTTTGTCCAACAGAACAATTATTGGAATTCATGCATCAGCTGCCTGCCTTTGCAAACATGACCATGTCTGTGAGGAGAGAACTGTGCTCAGTGATGATATTTGAAATTGTAGAGCAAGCAGGAGCCATCATACTTGAAGACGGCCAGGAAGTAAGTCACTGCTTCCAGAAGAGGTTTTAAATCATTCTGTGGTCAGGCTCCCTACACAGATGCCCTGAACCACTATCTTGAGATCTCTCTTCCTGTTTGGATCAAGGTATCTGGAATGGCATTTGCTGTTCATCCCTCCAGAAAGGGGTGAGGTAGACTAATCTCTGGTAGTGACTAAATGGGTACCTAGGAAAAGAATGTTCATTCTCACTAAATGGTACAAATATAACATAGCAGTTAGCCTACTTATTAAGAAAACAATCTATGAATCAGCATTTCTCCTTCCAGAGTCAGTTCTGAAGTGAGTAAAGAAAGCTAAAAAGTATTCCTTTTTCAGTCTTTTTCAGTGCAGTTTTGGTGAATTAAATGTGGCAGAGAGATGACGACAGCAAACGGAGGCTACAAGAATGAGCCTTTGAGATAAGACCTTACAAAAGTTGTTGAAGCTTCACTTTTTAATTTATTTGTTTTCTTTCTCTAGCTTGATTCTTGGTATGTTATTTTAAATGGCACTGTAGAAATCAGCTATCCTGATGGGAAGAGTGAGAGTCTCTGTATGGGAAATAGTTTTGGGATTACTCCCTCACTGGACAAACAGTACATGAATGGAGTGGTCAGAACCAAAGTAGATGATTGTCAGGTAAGGCTGTAGTTCTATATGACTACATCTTATTTTTAAGCATCTAATAAAAGAAAACAGATTGGAACAGGTCCAGAGAAGACTTCAGAGGTGCTCTGAGTGCTGGAGCCCCTCTGCTGTGGAGACAGACTGGAAGAGTTGGGGCTGTTTAGCCTGGAGATGGGGATAAGATGGGGATACATTCATATGTTAGATACTTTAACCACTGCTGTTGTCCTTGGGACAGTTCGTGTGTATAGCCCAGCAAGACTACTGGAGGATTCTGAACCATGTGGAAAAAAACACTCATAAAGTGGAGGAAGAAGGAGAAATTGTGATGGTGAAGGAACACAGGGAGCTGGATCGCAGTGGAACCAGAAAAGGACACATAGTTATCAAGGTGCATTTCTTTCTATGCTTTCCATTAATTCTCTGAGTTAATAACTGAACTGTCTGAAGGGATGATACTATTCACGTGGGTTTTTGTTGAATTACTCTTTAGGGAGAGGTAGTGATGAGAGGTATCAGTTATTTTTTTATTTGCTTTTTTAAGGCAACACCCGAGAGACTCATCATGCACTTAATAGAGGAACATTCTATTGTGGATCCAACCTACATCGAAGATTTTCTTTTAACATACAGAACATTTCTAACAAGTCCCTTGGAAGTTGGAAATAAACTCTTGGAATGGTTCACAGTGGACAGCCTCAGGGATAAGGTTGGTTGGAGTTTAAGAGATTAATATTTCTGGTGAAAATATATTTAAATTTATCCCCTTTTGTATGGCTGATAAACTAGGATAAATAAAACCAGGTTCCACTCTATCTAACTGTACATTCATGAATAACCTTAATAGTCTGGAACTTAAATCATGAGAATTTGTTGGTTCTTAGCCAATGTTTTTATGTGTTCTAGCCTTGAGCTGAGGAAGTCCAACATACTGTCAAAACACTAGATGTTTTGTATAGGAAGTTGTGCAGAGCCTGCTGTGGTTATTGCTTCTCTTTTTACTTCTTTCCATGCTTTTCATTTTGGCAACCACTGGGTATTAATAAAATAAAAGATACAGAGAAGTGCATCATCAAACAAAAGCAGAAATTGTATAATTTTAGAAGAGAAACTGCTATAGACTTAGATTTTTTTATAATATGAGTAGATAATATTGTTGTCAGACTGACTTTATCATGAATAGTAGTGACTCTATAGCACCTACAGAGGCAATCTGAATATTTAACTAAAATTTCTTAAAAGAAAGCTTTTTATTATCACAACTAAAATTTCCTGTAAAGAAATCATTAGGATGCTTTAAAAGGTGATTTTCATGAACAGTATCAGGAAGGCTTAGCTGAAGATGGATTTATGCACCAGTAGATACTGGGTGATGTAGCCAATATTTTTTAGGTAAAAAAATATTAGGTATAAAATATTTAGGTATAAAAATACTTGGGTTTTTAAATTTTTCATTTGCTTCCACAAATAAAGAGGAAAAAAAGATTATTTCAAGTGTAAATGTTTTTTTCCTATCAGGTACAGTAATCTGCTTTGTGTTGTTCTGCCACATCCAAGTATTCCTCTGTGTTCATAGAAGAACCATAGATACCTTTATATATGTGTATGTATATATACACATAATTTATTTTGTTTTTACAGGTTACCAGAGTAGTGTTACTGTGGGTGAACAATCACTTTAATGACTTTGAAGGAGATCCTGCCATGACTCGATTCCTGGAAGAATTTGAAAAGAACTTGGAAGATACGGTAGGAGCAGAAAGGAATGAGTGCCACATTTTCTAGTGCTACATATTTCAATTTTCAAGTGTTACCAGTGCCTAACAGCTGTAGTCTCTAAGTGTAGCAGTTAACAGGTGGCTTTTAACATTGGACATATTTATTCTTAAGTATGAATTAGATATAAAGGCCATATGAAGTAATACCTATGGCACTCACTTAGGAGTTTCTGCATTTCTGCAAAAGAGAACAAGGTTAATTTAGTAAGATCGGAAAATCTAGCATCAGAAATCTATTTTCTGGCACTTGTTTTTCCATTTCTGATAAAAGAAACATTGCACTGCATTTTGTGTCTTCTGTGTTAACAGAAAATGAAAGGCCATCTCAGATTGCTGAATATTGCCTGTGCTGCCAAAGCAAAATGGAGACAAATCACCCTGCAAAAACCTTCCAGAGATTCTCCCCTGTTTTTTAGCCTTCTTGGAGGCAGTGACAAGGGATTTGGTATTTTTGTAGAGACTGTGGAGATAGGCAGTAAAGCAGCAGAAGCTGGACTGAAGCGTGGTGATCAGGTACAAACAATTATGTTAATTTAAAATGTTCTGTTTCATCCACCTCTTGGTTGTTCTCAACAGAAATGTTATGTTGTGTACTAAAACCAAACCAGTGGCAAGTGTGGGAATGCCACAGCTCAGCTTCCATTTATATCTGTTAAATGGGTTTCTGTTAAATAGTTTTCAAAATACAGAAAATATTTAAATATCCCAAAAACAGAATAAGAAAAGAAAACAAGTTATGTTTATTTTTTTAAACTTTCTGATTGAAGATATGGTTACATAGAAACCATCAGAATGTTTTGTGGGATTGATTCTCACCTATTGTTTGATCCCAGCTCACTGAGGCAGGTGGAACAGGGGCTGGTCTCAGTGGAAATCCAGCTTTTGAAGCAATATTAGCTCTGTGGTTCATGATCCACCATTTTTGATTAATTACAAGAATGTCATGATACCATAGAAAATCAACTAATTTAAAGCATTTTTCAAGTAAAAATGGAAGTCCTGACTTACTTACAGGATATAGCTTCTCTGATGTGATGCAAATAGTTGTTTTACATGGAATGTTTTCATTCTGTAGCTGCTGTAAAGATGATATGGTAATTTCTGGGAAGTTCTTACTGTGCCTGTATTATCACCTTTATATTTCTAAGTCTGTCAGACAGATGTCCTAATTGTCCCATTTTTATTTCTTAAAGATAATGGAAGTAAATGGACAGAATTTTGAGAACATTACCTTTGTAAAAGCTCTGGAAATCTTAAAAAATAACACACATCTCTCCATCACTGTAAAAACAAACATTTTTGGTGAGTAGACTTTATACAGGATATATTTTTATGTGTGAAGAAATAACTCCACTCCTTGTGGCTTTATAAGTGCAATAGGGTTCCACCTTTTTTTTTTTTCCAACTTCCTCTTGAGGTGAGAAGTTGTGCAAAAGTCTCCTTGTTGTGCCTCTGTTTGCTTGGATAAATTCTCAAGTGCCAAGGGCTGCATGTTGAGTGGCACAGAGCCAGCACAGGCAGCTCTTCAGCTCCTTGAGAAATTGTCAGATGACTGTTTAAGCTGATTTAGTGTCCCTCCATGCAACAGGGCTGAAACAAAGCCAAGGGATCTGGACCAAAATATTTTTGCCAAGAAACAGCAAAAATGTAAGACTGGGATTTTGTAAAACTTCTTTTTTAATGGCTGTAAGAATTGGAGGATAACTTACCTCTTTAATTGAAAAGGGGATATAAAAAGTGGTATGGCATATAAATGTTGGCTTTTATTTGTCATCATGAATATAAAAATCCTCTTTAAAATCTCAGTCACATTATCCATTCTTTTTCCATAATCTTGTTCAGGCAACAGAATAACAAGAGCTACAGAAAGAAGGAGATGGTGTGCAGGATAGTTCCTTCCTCTATAGTTGTATCCATATCTTCTGATGATTTTCTCTTCTTATTTCCTTCCTCCAGTTACCTGCCCTTGCTGGCTTTTGATTTTCTTTTCAATTATTATACAGTGTTTATCACTGTGCAGCTGAAAAGGTTCAAGCCCTCAGCAGTTGCTATTTAGCATAATACAAAAAAACTTGAAACAACCAGAGTCACTGGTGGTCCAGACTAATATGAAATGAGGCATCACTATAACTGAGACAGTCATAGGTTGTTCATTTGTATTATAAATGTGAGCAACATCCATTTCCAAGTGGGTTCTAATCTCCTCCTACTAACTAATAGAATTTCAAGGTGATTTCTCTGATAAATTTGAATGAATTAATATCTTGAAGCTTTTTTCAACAGTGATTTTATTATCCTAACTTTTTAATTGAGCATTAAGTGCCTGGTACTGGCTATGAGCAGTTCTGTTATTCTAAATCTATGCTGGGAAGGCTTGTAGCCTTAGCTTTTATTATACAACAGAAATGTACCATTTAACTGGACTTTCTTTACAGAAAACATTTTGCCTTGCTCATAGGGACAATCTGAGTAATTTGCTGTGTTTTCAGTTCTGCATTCTTCCAGTATCATCATATTTTGAACTGAAAATACTGAATTTCTGACTTGAAAGATTTTCAGAAGATTTTTAAAGGATCTTTAAAGAAATAATTTATGTTGACAGGAACAATTTTAGCATTTTTTCACCTTATATATGTGGGAAGAAAAAGAACAAACCCCTATAATTTCCACAGAGTCCTAGCCTTGAAAATGTCACTGTTGGTTATAGACTAACTTAGTTTCATAAATGCAATAGGAAATATGATGTAGCTTTTGTTCAGTAGTGTTAGTAGAAGCAAACAAAGACAGTTTGGGAAAATACCAGCCTGTTTTGTAGTTACTCTTGAAGAAGCATGTGCCCTCCATTATCTGAAAGATGCAAACAAAAAAGCCAATAAATGCATACTGCTTGTTGCCCTGAATGCAGTGTTTCCTTATTCTCTCTCTGGGATGTGGGAAGCAAAAGGTTTGAGGGGAAAAGAAGAATTAATTGTGAAGTTCTGAATGTGCAAAGATTACTCAAAACAACTGTATCTTCTCTTACAGTGTTTAAGGAGCTGCTCTGCAGGATAGGACAGGAGAAGAATGGAATTCCACATATTCCAAAAATTGCAGAAAAGAAAAACAACCGTTATTCTATCCCAGATATGCCTGGAGATGTGGAACAGATGTTTCCCCGTGAAAAAGGAAACAAGAAAATGAAAGCAAACACTGTATCTGGTGGAAGAAACAGAATCAGGAAAATTTTAGACAAGACTCGTTTCAGCATCTTGCCTCCAAAGCTGTTCAGGTTTGTCAGACTCTTTTGTCAAAAAGTAATGGTTCCTAACTAGGTTGGGATATTTTAGTCATAGAATCATAGAGTGGTTGGAAGGGGATTGGGTTTAGAGGAAACTTAAAGATCTTAAAGACTATCCCATTCCAACTCCTCCCATGGGCAGGGGCACCTTTTCTATCCCAGGCTTCTCCAAGCCTCATCCAGCCTGGGCTTGGACACTTACAGGGATGGGGCAGCCACAGCTGCTCTGGGCACCCTGTGCCAGGGCCTCACCACCCTCACAGGGAGGAATTTCTCCCTACCATCTGTTGAAAACCTACCCTCCTTCAGCCTCAGGCCATTAAGAGATATCAATTGCTTAGTATTTCTAGTCATTATGTTCACATTGCTGATGTTTTCTAAAAAATCATGACATCTGCCCATGAATGCAGAGCAAGACCAAAATAACTTTTCTCTCCTGATGAACGCTTTCAAATCTTTTTCCCCATCCTTGTTTTGAAAGCCTGTCTACAGCGTGTAATCAAAACAGCTGAACAGCATTATTTTTCTTAGATTCATTCATGCCAAGATGACTAGGAGGAGTTTAATGCAGCTAATTGAACCAAACTGTTTTGCAGTGATGGCAGCGTGAGCCAGTCGCAGGATGACAGCATCGTGGGCACGCGGCAGTGCCGGCACAGCCTGGCCATCATGCCCATCCCAGGCACCCTCTCGTCCAGTAGCCCTGACCTGCTGCAGCCCACACCCAGTATTCTGGATTTCTCTAACCCTTCAGGTAAAATTGCAGTTGAGATTGGTTTAGAGGATGGTTAGCAAGGCAGTTGTGGCAAGGGGAAGATTGCAGCAGTTACAGCATCACTCTTGCTCAGTGCAGTTGCCTGTGCATCCTTTGGGCATAACAGACTGGTGATGTACTGAAAATACACACTGTCTGAACCTCTCTTGCCTCTTTTCTTAGATAATGTGAGACTTATTTTTTACAAAGAAATGTATTTTTCCACTTCTGAGAGCCTTTAATTTACTGGAGTAAATTGGCTCTGGTGGAAGGAGATTCTCTTTATTTGCTCCTTTCTCCTGTGCCATCTCTCCTCAGTTCTTTGACTTTTCCATCCTTCCATCTATCAGTGTATATTTTGTGCAGTATTGTGGGTAGGACTACCATGGTACCAGCACAGTGCCGTTCATGTTTCATGTTTTAGAAACATTATGTATATTCAATGATATGTCTAAAATCCTAAAAAAATGTTTTGGGGTGCGTGGTCTGAACTTCCATTGCTGTTGCTGTAGGAATCCAGTTTATGGGGTGGCTGCATGAGGCATTTGTTGCAATATGCAGCTGCCTGTAAACATGCCTAGTTAGAATCTTTTATCCCTATTTTAAGTGTAAGTTCTGTATAATGATATCATTCTGTAAAGTGTTCTGTGACTGACATATGTGTGCATAAACTTGCAGATTTCTCCTTTAAAAGGGATGTGCACAGATAGATCCTATCAGGTGCACAAATGCCCATAGCAAACAGTTCCCTTTTGGTGCAATTCCAGATCCTTGCTGTCTGCATGAGAGCTACATGTTTTTCTGGAAATCTTCATTTAATATTATAAAAGTTATTGCTTAATATGGTGGTAACTAGTTCATCTTGGATAGAATCACTGAATGATTTGGCTTGGAAAGGATCTTTAATAGTCATCGATTCCAGTCCCTCTGCCATGGCCAGGGACATCTTCAGCTGGATCACTTGGCTTTACTTTAAGTTTGCTGTAACAAATGTGCTGCCATGTTTGAATGTCAGAGAAAACCCAAATTATTTCTGACAGTGTACACTTGATAAGTTTTGTAAGCATCTCAATCTTGATTTGGTGTTGATACAGTTTTTTCTTTTTCTCCTGTCTGCAGCTGTTGGGTTTTACTGTAAGTATCCTCATGTAAAGCATCCTGTAGACCTTAATATTGCATGGCTTGCCTGTAAATTTAACACTATCAGACATTGCACTGACATAGTTATTACTGAAGGGCACTGGATAGTCCTGTCCTCTGTAATTTTCCTTAAAACAAATTCATAAGTTCCTATACAGGCACAGTGCTGTGCTGAGGCTGAGACCTGCATTTTATTCCCATTTCTGCTCCCATCACACTGAATGACCTTTGGCAGGTTCCTCTGCTTCTCTGTGGCTTTGCTTTGAAGGGATGAAGTTGCTTGTATCTTTCATAGAAGTGAAGTTTCAGAGGATTATAGTTTGAGATTTAATTTGTTCTTCTGTTGTACTTTCTAACTAAAATTATGTGCATGCCAGCTTGATAGGTGCTTTGTATTGTCAAAATGAGCTGAATAATGCATTAAAATTTTTTAATTTAATAATTTAAGTTTGCCCACTTAAAAGTGAAGACCATAAAGATAGAAATGTGCCTGTAATTCATGTTTCCCTTATCTGTTACAAGTTACATTGTTTTGGTTGCATGGTTCTTTTTCTTATTTACTTTTTTCTCCCCAATTAAATTTCAGTTTTCAGTTTTCCACCTTGAGTGTGCTCTGGTTTTTAGGTATATTGATACCAAAATATAGATGTTTCTCTCTTCTGTGTCTTTATTATAATTTTTATGAGTGTAGGCACTTCTCTAATTATTCAATGTCATTTTCACCACTTTCACTCTGAAATAAAGTACAAAATACTTACTTCTCCCTTATATTGCCCCTATTCACATATATACTGAACTTCTCATATTCAGCTAGAACCCAGCTTCTGATGAGAATGTTCTGATAATGTGTTAATCATAATCATGACACTGCTAGAGGAATTAGCTTTCAATCAGAATTTTTTAACCCATGTTTTCTTCCATCTTAAAATTTATTTATGACTGATGTTGAGCCTTTCTTTTTTCCAATGGATGGGACCTTTGGTGCTGGATCATAGATTACCTGCTTACTTTTCACCTTGAAATTCCTTCTACTTGTGCCCATAACACCTTGAAGTCCTGATGCAAGAAAAAGTAACCCCAAGCTCACTGCCCCCAAAGATCTTTGTTGCCTCCTTAAGCAGTGGATTTTGATGGAGGAAAATCAGTGTATAGGCAGTGGTGTGAGCAGCATCTAAAACTGTGCTCAGAGAGCTGCTGCTGGGTGCCCTGCCCAGCAGGATGATTCACTGGGACTGTTCCCCTTGGGCACAGGGACATCTCATCATCACTGGTGCTCCAGGACAGGTCACACTCTCAATCCACTGATTTGGCACTGGCATTTTTAAGGGCTGGACAAATAGCAGTGAGAGAAGGGAAGGGCTGTTTGGGAGGCTGTTGCTTTAATGACAGCTTCCCTCACCAGGGATCAGGAGTTACACACATCTGCCTCTGGTTTTGGAGAACTTCATGCTCTGAAGCCTTGGCTGAAGGCTCAGCAACAGCCCCCAACCTTCTCAGGGCTGCAGAAAAGTTGTGAAGTTTTAGTCTTCAGACTTCAGGGAAGGATAAAACTGGGCTTCCCTGTGCTTGAAATTACTGTGCATTTTGACTCTTGATATTTTTTAAGTAAGTTTGATTTTGAAAATCAAACTTTCTGTAATAGCTAATAGAGCAAATTATTTGCAGTCACCAAGCTGTGAATTAAAAACGTTTCTGTAGATATTTATTACCTGCTTTAGGTTGCCTCAGATAAAGCTGTTGTCTAATGCATTTATAATACATAAAATGTGCTATAAATAAGTACATCAGCCAACTGCTGGCAGCAGCTTAATTCCTGCAGGGGAGAGAGTGAGCATAAAAAGCTCACGGCTAGCTCTGGGAGCAGCCAAATCTCCTTTCCTCTTCATACCCTCCCACCCCAAGCCCATCCATCTGTACTTGGTGGCTCCCATCCCTGGGAAGCTTGCCCTGGCATGGGTGTGGATCTGGCTTTCACAGACACAGGAGAGCCAAAGAAGGAGTAATGCTGCCAAGGTTTTTAAGACACACTGTGAAGGAACAGTGCACAGCCTAGTTGCATACCTGGAGGTCTTATATTTTGATTGTGGTCATGGGATGGTAGAATAATTGAGTTGTAGAAGAGCAGAGAGGAAAACTGTCTTTTTTCCCTTACAAAGATGAAGAAAACATCAGAGTATTTTAAATATTTTTCAAGTCGAGTTTTTTTTTCCCAGAAGCTGGTTGTTTTTGTTTCCTGATGATCAAATAGGGCAGTAAATCATAGAATTACAGAATAGTTTGGGTTGCAATGGACCTTAAAGATCATCTAGTTCCAGCCCCTGCCTTCCACTAGACCAGGTGTTCCATGCCCAGTCCAACCTGGTGTTGGACACCTCCAGGGATGGAGAGTCCACAACCTCTCCAGGCAACCTGTGCCAGGGTCTCATCCTGCTCACAGGGAAGAATTGGTCCCTAATACCCAATTAAACCTGCCCTCCTTCAGCTTAAGCCAATTCCCCTTGTTCTATCACATGCCCTTGTGAAGCATCTATGAGTGACCTTGTGTCTTTTCAAGGGAAAAGTAACCTCACACATTAAAAGCATTTTGCTCTTTTTTTAGACATTCCAGATCAAGTGATCCGAGTTTTCAAAGCGGATCAGCAGAGCTGTTACATCATCATCAGCAAAGACACTACAGCAAAGGAGGTGGTGAGCCATGCTGTGCATGAGTTCAACCTGACAGGAGCCCCAGAGACCTATTCCCTGTGTGAGGTGTCCGTCAGCCCCGAGGGGGTCATCAAGCAGCGCAGGCTCCCGGATCAGTTCTCCAAGCTGGCTGACAGGATTCAGCTCAATGGACGGTAAACACACCCTGCTTTGTCTGGTTTTATTTGGCTGTGAAACATTGTACCTTGGAAAAGACCCCCAGCAATAGGGTGGTTTAATTAAAAGAGAGAGGTATCTGTTGGAAGCACAAGCAAGTAAATGCCACTTCTCTCTCTTCTTTGGGTCGCCTTCCTCTTCTGCGCCCAAAAATCCCTCCCTAAATCTAGAGCAAGCTTGCTTGATGACAGCTAAATTTAGCAGATCAGGGTAATGTATATAGTGGTTTACTCTTAAAGGTTGTATTTGTTTTGACACTTCCCACATGTACTTGAGGATTAAAGTATACAATTAATTTCTTTCTCAGTGTCATGCTGCAATGAACTGATACTAACCTGAGATAAATTCTTCCCTTTTTAAGTAAACTGTTCTGAATGTTTCTGAAGTGTTAAGTGCTTTGGTTTTATCTGATGACCTGATTCATACCAGAAGAAAGTTTATTAAAGTAAAATTTCTGTAGTTGTCTTTGCTAGGCAACAGAGGGAATTTGTGAGTAATAAACTTTTGTGTATCTGAAACTGATTTACCTGGGACCATGGAATGAATTTTCCAGATTTATTTTAATTTCCTGAATACCGTGTGCCTAATGCAAATATTAGTATGCCACACTAAGTTTAGGGGAAAAAACACACTAAATCTGTGTAAGAAATGTAGAAATACTTTCACAGGAGATTTCTCAGGACTAGTGTTTTTTGAAAAGCTATTTTCACTGCTGAATTTAGACATGGAAAAGTAACAGACCTTTTTCTGAAGGTGAGCACAACAGCATATTACAGAGTCAGTGTAAAAATATTAACAAAGAGCCTTTGAAATGTTTGTTTACTTAAGCAATGGTGCTATTTTACATTAAGTGAAGTACAAGGTTATGTTGTCCCTTCTTGTCTCAGTAATGCTCACAGTGATTGGTATAGTTCAATGTCTTTGTATTCACAGAACCTCTGAAGAGCATCTCTAATATGTTGCTGTTACTCAATTATTCTTCAGGTATTATCTGAAAAACAATATGGAAACGGAGACCTTATGCTCAGATGAGGATGCTCAAGAGCTACTCCGAGAGAGCCAAATTTCCCTCCTGCAGCTGAGCACCATTGAGGTGGCCACTCAGCTTTCCATGAGGGACTTTGAATTATTCCGCAACATTGAGCCAACAGAGTACATCGATGACCTTTACAAGCTGGACTCCAAAACAGGGAACGCTCACCTGAAACAGTTTGAGGATGTCATAAATCAAGAGACCTTCTGGGTTGCCATGGAAATTTTAGCAGAACCCAACCAGCTCAAAAGAATGAAGATTATTAAGCATTTCATTAAAATTGCTCTCCACTGTCGAGAATGCAAGAACTTCAATTCCATGTTTGCAGTGATAAGGTAAAATACTTCCCATTTCTTAGATTGGTGCTGCCACAGGCAATTCAGCTAATCCAAATGGGAAGGAAAGAAATGGGAATATTCTGAGCAGACTGTGGTTGGGGCTGGGTGGTTTTCCAAAGCCAGGGTGGTCAGAAGTGGATTGTCACCGCAGCCTCTGCACTGTCTAGGTGTGACAGGGTTTTTCAGTGGTACCTCGCAGGAACAGAGAAGATGGGTACAGAGCACTGTTTGATTGATGAACTGCAGAAACCTGCTGGAGCATTGTGTGGTATTCTGTGACTTGGGCACCCAATTTCCTTTCTTTTTGTCAGTCATTGTTACTTTTCCAGGATGCAGCGAGTCATATATGTGGTGATGAGATTACTTTATTTCTTCCTTCCATTGTAAGGACTTCCTCAAATCAGTCTTGTTTTGGCTTCATTTTCCTTCTCATTCTTTCCTGCTCTCATTCTTTCATCTGCTTGCTCCTCTGTTTTATTTTTTCCCTCTCCAGTTGCACAATTAAGCTTTCTCTTCTGATTTATTCTGCACGCTGCTGCTTTAACAGCATGAGTTCAGCATTTCCTGTATTTGCAATTATTTTACACTCAGCCTTTACTGTAGGAAAAAAAAGGCACTGTGATTCATCAGACAAAGATCTGGATTTTGCTCTATCCTAGCAGCATTGTTGGAAACATGATTTTAAAATATTTTCTCCCATGTCTAACCAGTTCATCAAGTGTATTGGCTTGTGGTTAGTGATTAAAGAATTCATGAATTTCTGTGAAGGGTATTGGACAGTCCTTGAGTCTGTGGCTGCTTATTATGTGGGAATACACACATGGATACTGATTTATTTATTTGTTTTTTATATTCTGCTCCCTAATTTTTCATGGTTTATTGTAGGTAAGGAAATTACACCTTCTGCTTCTCAGTTAAGTCCAATCAAGCCATGACTAAAGTGGTCTTTAGTCCAAAAAAAAAAAAAAAAAAGTCAAATAATTTAGTTTTTGTTTTACTCTTATTTCCAGAGGAATATGTTTTTGTTAGTGTATGGCACAGGGGTTCTCTTTTTTTCGTTGTCCTGCACAGCAGTTTGGTGCTAAATGTCTCATGAAATAGGAAGATAGCCATCCTGATGTAGCAGGGAAAAGAGGAGCTATGGGCTGGTATATGTCTGATTTTTTTCATGTCAGAGAAGGCTTTGTTTGGCATAGCAAGGAGAGAAATTTGTCTAAAAAATAAAACAAATGCAAAATAAGTTTTTGATAAAAAACCCCTGAGAATAGCAAATTCAGTGATAATGTGGCTCTGGATTTGCTAAGCAATGCTGGAGCAGATCCCTTTCCAGTTCTGTAAAGATGAGGACTTTGCAATTATTGCAGAATTTCTTGACCATAAGTGGTGACAAATTATGATTGGGAGGATGGATTTAATTTATTTAATGTTCCTATTTAGTGGGGGTTTTCTGCATCAGAATAATTCTGGATATATTTTTACTTAGTGGAAATGAGGGCACAGTTACAAGTTTTAGCATATCTGCTGCTTCCAGTTGTCAGTCTGTGCTCGTTTACAAATGCTGTTGTCTGAAGCTCTGAAGTCAGAGCATCACAGAATGATTTGAGTTGAAAAGTACCTTAAAGATAATCTCATTCCACCCCCCTGCTGTGGGCTGGGACACCTTCCATTACACCAGGTATCTCCAAGCCCCATCCAGCCTGTCTTGTAAACTTTAGGGATGGAGCATTGTCAGCCTCTCTGGGCAGCCTGTGCTGGGACCTCACCACCCTCACAAGGAACAGTTTCCTTCTAAAGTCTTGCCACTTCTGCTTGGGATGAGCTCTGTACTGTTCTCACTTTTTGTGCAATCATTGGTTCACCTCATGCATTTTTTTACTGTTTTTGTTCTTGCCATAGCATACATTTTTACAGGACAGAAGTGGTTTTTAAACAGATGTCAGTCCTGTGTTACAGAGATATTATTTTGGCAGTAATTTGAAATTTTTACCTTGAGCAGTGATGGTTTTTACAGTCCTGTTTAAACATCAGAGGGTTATTGTGGTGAACTTGTAGCCTGCTATTTACCCAACTTCACAGTTAACCTTGGAAAAGGTATTTTTAATCCTTAAAACAACCCCCAGCCCTTCACTTCCTTCTGAAAGGTAACAATTCTGCTCACAGCTAATAATGAAACATTTCTGCCTTGCAGTGGGTTAAATCTTGCCCCAGTAGCTCGTCTCAGAGGCACTTGGGAGAAGTTACCCAGCAAGTATGAAAAGCACCTCAGAGACCTTCAAGATCTTTTTGATCCATCTCGAAACATGGCAAAGTACCGCAACATCCTCAGCAGCCAGAGCATGCAGCCTCCAATTATCCCACTTTTCCCTGTTGTCAAGAAAGATATCACATTTCTGCATGAAGGTAATGTCAAACAGAGAGAATAGAAATGAAGCACTGAATGTACTTCAGCCCTTTCTTCAGTGCTCAGTGTGTCAATATGTGTCTAACAAAGCTGCCACCAGTAGGATGCTTTTGAGGGATCCTTTGTAGGTGTAAAATAAAATAGAACTGGGAATGCCTAATGGAAGAGACTGGTCCTAGACAAAAATTAAAATAGAGCACATATTTTTAATATTTTGAAAGCAATGCTGTAATCCTCCTCAGCTGTCCTAAGGTTTAGGGTGGAAACATAGGTTAGTGTGCTGTCTGGTAGTTATGCTGCTTCAAATATATTCTCTTATAAAAAGCTTGTTGCTGTAATGTTTACAGGTTTTCATTCCATGTTATGACATGCACACAGCTCCAGTGATAGACCTCCTACTCTTCCTTTCAACATTTTCAAGGGATTTTGTTTAACTGCTTCCATTCTGTTCCCTTTATACAAAGTCCTGTTCAGGAGTGGCTGAGGTGAATTTCCAAATACCCTTAATTCTTGGTTGTGATGGTTCAGAACTGTTTGAACTTCTTTCCTAATGTGAATGTTGTTAATGTCAATTCTATATTTATATTAACATTATAGAAGTGGATTTAGGCATAGTTCACATTCCTTTTTCCTCCTACTAACACTGGTTACTTTAAAAATAGATAAAAAAAAATAGGGTAGTCCAAGTGGGTTTGATTCCATTAGTGTTTTGTGAGATCATCGTGTTTTCTTGCTACTTTGATTAAAAATTGTGTTGATTAGGGGATAGGGAGGGGAGAAGGGTAAAGGGGGAAGAACTAGAAGCACAGTGGCTGTTCAGAAACATTTATTACTTTTTTTTTTCCTTTATGTGTGTGTTTCAATCATGTAGGCAATGATTCTAAAGTGGATGGCCTGGTAAACTTTGAGAAACTCCGGATGATTGCCAAAGAAATTCGGCAAGTTGTCCGCATGACCTCGGCAAACATGGATCCAGCTGTGATGTTCAGACAAAGGTGTGCAAGGGGAGGGGCAGTAGCACTGGAGGGCTCTCAGTGTGGGGTGATCTGGGTCTCTGTGTGCATCAGCACGTTGGTATTTCATTGTGTGCCTCATCACTGACACCTGCCATCAAACCACAGCCTTTGTCAAATTATGGCAAAACAGTTGATGCTTCCCAGACCTGTTTTGAATGACTAATAAAGCAGTTTATTGGCTTTGAAAAACACAGAACAATAGGTCATAATTTTAATTATACATACTCTGCCAAATAAAATGTTAGTGTCAGTAGAGTTTTGAGAGAGGTATGATATTACAGGGTGCTATATTTATATATGAGAGAGATAAAAAGCATCTAAATCACTGATGTGTAGATCTGAAATGTTGTTTCAAAACAAAACCCCACTGATAACATACTAAATTCAAATGAAATGTTTTTTATTTGTTCTAAGCACAGCTTGTTCCACTTACATAATGTTTGATATGTTCAGGCTTCGGCAGGTGGAGGGTGTTTTCTTGGCTTATTTTTCTTACTTTTTTTTTTTTTTCATCTTGATGCTCAATATCACCAGTCTTGGTGTTAACAAAGCACAGAATAAAAGCAACGTTACTTCTAATCTGGTACTGATTAGCTCCAGATTTTATTTAGTGGAAATGAATTATTTCCTGCATCTGTTTTCTTCCCACTGGCTGAGCTAAAAGCATCAGTGGCTCTGTTGTGTCCGTGCAGGGTCCTGATCCTGTGTGTGTCCATGGGTGGGGGTGGCCTTGCTCCTTGCACTGTCTGCCTCAGACTGATGGGCCAGGCAAGAGCCCTCAGGGTGCAGTTGGGGTGGGAGCTGGGTCATGTCTGGTGCTGAATAGCCACATGGCTCTGATTCAGAAAAGGACAAAATACTCTCTTGAGCTTCCCACACCTGTGTGCACCCCAGCAGAGGAGAGCTCTCTGAACACCCTGGAGGGAGTAGTGCAAGTAGGAGACACAGGGGACAGTTTTTGGGTGAAGTGTGCTTCATCCACCTGGAATTCCAGTCACCTGTGCAGCTCTCATCAGTGATTCTCTCTGATGTGTGACATCCATGCAGTAGAAGGAAATAGGATAGGGATCATTTATAAGAGCATAGATATTTGCCCTGTGGTATTCCAGTGGTCAGGATTCCTAGAGGATCATCAATTCTGCCTGGCTTTTGTTTGCAAGGCTGGCTATCAGGAAATATTTTTTTATTTTAAGTACAGGCATTTAAAGCCAGCCTGGACTGGGCTCTGAGCAGCCTGGTCTAATGGAGAGTGCCCCTGCCAAGGGATAAACTTTAAGATCCCTCCCAACACAAACTGTTCTGTGATTCTGTAACTCTAAAAATGGCCCAGTCTGAGCCAAAAATAACAGATCCTGTTAATGTTATTTAAAGATGGATTTGTTTCATAGTGGAGATTCACCTTTATACAGTTGGATTGGAATTAGCAAGATTTCATTTTTAGTATAAAACTATAAAGTCAGTTACTGAGAAGTTGTGATTGCTTTTGAGAAATTTTAGCGTTCACAGCTGAAATTAGTTTATAAATAAATTTCCCTCATAATCCATGCACTTCGTAAGACCTCATGAAGTGTAATCATTAAATAAATGTAATAGTGAATAGTTAACCTTGAGTGTGTTTTTCAGAATTACAGAACACATTTGAATGACTTTAATTTAAATTATGCACACTGCCATAAACTACTTAGGCATCTAATATTAGAGATAGAGCCAAACATGAAAAGAAAATAATTCCATGTTTTCATGTCATTTATATTAATTTTCATTGCCTCTTGTGTTTGATCTATCAGTTTCTGTTACGAAGCACCAAATAAATGCTTTTGAAGATGAAAAGTCAACAAGAAAAGATGTGTATTAGTGGCAACATGAGACTTGCTCATAAGTTCATTACCAATTATAGAGAGCATCTAGGCTTTCAAGAATTATTTGACAACTGACTTGTTTTCCAGCCAACAATCAAGAGAAAACAATATTGATAGCAATGATTTCTCATACACTTTCAACAGGCCTAATGCAAATAATAAATTGATTTAATCCCATTTTCTGCAATAGGAATGAGTTGCACTCCATCAAATTTGAATTCGACTTACAGAAAATAAAAGAAATTAATGCAAGTTCAATTTTTTCAATTCATAGGTTAAACAAAATCTGATAGATACTAAAGTATTTGTCAAGTCTTGCCCTTGCATTTCATGAAAACATTGTGTTATTGTTTGAGAAGAATTTGGCTGTGTAGAAATTTTTCTTTTCTGTTCTTTCCTGTCTACATCTTTCTTCCTGACTCTCAACTGTTTTATTTTTCCTGTGCTTTTCTGTTCAAATACATGCTTCAATGTATATGGCTCTTGCTTACAGGAAGAAGAGGTGGAGAAGTTTGGGGTAAGTGTAGAGCTGAATGCAACTAAGATAAATAAAGATTATGCAATTCTTAACATACTGCATCTTCCTTGTTAGTGCATGCATCTGAAATACAGCATGCATTTTATTAACCCTACAATATGTGTTTTTTTGAAAACAGAAGTAAGGGGTTACAGCCAATGTTTTACTGCTGCTATAAGAATTCTGAGTTGCTTTTGTGTAGTAGATAAGTTGTTTGAGTTTTGGCTTTGTGCATTGAAAAAAACCCTGCTGTGCAGTTATATTGGAAGGCAAACTATTTTGGGAAGTAAATGAAATAAGTAACTTGCCTCTTAACATGTTGCAGAGAAGTTGAAGCTATTCTGCATTTTCAGCTATAAGGACACTGAATTGTGGTAATGATGTAGTAATTTCCTCCCTGAGGTTTGTGTTGAGGCCACCTTCAAAGTATTTATTTTTAGTATATGTTTAAAATGTATCTCACATTTCCTGCACCAAAATCCTCATTGATACCTCTGGGTGTGTTGGTTGTGTGAGGTCTGGATCATGGAATGACTAAAGATGAGAGTTCTGATGTTGCCCAGGGAAATTCCTGCCTGGTCCAGGGCAGTGATTTTAAGGCTGCCATTGCAGCCATATTTTGTGTGTTATGTGTATTTTTGCCCATAAAGTGTTACCTGTGTGCATTTACATGTCCCAGACTGGGACAGGGCCAGGATTTGGGCAGGTCATACTGGGGTTGGCAGGTTTGGGTACTGGTCCCTGATACTGGTGTGGATGCCCTTGGCTGGCAGCATTTGGTGCTCAGTAATCCACAGCTCACAAAGCAGCTCATGGGGAGAAATAGTCAGGACCCATGGAGCCACTGTAATTTCTAACCCTTAGAATTACTGTGAACAGAAGGGAATAAGGAAAAATAACTGTTAAAGGGAATAAAATTAAATTACCTTAAAAATTTAGATCTAGACTTGAAAGGAAAAAAAAACAACCCAGTGTGTACATAAAAAATAGAATATTTCTATCATTAAAAATAAGCATAATTTCCTGATGGTTGTAGAATAGCTTTGTCCTTATCCATCAAGAGACAGGAGTGTCCCCTTAGTTTGAATAGCTGTGAGCACTTAATCATGCCTTTTGCTGCTCCTTATCTCCAATAATTCTACCTTTTTATTTAATTAAGCTATAAATTGCTGACAGTTTTTAAGCTTGTATTTTCTGCTGGAATGATTTATTTAACATATTTGAAAATATTGCAGTCAGCTGTTTTCCAGCATTTATTTTCTAAGCTCAGTGTACTTGATTCTTTGGATTTTCTCTAACAACATGTTTCATTCTGACTCCTTTGGCTGTTGTGGCTCTTCTGTGCCTGATGTTGTGTATTCTGCCACTTGTGATTCTGTAAACACACAAGATCTTGATAAATTTCTTCATGTAGCTTTAAAAATATTCATCTGAATATTTAAAAATCTGCAGAAAAACCCAGTTTTGCCGTTGACATTTGACTTTGACATTTTCCATTAGAATTTACATGTGACTTGTGCTGTGATCTCCATTTATTTAAAAATACATTAGACTGGTGTGGCTGTAGGACTTCTGGCAGTTGAAACAGAGGTGACTGTTTAAACTATACCCAGATCAGTTTGGTCACTCTTTCAGAGTGAATAGGAGTGACTGTCAGGGAGAGTAACATTCGTTAACAATTACAGTATTATTTATTTTTGCTTACTGATGGATTTGAGATCTCAAAATCAGGAGTATTGGAGAGCATCCTCTTTCATAGATGCAATTCTGCACAAACCTATATGTATATCATCACTGCCTTCCTCACCTTTTTCTTGATATGTTTTTTTAATGAGCTGCTCTTCTGTGAATGTTTTTAGTTGACTGAAGAAAGAAGTTAAGTGTGTAATCAAATGCACTTTGTACATTTAACATAATTTACCCCGTTTTTAACCATTGTTGAATCAGTTTTCTAAGAAGATTGCAGTGGTCACTCATTTCTGTGCTCAGCTAAGAGCAAGAAGTTTCTGTGTAAGCACACAGTGTGTACCCAGTTCCTTAAACCAACAAAGTTACCAAGTTTGTCTAGTTTTAGGATCTACAGGTGAATTAATAGAGCTGTTAAGGTTGGAAAAGACCTCAGATCATAAAATCCAACCATCAACCCAACACCTCCACTATGCTGACCACAAACCATGTCCTCAAGTGCTTTAAGTGTGTTTTTTGAACACTTCCAGGGATGCTGGAACACTTTTGTTTTTGAACACTTCCAGGGACCCCACCATTTCTCCGGGTTGGCTGTTCCAGATCCTGACAACCCTTTCCATGAAGAAGTTTTTTCTAATGTCCAGTTTAGACATCTCTTGGCACAGCTTGAGGCTGTTTCTTCTCATTAGCTGCAGATCCTGCAGCACAAGCCTGCGGTTCATTAGCTGAGCTAAATTGAGTTCCACACTCAGCACTACCCCTTGTTCTTCCCAGCTCCACATTTCCATGTGCAGTCCTGTTCTAGACTCAAATTGCTGCTCTCAATTTACCCAGATATGTTAAGACAAGTATTGTTTTAATGCTGTTCATCTTTTTTAACTCATTTGCATCAGCATGCCCTAGCCCTAACTGGAGATTATTGGTATTAATCCGCTTTGGCCTGTGCTACTGTAGCTCTTTGTTGCTGTTGAGAACTGAACCTTTACTGCTTGGATCTTTTCTCTTGTAGGTCCCTGAGCCAGGGCAGCATGAACTCCAACATGCTGGATGTGCAGGGAGGGGCTCACAAGAAGCGTGCCCGCCGCAGCTCCCTGCTGAACGCCAAGAAACTCTACGAGGATGCGCAGATGGCCAGGAAGGTGAAGCAGTACCTGTCCAACCTCACTGTAGAGACAGACGAGGAAAAGATCCAAATATTGTCACTTCAGTGTGAGCCTGCATACAGCACTTGTAAGTACAGTGAGCTACAACAGCAACTTGGTCTATGGAATTTATAAAAATTGTTGTTCCTTCTCTAGAAATACCCTTTCCTCCAAGGAGACAATACTGTAGCAAGTGTTGTTTTGTCAGTTTGTGTACTGAGAGCTTCAGCAAGACAGCACGAGTGTTCATGCTTTTGTTGAGCTCAAAAAACATCTCTGATGTTTTTTATTTTGACCTTTAGTTCCTTAAAGCTGTGTGTCTTTCCATCAGTCTGGCAGGAAATTCAATAGCACATCAGCTCTGTTGGTGCTCTGCTGTCCTTGTGCAGAATTAGGAAGGATAAAAGTAGTGTTTACCACATGAACAGCAAGAAATAAAAAGAGATAAAATCAATATAGAAACTGCAATGGATTGCACTGTAGAATAAATGAAGATTGTTGAGAAGTTGGGTCAATATTGACTGATGAGTTTGACATGCCTTGACAGTCACAAATTGCAGACTACAGCAGGACAGCACTCATAATTTGAGCTCTTGTCAAACAAACTGTTGTCTGACCTGCTGTCTTACATGGTTCAGTAAATTCTTATTTAGAAATGAGAAATTATAATTGTGTTTTATTTAGATACTCTAGCAGTTTTCACTTTCTTGAAAGGCAGATTTATTTCAAAATGGATGAATAACAACTATGCTAAACAAAATAATGTTTCCTGCTTTTTTTATCCAAATACAGCATTTTAAGGCTTTTTTTGTCTTCAAATACTGTTTTGTCTCTGATTAAGTAAGTTCAAAGGATGACTAGGAGATGGTATCTCGAAGATAAAATTTTAAGTCCTTGCTGTTAGCCAGTATTAAGAATGCAAATCCCTTTTATTCCCTAAGATCCTATCTTATGCAAATTTTATTTTAGCATTTACTTTTAAACAGCACTGAAGCAGGAAACATGGAAGTGGCCATATTAAACTCCCTTTTAAAAAATATTAAATCCTTCATGTTGGAACTCTTGATAGATAATTTATGTGCAATCATGACAGGTACAAGGCCCAAGAGAAAAACATAAATGTTATCTGATTGGTTTTTCTTTGTTTTAAAAAAATCAATTAAAATCTTACTTGCACAGTGCTAGCCATAGATATTCGGAAGTAAAAATAGGAATATATACTAACTGTTCTACTTCATATAGTTATGCAAATCAAGTCCATATTTCTCTTAAACATCAAAAAAAGAAAATGAAATTTAATTGGATATACAGATAACTATAAAATAGATTGGCATATTATTAAAAGTAGCATTTTTAAAAACTATGGAAGAAGCCCTAAACCCCAAAACCCACAGATAGTAGATCCAGTTGAGATTACACTTGTTACAGATCTGGGAGGAAGATTTGAGGAGTGATGTGCAGCATGAGGGGGCTGCCAGCCCCTCGTGGTTTTAAATCTGGTGGAGTGAGAGCTCTGACCTGTCCCAGGGATGTCTCTTTGCACTTGGTTGGATTATCCACATTCAGGGTTCAGCTCCCCCATTTCTTACCTCAGCAGTCATCTCTGGCTTTGCCTGTGGTAGGAATGAGCAGTAGTGGCACTGCAATCCAGAGTTTTCCAACAGAATATAATGAGAAATTGGATGTCCTTAACTTCAGCCTGAGAATTGCTGGGTGACTAAAGCAGGAGCTGAAGCATTGTCCTGTGCTGTAAATCACTTGTGCCACCTAGTGAAACATTTACTGCCAGTTGCAAAACCACCCGATTTTGAAGGAGGTGCTGTTATGCAATTGCACTTTGCATGCAAACATTTAAAATGCAGGCTTTTGGTAGAAATAAACAAATTTTTTTTAATCTTTTGATTAAGTACTTCTATGGCATTTTAAATAATTTAGGGCTTTTCTTTAAAGTTCTTTCACTTACCATCTTCAGTGTGATGAGATTTGTAGTATTTGGACTAGAAATGGTTTAAAATCCAATTTGTCTTCTTTATACAGTGGTTCCTTTGTCTGGATGGTTATACTGCAATAATCCTGCAACTGAAAGTGCTAGATTTTTATATGCAGCTTTTCCTTAACAGTGACAAAGAATTTAGGTGAGAGAAGAGGAGGGAAATCCTCTGAAATGTCTCCAGTGCCCATGAGATCAATTGGCCAAACCACAAAAGCCCATCAGCATCAACAAAACCGAATGAGTCAAGTTCTTCAGGTCCCAAGTGTGAATTTGTACCCCAGCAGGAAAAAGGGACTGACAAAAGATCATGTCACATTCAGTGAGTATCTTCAGTTCACCTGGGTGGGGAGGTTTAAAGATGTAAGTAAACAGGAGGGAGGAGCTCTTTGTAGCTGGGTGGTGTATGTGAAATACCACTGTGCTTCATGAAATAAATTCATTTTAAAACAGCTGGTGCAAACTGCTAGGGTTTGAGGCAGCATGCTTAGTCATTTGCACAGTCTTTTTTAACTTTCCTTAAAACAGTTAATGGTGAGGTGCTGTCTCCAAATATGCTCTTATTTCAGAACTCTAATATATTTGGGTGAAATCACTGAAACAAATCACAGACATTTAATATTTTAACCTCTGAGACACCATTTTAACAACATTATGGTCAAATGGAGCAAATTATATTATTGGTTGCTCCTAGTGAACATAATTTTTTTGTCTCTTAACTTTCCTAATTGTAAAGCTGTATATTCTTTATTAAAAAGCTTTTGTTAAATTTACGTCATGGTTGTATCATTTGAAAGCTGCAATTGTGGATTATTAAATGAAGTTAGCTGCAGTCAGTAAGTGTTATGAAATTATTTTAAAGTATATTTGGCATCAACATCATTTAAAATATCTTCAGAAAACAGTATATTACAGCATATAAAATACTGGTTCCATTTAGTATTCATTTCAGTTCTCCTCTGAAAAGCCTGTGCAGTTTGACAAGTTCCAGAAAGTTTTCTCAGAGGTATTTATTCATTTGTGTGTGGTGGTCCTCTGCAGGATGTCAAATAGTGAGTGAGGAACACCAAACCATGTATGGGACACTGGTTTTGCTGAACTGGCCAAGCTGTGCACAGTGCCCATGAGTGCTGGTTTGAGAACACCTGCTTGTGAAGATCTTGAACTGACCTGGTGGCTGGGACACACATGGTTTTTAACACAGTCCCAACAATGCTATGGGCAAGGATTTCTGCCAAGATTTATACTGCACACTTTTTTTTTTTAATTTTTTTTTTTTTTTACATAGTCCTTTGGCAACAAAGGATACAACAAATGTATCCATGGCAGTGGTTCCTGTTGGAATATGTGTGTTTCAACACAGTGCAGAGGAGTAGCCAACAGTAGCAGTGGCCACAGCTGATCTAAATTTAAGTGGAGACTGCCTCCACATGCAGAATTCTCTGAACATCTGCTCCTCTTTTTACTGAATATTCTGATTGTTCAACATGGTGCTTATTTGTTGTTTAAACAGAAATGAGTAATTCAAAAGAAGAATAATGTGCAGTAACTGATCCCATTGTTTTCATAGGTACAGGCTCTCCACAGAAGTCACTAAGCTTGTCTGAGGAAGTAAGTAGTAAGAAGCAAACAGATGACACTATGTCCATGGCATCTTCTCTACACTCCAGCCCACCTGCTTCTCCTCAGGGCTCCCCACGCAAAGGTACGTGTGGGGCAGCATCATCCCAGGAACTGCAGCCTAAACCAGCGTGGGTGGTTTGGTGGTTTGTCTTTCTGTGAAAAGACATGATTTTCCAATGTATTTGTATATTTCAGACCTTTAAGTCGCTTAGTATTTAAAAAAGGGAACAGTGTTTTCTTAAAATACTGCCTAAGTGCTTTTGGCAGGATTCCCAATAGATGTGAAGTGCTCACACCTGGCATCATGCTAGTTCAGATTTAGGTGGCCACTTAAATAAATGGGATTCACAAACCTGGGGATTTCCTGAAGACTGCAGTGTTGGACAGAAACTGCAGCTTTTGAGACAACTTTTGGTCTTGCCCAAGGTAGCTGGAATGCCAGGTGATTAGGTAGAGCTGGAGATGGAATGGTGTCATAGTTTTCCAGGGCAGGTGGTTTAGGTTGCTGCAGGAGTGGTGGATCCATCTAAGTCCTCAAGTTGCTGTTCATAATTTTTGTTCTTGTGCACAGGGCTTTGTATACATCCCTGTCTCTCATGATTCCATGAGATTCCCTTTATTTTTGATGTCTTCATCTTAAAAGGCGTGCATCACTTCATCATTAGTCAACCTGGGATGGAAATTGATTTGAATCTCTTAACACCACTCAGGATGGTGTAAGGCCTCTCTCCTCCCTTCTGTGCTGCTTCCACTCACTGACAGCCCAAAGCCACTGCATTGGCATGGCATGGCATGGTGACCTGCTGCATCTTCTCACCCTTCTCAGTGGGAGATCAGGCTGGTCCATCCACTTCTGCCTTCACAAGATCCTATTTCCTTTAGGAGAATGCCACTTACTTTACTTAAACACAGCTTAAATATTTGGGTTGCCAAATCTTGCTCCACTGAGCATAGCTCTTATAAATACGTTATTTTTGTTAACTTTTACCTGGTTCTTTGGAAATAATGTATTGTTTTTTGGGAATTATTTCATCAATTCAACTTGCTTTCAGCACTGATCTCATTTGATTGAGGTGATCTGTTCTTTGTTGTATGTGTTATGCTAACAGCTCATTGATCTATATATGCTTACAGACAGCTGAAAGACATAATTTTAGGCATGAACACATTCCACTTAATCTTAGATTTCATTTTCTTTTGAGCTGTGCCCAAGTGATACACAAATAGGATTGAAGAAAAAGAATTTTCAATTTGGATGTTATTTTTGTTGTTATTTATCTCATCATCTCTCAACATCTGTCTGTGTCTACTTCATTGTAGTTGGCAACATCCAAAGGTCGGATAACTGCAGTCAGATGAATCTCTCTGGCTCTTCCTCATCACTGGCCAGTGAAACCAGCAACAAGAACAGTGGACAGCGCAGCTATGGAATAGGTGGGGCTTATTTACAAAAGCAAATTCGGATGATTTGCCAGGCTGGAGAGAATCCGGAGAAAAGGGCAAAGGTGGACAGAGAGAAAGAGAGTAGAAAGGCAGAAGCTGAGCATGAACCTACAAAAATAAAGGGATTCCGGTTTAGAAGACTTAGGGAAAGAAGCTTCTCCAGGGAAAGAACACCTTTTACTGCCAAAAGGGAGCCAGAGCCCACTGAAGCCTTAGAAAGCAGTGGAAACCAAAAGGACAAGGACGTTGACAGTCTGAGTACAGCAAGTATCTGTAGCAACAGCAGTGTATACACATCCTACTGCCTATGCACGAGGCTTAGAAGAAGAAGGAAGACTATATAATATATTTTTAGAAGGAAGACTGATGTCCATGTTGTGTCTGATATCCTGAGTTCATCTAAGTTATTTCAGCATTATCCATTTACATGTTTAAGATGTTCAATGTGCTTCCCTTCCAGATGTTTGTGTCAGTTCTTTATAGCTAATCACCCTTACAGTGCAGTGAAGAAAATAATGTGAAGTTTAGAAAATCAAGGAACAGGTACAGTGTCAGTTCAGTTATTATCTAGTATGTCACAAATACCAGTGAAACAGTAAGTTCTGCAACATCTGTTAATTAAACACTCCCTGATATGGGGGTCACTGGAATTCTCACTTCCAGCATTAGTGTGTATTCCATTGGTCACATCTTCTGCTGTACTTTTCAGCCCAGCAAATGAGTATATTTAGTCTGTTCATACACATGTGCTGGTTTTTTATGGCTCAAGATAGTGTTAGTTCAGATAGTGTTAATTTCTTTAATGAAGAGGAGCCCCATCATCCTCCAGGTAGTTGGAACACTGTGAGGATGTTTCTTACTGCAGTATAGTTGTGTCAATTTAAAGAGTCCCTTAAAAATGTAAAGAATTAAAATATTAGTTATTGTCAAATGAAAGGAAACTGAAATTTAATCTTAAAAAGGCTGCTCTTAAGTACATTATAAGATTCAGTCTGCTAATATTGATATTTACTGCTCATATTTGCTCTTAAAATCTTACAGCAACAATCACTGTTAAGCTTTGAAATCTCAAATGATGAGCTCTATCCTCAGTGGCTGTATGCCAGTGTCTCCATATGCCATACTGTATCATCTGTGTTGTTTATGCTCTTAAGGGCATTGGTCTTCTGTATGAGTTGTGTGTATCACTGGCTTTTACACTGCCTTCATTTCACTTCTTCACCTAATCAATGTAAATATGTGGCAGTCTCACTGAAAGGCACATGTGCAGAAATTTAGGAAAAAAAAACTTGGTTGAGGTGTTATATAGGGGTGTATCCTTATTTGTGTCTGAAAGAAGTTATTTGAGGGTAAGCCAAGCAGAAAAAAACCCAAAACATTATACATTCTACTGTGTGTCTGGTGGGGTCTTTAGCTGTTCCCATTCCATGGGAATAGCCCTGGAGTCTGGTCCAGCTCCTGCCAAGGTTGTACTTCCTGCCTTTGCTTCCTTCTCTGTTAGTTTTGGAGCAGATAATAAAACTGAAATGGACCATATGGCTAATCCCTGAGTGCTAATAGCTGTCTTTTACCCTAGTTAGTATCTCCTCCTCCACTGCCAGAATCTTTTTTTGAGTCTTGCATGGCAATATGGCAGAGAGATAGTGGGAAGTGTGCTGTGTTTATACTGAAGGAGTCAGCACTTGCAGAATTGGAAAGAGCTGATCTGCCTGCCCAGTACTGCTGCAGTAGGCTGCTGGTTCTGGTTGTATAGGTTAAAACTGCTCTGGAGAGTAGTGGAGTTGCAGTTGGGTTATTGGTGTCCCTGGACTTGCATTAGTAAGATAGATGCTGATAGATGCTGAAAGCTTCAGTACCTTAAAACCCTCAGTGGACTGATTGTATGCAAACAGAGTTTGGTTGTTTTTTTTCTAAATACCCTCACTGTGTGTGTCAGTACTTCATTGCCATGTGTTGATGAAGACATTCTCCTCTCATCTCTCCTGTACTTAGGCTATGCCCTAATTCCTTCCACCAAATCCGACAACTTCTCGGACTCCAGTCACAGCGAGATTTCATCGCGCTCCAGCATCGTGAGCAACTGCTCTGTGGACTCCATGTCAGCAGCTCTGCAGGATGAGAGGAGCCTGTCCCAATCCCTCATTGCAGTGGATGCAGGTGGGGCAGACAGAAAAGAGCATCCTCAGGCACTGACAGATTACGGCCAGCCCTGCCCAGGGTAAGTGCAGCTGGTTCTGCTGGGGCTTGGTGCTTGCTCTCAGAAGGGGTAAGGAAGGACACAGCTGTGCACCCCACTCTGGTTATGAAGTTTTTGCTGGAAGATGGAGCACTGGCTGCTGTGTGTGAGCCTGTTTCCATAAGAAGCTTACAGTGTTACTTGGGGAGATAACAGCTTGTTCCCATTGGTGGGGTTTAGCTGGATATTTCTTGCAGGAGACTGGGAGCTTGTTAAAAGCCAGGATGATGCTTAGCAAATTAGTGCCACAGTGAGAGACATCAAAAGAACAACAAGATATGATCAATTCTCTCTGAGTCAGCAGTGCCAGTCACTTAACATGCTCTAATGTGATTTGTAAGGATTTTTCTAATTATCATTTGTTGCTTAGGCAGACTAGCAGTTTTCTGCCACTGTCTTTCTGACTGTTTCCACGTAAGAGGTCTAGGTCTTGTTACTTCAGTGCAGTGAGAATTTGTGCTGAAATAATGCTTCAGACTGGAAGTTTTGGGATTTTTCCTGCTAGATATAGCACCTTGATCCATAGGATGTAATATCTCCTAGTATATCATGGGATAGCATTGTCTGTCCTCAGTTGTCATGGGTTCAGCTAAATGAGAAATGCTCCTTATATTTCTGACTTTTCCAGCACATGGAATCATAGAGTGCTTTAGGTTGCAGTGGACCTTAAAGATCATCTTGATCCACCCCACTTCTCTGAGCAGGGATCAGGGTGCTTACAACCCCATCCAACCTGGCCTTGAATACTTCCAGAGATGGAAGGAAAAGAGTAATTCAGTTTATTTCATAGGATTAAAATGAAAATTTAAAGATGTGCTTCATCAAAGAAATTAATTCTCTTTCTAGAAGGCATAATACACACTGAGTTCAGGTTTTGTGGTTGTTCTTTTATTCCTTAGTTTCAGTGGGTTGTGAGGGAAGAAAGTGGATTTTATCGTAGGACTTACAAAATAGAAAAGGAAGGAAATAAAACCCCTTGCTTGCACATACCTAAGAAACATTCCCTGATTTCACAACTTGTCAGTAAACTGCTGAGGGAGGGTGTTGAATTTTAATGTTGTGCTGCATTTATTAACACACCCAGAAATAGTTGGGAGACTTGAGTTATGTCTAGCAATCCTATGTATTCTACATTCATACAAACCTGAATTTATTTTTCCCCCTTTAATTATGCAATTAGAACTTTGAGCAGACATTTCTTTAAAAAGAAATGTTGGATTTTACTTTTCAGAATCCATCCCTCCATATTGTTCCCACAAATGTTACTTATGCCCAATAGTTCTTAATGTTCTTGAAATTCAGCTGTTTCCACTCTGTCTAAACAACTATGTTGCTGCCAGTGAAGGGGCTGGATTTTAGTTGAAATATTTATTTTTGTTTTAGTTTATAAACGTAAAGAAAAAGGTGTTAGCAGACTAAATGTAAGAGTTAATTTACTCCTCTGCTTTCTGTCAGGCACTGTTGCTGTGACTGGTAGAAAAGAACTTCTGTGGGCCAGACTTAGGGATCTGGGGTGCAGCCTGGAAATGCATATTGCAAACTTGTTATTCCCTTGGGAATAACTTCCTTGCTGCTGTAATGATTTGGGAGTAATATTGTCACTTGTCAGTGTTCCCTCTTCCTTGAGCTTGCTGCTCACCTGACACAAACCCAGAGTTGGCTCTGAGTATGTTTTCTTACTGTAAAATATTACAAATGTTTTTTTCCCAATTTCTGTTGTTTTCCCGTGTAGCTGGTCCATCACTAGGCCTGCTCTGATAAGAGGGATGGCATTCACATCTTCCATGAGCAGCGAGGAGATCTGCCATGAGCACATCACAGTGGAGGCAGCAGACAGCGGCCGGGGAAGCTGGACTTCATGCTCGAGTAGTTCTCATGACAATTTCCAGAACATCCCAAACCAGAAGAGCTGGGATCTGCTCAGTTCTTACCGTCACACCCAGCTAGATGGACCCATAGCTGAAGTGGATCCCACAAACTGTTACTCTGAGGAGGGTTATTTGTACTCTGAAGCCTTTTCCAAGGGCAGCCGGCAGTCGAAGGGCAGCGTGGAGCTCGATCAGTCTCGGCAGAGCTGGGCATCCTCCAGCTCCCTGTCAGACACCTACGAGACAAACTATGGGACAATTAAGCGGCGGGGGCTGGAGAACTCCACGGGGGAGCAGATGGAGGGTTTGGACTCTAAACCAGGCGCTGATACAACTTACAAAACTGTTACTTCGAGTACAGAAAAAGGCCTGATAGGTAAGACAAGCCAACAGCTCATGGAAGCTGCTATGTCTGTTTCTCATTTTGATACTAAGTTGTTAAGAAATGACATCAACGGGTCTGGGGCTGCCTGGCATGTTGAATTCAGCTTAACACGTGGTTGTAATCAGAGCATTACAAAGTGTGTTTTCAAGCCACCTTCTTTTGCATCAGGAATCTCAAGATAACAAGTGCACTTCCCCATCACTTCATGGGTCTGCAGGAAAACTCTCTTCAGGAAAATGCCAATTATTTTCTGTAGTAAGCTATTTCACTTTTTTGAATGATTTTTGGAGATGTACTCATCATTGTAGATGTTCTTCTGACATGGTCAGTGATCCCATACTCCTTATAATACAGACTTCCCAAGAACCCAGAGGGAAGAGCACGACTGCAGAGTGGTATGGAGCTCACCTGCAGCTTTGGAGCTGAGGCACCTTTCATCCACAGGGCTTTGGGCTCTGAAAGCTCAAGGGCAAAGCAGATTCCTTTCCTGCCTTTGCTATTTTAAGATGCCATTTATTTGATTATACAGCTGCAGTTTGGCTGCTTATGAAAGGAGAAAAAACGAAAAATGTTCTCTGAAATATGCATAGTTCTATCAAGCAATATGTTCTTCCCCATCCTACTGAGTTCAGTAGCCAAAATTAAAGGAACTGGGTTAGTAGCAAGATAAAACATGGAATGCAAAGCTTTCTAAGACTGAGGCAAAGGTGCAGCTGAAATGCAATTTAATTACTAATTGGATTGCTGGAGGGGTTGGTTATCAAAGGTAATTGCCTGAATAAACATTGCATATAGGGTGGAGGTCTTGGATTCTGTTCCTCCTTCTTGGCTTTGGAAAAGAAATCCTGGTAGAGCCTTACAGAAAATTTGCTCCCAGGACATTGTTGAGCCTGTGCTCTGCCCTTGCAGCCTTTCAGAGCTTTTCCTGAGTGCCTGAGCTGTATTAGGAGATGGCAGATTCACTGTTCAGTACATGCTGTCTTTGCTGACAGCACTTGACCTTCCTTTTAATTTTTTTTCCATTCTGCACCATGTTGCTGTGAGGAACACACAGTGCTGGAGTAGGGCATGAGTATATATCAGGGAAGATCTGATACAGGTGGATATAGTTAGTTATATGTTTGCAAATGCAGATCCATTAGCTGTTCACCATCACACAGTATGCCAAAGATATCTTCACTTTATTTCACTGTTTGTAAAATACTATTAATTGGAACTTGACAAAGGCACATATTGTTCTTAGTAGAATAAAGGTTAGCTCTAGGGAGCTTGAATCTTTCTCCTTTGAAGGAGAACATGCCCACCCTCATCATTCCTCCTGAAAATCCAGCCAAGAATGAAGGTGAGATGAGGACTCAGCCCTTCCCCATCCTTCCAGGGAAGAGCAGATCCTCTTCACTTCCCTGGTTTTTCAGAGACCTCATTCAGTGCTAGTTAAATGAAAATAAATCCTGTAATTCAGTAGTATAATTCTCTGCCTGTACCCATGTGTATCTGCTAAACCCCTGACTGAATTTGATTTTAGTTGTTTTACTGTCAGCCCAGGTATGAGCTGAGGCCATCAAGTATGAATTAATTTGTGTTCCTGATACCAAAACCTGGAATCTCACAAGTCTACAGCACAATAAGAAATACTCCATTTTTTTTTCATCCCTGTTTAAAATGGATTCACAGGAAGAATGCAAATTCACTTAACTAAGAGATTTTAAAAATTACCCTGGTTTTGAAACTCTCCTGTTGCAACTCGTCCATGGAAAAAAAAGCCCAATTTAACATGCACATAAGCCCCAGACCTGGGGTGGGAGGAGGGGAAGGCAACCTAAGAAGAGTTAAATTTTGGGTTGAGAGCCTCTGTGACTTGAACTACTGCTGAACAGGACAGAAAGGAAGAAGATGAATTATGAGGTGTGGACATGGCATATAAATAATATTGATTTTAGCCTTTTTATGACTGCACAAGGTGTAATGCAGCACTTCCAAAGGCTGTTCCAATAACTGTTCCTGGTTTTTTCTCACTGTAAACAGAGAACATAATTAAGGGTATGAAAGAAAACCAAACAAAAACCAAGGGGAAAAAAGTAAGAAATCAAAAGTATGGGTGTGATAAGCCATTATTCACTCTGTGAAAATGTGAAATAATTAAGGCAGGCTTAGTGCACAGTCTGCCTCTTAGGATCAATTTTAAGTGATGCTATTTTTTTTCTGCCTATGGCGTAGCCGGATAACCATGTCTTTATACACATCAGTTGATCTGGTGATATTTTATTATAATGAATTTGTGTTAAGCGACTGACATCTTTTGGGCAATGAAATGGATGTTGGAAGTCAACCAGCAGTTCTTGCTGTCAAACACCAGCATGCTGTGCAAAGTAACTCTGGGCTGGTTGCCTTAATTCCTTCTGTTTCAGTTTCCCAGCCTGTAGCAGTGGCAGCAGACTTGGCTGTGCTGGCTCTCCATGCTGCCCCAGAGCTCCAAAGCATCCGCTGGTGTAGCAGGGCCACAGGAGCAGGGACTGAAATAAAAGGTGTTAATTGCAGCCTGAATGCAGACAAGCATAGAGTCCTCTTTCCACTCAGTTGGCATCTCACCTAAGGAGTTCATGGATTCTCTTGCTACTCTGACTTCTTAAAATAAATAGAAAACAGAAATGAAGGCATAAATACCTGCTGCTGTCGTTATAACCAGTGTTTCTGCATTTGCATTTTGTTATCAGTTTCTGTTTTGCCATTGTAACATTTCATGATTTTTTAACATTTTGTTTCCTTTCTTTTTCTTCTTTAACATTTCCATTGCTTATTTCTCGTGCCCAGTGTACTGTGTCACCTCACCTAAGAAGGACGATAGGTATAGGGAGCCACCGCCCACCCCTCCAGGATATATGGGGATTTCTTTAGCCGACATAAAAGAAGGATCGCCCCACCACCCACACCTCAAACCTCCAGACTATAGTGTGGCAGTGCAGAGGTCAAAGATGCTGCACAGTGACCTCTCTAGACTTCCAGCAGCCGCTGTCGGTAGTGACCCGGCGCCTCCGCGGCACGGCCCGTCCAGCCCCAGAGCGGCAGAGCTGCCTGCCGCAGGTAGTGACGAGGATGGTAGGTGAACAGGGCTGGGGAGTGGGGCTGCAGGGGGCACTCACAGCCATGGCTGCCTTTCTCTTGGGTCCTCCTGCGAGACACAGAGAGGATTCAGTCTCTAAATACACGGTTGTGTTTGTGTGGCTGTGTGCACGTGTGTGCCATGCAGAGCTGTGTGCATGCACGCACATGTTCAAAGCAAGGAAGAATGCCTTCCCCTTAGAAAAAGCATGTTGGCACCAAAGTATATGGAAATAAATGAATTTACAAAAATATACATATAAGATCTCTAAAGTACAGCTGAGACACTTAAGAGCATGTAATTTTTTTTTTTCCTTTAAAGTTAGTCCCCTCTCAAACAGTGGTGGGACACTGACAGGCTACATGTGGAAAAACTCTAGCCTCCCTGGGTTAACTGGTGTCCCAGTGGTTTGGCTGGCATCAGGCTGATGGTCTAAAATGAGTGATTTGGATTTGAGTGTGCTGGCATTGAGCTGCCTAATGCCTCAGCAGTATTTTTGGAGATTGAGTTTCAAAATATTGAACAAAATAATACTGAACTTCTGTTCTTCTGGAGAGTGCATTTGATGAAACCTGTGTGCTCTGCCTAACTTGGCCTGACAGTGTCTCTTCCAGTTTGTTTTCCATGATCTTGTTTGAGGCAACAACCAGTGCTGCCAAGCATGGCATTTGTGGGGTGACCAAAATGTGGGAGGATTTTCCAATAAAGACTGCTCTTATATTGTGTCAAAGCTAACTTCAGGTCAGGGGAATTTCTGCTTTATTGTTTATCTGCTGGTTTGCTTTTAATTTCTGTGTACCAATGTGATCTTCTGTACCTTTTGCTGGTCAACTCTTTTTTTATTAGAATGTTGTGATAATTTCCTTCCATTTCAGTCTGATTCAAAATGAGCCTGTGTTTAGATTTAAAAAATTTCTGATGCAAAAGGATTGTATCTTGGCCCTTTAAAATGTGTAGTAGTTAACATACATATTAGTACTGTAGTTCAAACTTACAGTAAACATAAAATTGCCTGGCATTAATTCTGTTGTGCTTTTGATGTAAAAATAAGGGAGTCATTGCTTCAAGCATTTTTAATCAAATGTTTTCAAAGTTAAATTTAACTGTACACCTTTAGAGGCACCTATTTTACTATTTTTTAAGTGCTTGGCTAATTTTATTTGGGATAAAATGCCCACTGCATGGAAATTTGCTGGCTTTTTTCCCAAATCCATAGCTTTTGGCATACTGGGAGCTGCATGGTGATAATTTTAGGAGGATTTTCTGTTTTGCAATATGTCTTTATGGTGTGACCATCATACCTTAGACTGCAGAAGCTATGGATGCCCCATCTCTGGAAGTGCACAAGTCCAGGCTGGATGGGGCTTGGAGAAACCTGGATGGTGTCCCTGCCTATGGCATGGAGTTGGAATGAGATGCTTTAAAGAGTTCCTTCCAACCCAAACCATTCTGTGATTTCCTGAGGATCTGATAAATGGTGATATGGAATGTGTAGTGATAATGACAGAGGCAGTGAAAACACGAAATTGTCGTAGACTCACTGTTACCACCTCACTGGGTGCTGGTCTGTGCCCTGTGTGCCTGAGGGGGGGACTGGTGGAATAACTGCCTGTTTCTTTATCTTGTTTTGCAGAAGATGAACAAGTATCAGCAGTTTAACCCTTGGGCTGTTTATACAAACCACTCACAACACAAGCATGTGGGAGAAGGTCTCATGGTTCTGTTAGCCACCGCTGACGACTTGCTGCTACTGACCTCAGACCTTGCCTCTGGCACAGACCAGAGGGAACGGGTTGGATCACCTCTTCACACCTTCCTTCACTCTGCCACCACCACCTAAGAAGCTATTTCTGCCTATGAAATAGAAAATCCTGTTCAAGGAATGTGCTGACTGCCTGGATACCAGCAGGGGTACCCAGGGATGGACCGAGTTTGGTGCATTGGGGAGGACCAGTTGTCACCACCACTTGAAACTTGGGAGCATTTTTCTGTATGATACCATATAATCCTTTGGTAGTTTCCATTGTTGTTATTTTCTACATGACCGTTATAAGTCTGAGAGTGTATTTTATGAACTTCAAAAAAAAGAAAAAATTATATCAAGATGTCAGCAAAAGCAAAGGATGTTGCTGAAGTATCTGAAAATAATTTATTAATTTAATATTTTTAAATGGGAGTTTCCTTTATGTGCATTGGGAGTGCTCTGGTTGGCTAATATAAATGTTTAGTCAATGTGACAGTAAATTAGCTACACGTCAACTGTTGTGCTCTCGAAATAAACACAGAAAAGTAGAAACGGGTGCAGAAATTTACAGATTTTAGAGTGGGTTTAGATTTAATATGAATAGAGCCCAGTGCCCTGCAGAGCAGTGTCTGTCAAGCCAGCACTCCTGCTGTTCCCCTCCTGCATGGACACAGCAGAAACCTCCCGTCCAAGAATTTTAGAAATTATTTTAGCTGCCAGCCAACTAAGGCAACAGTTGGTGCTCTCCTCCCCTGTTTAAGTATGTTTGAAATGTGGAAGCTGTAGCTTATGGGGAGCATTTGGGGAGATCTGAAGCTTTCCCAAAAGAGTTTTAACCAGGTTTTGCAGAGTTCAACATGCAGAGCATGTTCTAAAACTCAAAACTCAGCTGTGTGTTGGGGTTTTTAAGATCATCTCACATGTCCTGGCCTTTTCCAAGAGTTGCAACAGGTTTTCGTGCAAAGGTTATCTTTGGGAAAAAAAACTAGAAATCACCTGTATTTCGCAATAATATTTGTGAAACTGAATAATAAATTATACAGTGCTTATAGAAGAACATAATGAATTTTATGATGGTTTAAAAAACCCTGTAGTGTTTATCAGGAAAATACAGATGATCTCGAACCATTTTTTAAATCCTAGTTAAAAGTCCTGATGTTGATGTCAGTGAGAGTTTTGACTTACAGCCAGCCAGTATTAACCCTTTATCCTCTAGTTTAACTATGATCAAAAGAATTGCTTCTTTGATTTTACTTTTAGCCAGCCAGAGCGCAGAGGGGTAGAACTGGAAATGCCTGCAGGTTCTTTTCTTTTTCCTTTCTTTCCTTCCTTCCTTCCATACATGACACCCCATTGTAGTGTTAAAATCAGACATCAATGTGTGAATATGTATTTAAACATTTAATTGTAAATCTTTGTTGTGATGTTTACAGCCTAAGCTAGAAAGATGATGTTTGTCATTTTTACAGTGCCTCAAAACTGATTTCAATATCCATAGTTGTGAAGAGCTTTAATGGGTTTTTTTTTTTTACCTATATGTGTGCAGGGGTGCAAGGTGAATACATTTTTGGAAAATGCCACAAGTACCAAAAACAACCCAAAGCCTTTGATGTGCTTTCTCCATAGTAGCTAGGGGCTGATGCAGCCAGGTGCATGTGAATGACCCAGCCTGTGTCTGCCTTCAGAGCAGTGCCAGGTTCAACATTGTCTGGAATGTACCTGTCATGATAGGAACTGGGAAGGTGTAAATGAACAGTGATGTTGAGGAAGAGAATTCCTAATTTATAACTCACTGGTTGGCTCTATGAATTTGTGGCACAAATATCAGAGAAGCAAATGGTTCAAAAAATATATTAAAATCCACTTGAGGTATGGCTTAATAAATGCATTTTGCTTTCTCAAGGCCTTAATGTGTATAATGAACTTGCACAGGTCTTAATGACTAAAGATTAATGTTTCAAAGCAATGCAGGGCAGAGTAGGTGTTTTCAGCACATGCAATATTGATAATAGAATTCTGGAACTCATATTCCTGTGGGATGTAAATCCAGGTCCTGCCATCCCTCTGTCACCTGTAGTTGCTTGTTAACTTCTACATGGAAACAGCAGGCTTTGAGTTCCATCAGAAATCATCTGCATTGTGCCAGGTGAATGAAACCATACAGTTCTTGGATTTGGGGGGGAGCTGCAGCTTATTCCAGCCTGTTGAACAGAAGCATAGGGGATGGGGTTTACTAAAGTGGCTTCCTTTTACCCCAAAAACCAATAGTGCTGCCTTTGAGGATGCAGGGAACCCCTGTGGGGAACAGGGTCAGGGCTTTCTGGCAGTCAGCAAGAGCAGCTGAATAAGTCACCCATGGAAACATGGTGTTTGATGGTGTTTGCACATTGACAGGATCTGTGTGTTCCACAGGGATTGGCCAACACTGAAAAGTTCTGGAATGAGTGAAAGTCTCACTAACAGTATTTTTTAATAGCCAACACAGCTGGTGTACATAAATCATACATGAACTATGGACAGATGAACTGCTCCTGCTACTCCTGCCTTGCAGTGTGGCTTCTCTGCTGCTCCTTGCTGGGGTTTTTGTTTGTTTGTTTTTAACTCAACCGATCACATTGATTGGGGCCAATAGCCAAATGTAGAGTGTCTGGTGTGGGTTTGAAGAGACATTATCCCTTTTTTTGTAATGCAGACAGAAGCAATATGGTGGCTAGTACCTGTTGTACATTGCTTTGTTGAAGTGATGTCTTCTGGACCACAGATCCCTGACTTTATACCTCTGCTAGGTTCTTCTAACTTGGGCTCTGATGCTGATAAACAGTTCAGGTGCCTCATGCCATGTTCTTCCACTGCCATACCTGGGTTTGCACACTTGCTGCTTGTAGTTTGCTCCTGACTTGTTGGTGAAAGGTGCATTTCAGATTTCTATGATTTAAGCACACAGTGTTCTGTTATAAATCTTAAATTTCCAAATAATTCCTGAGAAAGCAGTGTAGTTTGGTAAAATTGAATTGGCTTCTCCAGTTTCAGAAAGGGGAAAAGGAGATCACTGGGCCTCTGAGCATCATGTTCATCTCCCAAGTACACAAAAGAATGGAAAGACAATGGCTGTGGATGTTTGCAGTTCATGGTTTTGCAGTGTGGACAGGTTTTGAGTGTTTGCCAGCAGTGGACAGTGTGGGGCTTTCCTGGCTCCTTCCTTTTGCCTGTACTCAGATAAGTTTGTAGGTATGACCTCACCTTGAGTCCTGTGTGTGATTTTTGGGCATCATGACATGAAAAAGACATGAAGCTATTAGAGAGCATCCAAAGGAGGCCACGAGGATGGGGAAGGGTCTGGAGGGGGGAAGCCTTATGAGAAATGGCTGAGGGCACTTGGTCTGTTCAGCCTGGAGAAAAGGAGACTGAGGGGAGAGAGACCTCTTTGCAATCTGCAGCATCCTCCTGAGGGGCAGCACTGATCTCTTCTCTCATGACCAGGGACAGGTCAGGAGGGAATAGCCTGAAGCTGTGTCAGGGGAGGTTGAGTGTTAGGAAAAGGTATTCCAGCCAGAGAGTGCTGGCACTGAGCAGCTCCCCAGGGGAATGGTCACAGCCCAGGGCTGCCAGAGCTCCAGGAGAGTTTGCCAGTGCTCTCAGACACAGGGTGGGGTGGCTGGGAATGGTGCTGTGCAGGGCCAGGGGTTGGACTCGATGATCCTGACAGGTCCCTTTCAGCTCAGCAGATTCTGTGGTGCCAGGTGGGTGATGCTTCCCTGGGAGCTGGTCAGAGCCATTGTTTGGGGTGGGATGCTCTGGGGGCTGTCTGAACCTGCTGGAGGCAGAGGGTGTCCCCAGGGGCTGAACACACCAGTGATGCCACTTGCAGAGGGGCCTTTGGGGTGTTCCAAAACCTCTTTTGTGATGTTCTGAGTAATTTTACTGCAGGCAACAGTGGAAATACAACCCTATCATTTAAGTTTTTATAAAACATTAGAATTTTTGAAGGATACACTTAACACTGCCTTTGCAAAAAGAGAAGAAAAAAGGGATACTCTCTCTTTAGAAAAGCTTTACCCGTTATATTTTAGAATGCTTGTATAGGGGGTAATCTATCTTGAATTCCCAACCCAGCTTTTGCTTCAGTTGTGCTTTTTATTGTTTTATCTTTATTTCTGATATACCTGGAATGCAGTTTAGCTTGGTATTAATTAAATTCTAAATATGTGAGCATATTGGCAAAACTGCACAGATGTAATAATATTCCAATAGCAATTGTACTGCACAAGTCAGTGATTGTAAAGTATTCTGTAACAAGCAATGTTTGTCTCCTATTTTTTTATACCTCTTACACTTATGTCTTTTAGAAAGACAGTGCCTCTGTATGCTTTTTGTATTTTTACTGAGTGATTGTAAATATTTGTTATATTTTTGGTTAAGAGAATGTTTAAAAGTACTGTTTATTATCCAATCTATTAATATGTTGGAATCAATAAACAATCAACATGTATTAATTGTTTTCAGCAGCTGTTTTCTGGCAGCATTGGAGGATGGAGCTGAGGTGGTACAGAGCTGGGGAGAGCCTGGTGGGAGTGATGATGATCCTGGGATCAAAGAGGAGCCACCACTGAGTGATGTTGTGTCTTCACAGTGAGGACAGACACGTGGTGAGAGGGCTGGAGCTCCTGTTCTCTGAAAAGGAGACAGGAGAAGGATCTGTGGAGACCTGAGAGCCCCTCTCTGTGTCTGAAAGGGCTCCAAGAGAGCTGGAGAGGGACTCTGGACAAAGGGGAATGGCTTTACTGTCAATGATTGTTCTTGATTTTAGGAAGAAATTGTTGCCTGTGTCAAGGTGATGCCCTGGCACAGTTGCCCAGAGCAGCTGTGGCTGCCCCATCCATGGAGCTGTTTAGGGCCAGGTTGGAGCAGCCTGGGACAGTGGAAGGTGTTCAGGGTTGGGGTGTTGGACTAGGTGACCTTGAAAGGTCCTCCCCACCCAAACCCAAACCATTCTGTAATTGTGTGATCTCCCCCGGGTGCTGTGGCTGTGCCTGAGCTCAGGGGCCCTGGGCAGCCTGTGGTGCCTCCAGGCCCTGTGCAGCACACAGATGGAACAGTGTGCTGGCCCAGAGCTGAAAACTGCCCTTTCCACCCCCTCACTTATCTTCACACCTCAGGGATGCTGAAGGAGAGATGGGCAGGGGCAGCAGGAGCTGTGCTGGCCTCCCTGCCCTGGCTGCCATGGCCACTTCTCACTGCACTTTCCCTCCTGTTCTGGTAATGCAAAAGCTATGTGGGAACTTTATGGGAAAGGACTTTTTTTTTCACGGACAGGACACTTGTGTAATGGTTGTTTTGCTGGCAAGCAGTCTACAACTTCTTGTCCTTTGCTCCCCCAGTGCAAATGGCATTTTCCTGCCTTCCTGCCTGTGCAGCCCCTTTCCCTGTGCAGTACATGGGGATTTGGCTGCACCTCTGCTGCAGTCAGATTAGAGTTGACTTGTATTTTCACCATTTTACTCATCCCAGTGGGACTTTTCAGTCTTAGAATCACAGAATCGTTTGGGTGGAAAGGGACTTCACCCACTTAAAAATTTCTGCCATGGGCAAGGATGCCTTCACCAGTCAGGTTGATCAATCAGAGCCCTGGTAAGCCCCACCTTGTTCTCAGAATCTTGTTCAAAACCAGCCTGGTTTTGTTCCTGGGAATCGTTGAATTTCAGCGGTTTCTGGGAGGTGGTAAGGTTTTTAATTTTCTTTTTTTTTTGGGGGGTTGGTTTTTTTTTTTTTAATTTTTTTTTTTGTTGTTGTTGTTGTTAAACTTCTGAAAACTTCCCTTTTTTACAGAAGGAAGAGGAGCAGAGCTGCCACAAGAGGCCAGCATTGCCTCTGTTTTTGTGAGTGCCTGTGTTAGTGTAGAAACACACAATCACAGGGTGACTATATGCAGGTGCTTTTATTGAAGAGCTCTGAGAATTAGGGGCACAAACCCAAATCTGACTCTGACATGGATTCGAGATGGACATGTTTTTATACCCTTTTCATTACATAACTATAAATTAATTATTAAACCCATATTGTTCTATTGCATACATTGATCTTATCCAAGATGTATTCTTGTAATTTTCATCAGGACCCCAAACATCCTTTCTCATTATTCTTGTTACGATCACATAGTTTCTCATGATTCTTATTACAATTAAACAATAATCAGATTAAATTACCAAACAATCATTACATTTAGCAATCATATTTTTTATCTTATGATAATTATGCAGGTGCAGTTTCACATGATCTAATAAAGACAAAGCTCAACATTTGTTCCCAGGGCCTAGTTTCCTTTCCCAGCCCTACCAGACCCAGCCTTTCTTTCCACCCCCTGAATCTGTTGTATACAATTCCCATGTGTTTATTAACATTTTAACCCTGCACTATCAGCCATGCAGGCTGTGCAGGGGCTGTGCATGCTGTGGCTGTGATGCTCAGCACCCTGGGGGTGGCACTGGGGACATTGCCCTGGTGCTCTCCATTCCTGGGCTGTGCTGGACCCTTGGCAGTGTCTGCAGGGACAATGTGGAGCTGTGCAGTGCAGGAGGATCTCAGTCTTAGCAGGTCATTTTCCATTTAGAACTTTCCAGGGCTGTCTGGTGCCTGGTCCCCAATTTCTCCTTTACGTGCCTGGATGATCCCTTTTCATCCATGATAGTTATCCTGCCTTGGGGAAGCCTTGTCCTCTTCACTGCTCTCCATCCACTGTGCCAGAGGGAGGCTGGAGTATTTTTTCCCATGGCAGAAGCATCAGCAGCTGGCAGGACAGTGTGGGAAGGCAGCAAGCAGCTCTCAGATTGTGTTGGAGGTGTGGTGCCAGGATGGTCTGTCTGCAGCCAGCAATTCCTTGTGTAAAACCAAATGGAGGATAAGCAGTCTCATTAGTGAGCAATCCACTTAATGAGTTACTTGGATTTTCTCTTTCACCTTCTCTTTTTAGGTGGTGGAAACCCAGCATACTATGTGTAGCATTACCTTCCATCCTCACATTCCATGTCCAAGCATTTGGGTTAGACCTGGTGCTGTTGGAGTGGTGGAAGCTTCTTGCTTTGATGGAGTTCATATTCCCTGTCCTCAAGGGCTTCTGAAGCTGCACTGAGTGCATCATGGAGCTGCTGACCTAAACTTGAATGTATTTCCTGGGGACACTCAGCCAAGGCTTGTTCTGATTTTCTGCTGGAGAGTCAGTATCAATTGGATTTTACTGGGAAGAGGTAACAATTGCTTGTTATACTGCAGTAGTGTTATTTGCTCATGGCAAAGTTGAGAATTGCCCCTCCAAAGTAAATATTAAAAGAGAGATGAATTCTCTCTCCCTGCACAGAAGATTGCTGGCCCAGCAGATGCTGCCTGCTGGAAACAGGATTTCTTTTTGCTGTGAGGAAGAAGGCAAGAACTGCTCTGGCAGCAGCAGGGTCACAGCCTGAGGTGTCCCCACCACCTGGGGACTCACCAGGAGGGCTCTGCAGGCAGGGTCAGTCAGTGCTGTCAGCCACTCATCATTTATTAAGCAGGTACAATGTGTTGGAGAGACCATGTTTGAGCACCAGGAGGACTAAAACCTGTCTCTGCACCTTTCTTGTTGACTTCTTGTTGAAGGTTGACTTCCTGCGCTTTTGAGGATGGAGTAAATAAATTTCTCCTCATCCAGCCTTAATTCAGGAGGAGCACTTCAAGTCTGTGGTGTTTGTGCTATGTGCTTTCAGGCTGTGGCATCAGCTCTTGTGGTTTGACCCAGAATTTCCAGTATTTTTAGTTTTTCTGAAGATCCAGATCCTGGAGGCACGTGAAGACATGAGCTGATGACATTTGAGGGTCGGGGGGAGGGTCTGTAAAGCACTTCTTGCTGCTACAAAAACTTTGAAAACACAAACTATAAAAAGAATTCTTAAAAAAACCCCCAAAAAACAGTGTGAAGGAAATGAAGACCCATATTGATTTAACCTGCCCCTGGCTCTCATCAGCACTGAGCTACTGGCTCCTGATGCTGAATTCCCTGAATCCCCACAGCTCATCAACAGAAAAACACAGTGTCTTTCCCCAAGGTACTGCCCTGAAGACTTTTACTTGTCTGAGAGAGTCAACACTCCTGGAAATGAAGGGAGAACCAAGTTGTTTGTACAAGATGAATGTTAAATGGGCTCCACAAAGATTTCTGTTCATTCCCCTGAACTTGTGAGAGGAGGAGGATAATTACCAGTGTCACAGTGCTGCAAGTCAGTCTTGGTTTGGAAAAGAGGGAGAAATATGGTAATAATTGAAGTTCCAATGTAGATATAGTTGCATCTAGCACTTAGGAGTAGCAATAAAGATGAAGGTTGTAATTGTATATGCAATTTCAAAGCTCACAACATATTTTTTTATGCTCAAACATCTGTTTTAGGATCAGAGCAGAGTGTCACATAACTGGCTTATTTTTATATCTATCAGTTAGGCACCATCAAGTTTATTATAAATTCAAACTCATTTATGTAAACACGACCTGGCTTGAACAGCTCCACAGAAGGATGATCCTGGGTGTGTTTGGAGCAGCAGAACTCCAGCTGGGAGATGGCCCTTGCAGGAAGGTGACAGTGTTTTGCTTAGGAAAAACTCTGCCAGGATATCAGGGGTTGATGAAGGTTTTCATGGCCTGCTTGCCCAGGATTGTGAGCACACCTTGTCTTCAATTCAGTGTATTGTGGTTTTGGGTAAATGCAGCACTAATGCTTGGCTGCAATGTGATGGTTCCTCTCCTTTCTCTCATGTGATTTCCAGTGTTAGCAGTGAAGCTGGTAGAGGGGAATGTCTCATGGTAGGCTTCTGCTTCAAGGACAAAAGGAGTGATGAAGGACCTGGTATTAGGAAGGAATTCTTGCTTGTGAGAGTGGTGAGGCCCTGGCACAGGGTGCCCAGAGAAGCTGTGGCTGCCCCATCCCTGGAAGTGTCCAAAGCCAGGTTGGACAGGGCTTGGAACAATCTGGGATTGTGGCAGGTGTCCCTGCCCATGGCAATGGGTAGAATAAGGTGAATTTTATGAGCTCTATATGGGAGGTGCTGTGCAGGTGCCATCCAGTGTGGGTTTCCCAGGCTGCTCCTGCAGGGAAAAAGGTTTCAGAGCTTTTGGGGAGCAGCAGCACCCCCAGCTCCTCTTGGGTGGTGTTCAGGTGGATTTGTTGTTTTTTCCCAGCTGTCTCATGTTGGGATGCTGGGAACCCTTCTTGCCACTGCAGCTTTGTGCCAGGCTGTGGTGCCTGGGCAGGCTTTGTGCTCCCTGCCCAGCTTGTCATCTCCCATGGGATCCTTTCCCTCACCTGCATCATCATGTGGCTGTGCTGACTGTGCCTCTTATCAACTAGCCTGGGAGACACCTTGGCCATTTGCCTTCACTGTCTGCAGAGGGAAGTAATTAAATTTAGTAGCAGTCACCACCCATTTTACAGCAGTACTAATTAAATGTAATTGGAGGTGTGACATCTAAACAAGACTGTATGGTTTTTAAATGTTTCACATTGAGATAAACAAATAAATAACTAAGGACATGCAAAAGCAGTGTGTGATGTGAACCTGTGATCCTACTTGGCCTCCCTTGGTGGTGTCCATTACCAGGGACACACCTCTGCCCTGGCTCAATTGAACAACGCTGCCACTAATGGGTGGGAGAAATCTGGTGTTCAAGTACCTTGTTTCATCAGCAAAGGAAGGTTTTAAAAATGAAATCAGCAGCAGAAGCTGGGGAAGCTGTTGGATTCCTGCTGTCTTATCCCTGGAGGAGGCTGTTCCATTGCAGATCTTCTCACAGTAGGATGAGGAGGATGGTGCCTCATCTCCTGACTTTGCTGTAAAACCTTTGCTATGTGTAGAGACCTTCCTGACTGAAGCAGTTATTAAAAGTAACTTAATTGTCAGGAAATTATACAGTTTAATAAACAGGCCTTCAGTGGGGTTTTCAGAGGTGCAGAAACATGGTCAGTTGGAACTTACCAATTAAAAACACTCAATTCAGTCATGGCTCTTCTCCTCCAGCCTAGGGTAAATATGAACCAAGAAATTCAGTAGCTGATGCTTCTGTTACCTGTGCCCTTTCCTACCCCATGGAAATGTCACCTGTGGCCAGAGGGAGCTGTCCTGTGCTGATGAGAGCCCTGGGAAGAGAGAGGGCAGCATTAGTACCTGCTCTTGGGTGCCTTGGGTTGTTTGAATGCATGAATGTCACCCTGGAAGGTGTGACCTGGACCCTTATGGGGCATTAAATGTGCAGCACAGCCCTGGAGCTGTGGGGTGTGTTTTATTTGCAGGATTTATTATTCCAGGCAAAGGGAATGCTGTGTGGCACCATGCTGATCCACAAGGGGCAGTGACACTGCTGGAGAACCCACTGCTGACTAGCAAAGGTGGGGAGGAGTAGAATGTGCTGGGTTAATATTTTAAAATCTGAATTGTTATTTCACAGATGGCTGAACTGGCAGATGAAGAAGTTCAGTGCTGTGGTTTGTGTGCCAGTTGTTTGGCACCAGGTGATTACACAAGTAATGCAAACACAAATGACTTGGAGGTGTCATTATTTGTTTCATCTAGTCCTGTCAAACAAGCCAAGTCACTGCAGGGGACACCCCTGCAGTTAACCCAGGTCTGCCTGTGGTGCTGTCTCTGGCTTTAGCTGTGGGTTGGGTTCCCACTCTGTCACTGCTGGCTGCCAGGACTGCCTGTAGGGAGTGTCAATAGCCAGCCAGGCTTTTCACTGGGCAAATGATGTGTGGCCAGCTTGGATTCCTCAGATCAATAACTCAGTGACAGCTCGAGGGCTTGGAAACAGCATTAAGGCCGACACCACTGTTTTGTGTATTGCAAGGGATCGAAGAACACCAGGGCCTGAATTGCAGAGCTCCATCACTCTGTCAGGGCTGTAAGCATGAATATAAAGTGCTGTGGAAGAATGTGTGGCCTCTTTGAAAGGTGAAAAGGAAATGCTGAACACTTGGACTTGCCCTGTCCTGGGGAATGGACATGGGAGCCGAGACCAATTTCCAACAAGTGACATATCTGGTCACTTTGCCCATCCAGCAGCTGGAGGAAGGACAGGTTTGGGTTGGAAGGGACCTTACAGATCACCAAGTTCCAACCAGCTCCCATGTTCCCATGAGCAGGGACACTTCCAGGCCAATATGAATTGAGGTTTCTAAACTCCCAGAGGAAGAACTCCTGGATAGAGGATGCAATCCTTGTACATTGCAGTATTTGTTGTGAGCAGCGGGGCATCTGTTTGCCTTATGGCCAGGATCCACAGGAAACTCATTTTCTACTTATGCTGATAACATTTGCTATGCAATAGAATACTGTTTAATCTCTATTTGGGACTTTTTTCATCTCTCAACACATTTTTTTGCTTCTGTTCCTGAAATCCATATGCGTGGTGAGTCAAGTGCAAAGATCCTGTGGCACAAAGCTCATGTGGAGTTTACAGGGGTGTTCTTCATGCTTTTATTCCAGGTCTTGCATTTAATCCAGTATAGCTGGTTCTTAAATGCTGCCTCTTCTGAAAGATATTTAAAGAAATATAAATTCTGAACATATTCTCTCCAAAGAACAAATGCAACTGTTGTACCTGGAATGGTTAAATTTTTGTTGCAGCCTAGAGTTCCTCTCCTTCCTTTTGCATTTTAGTTACTCTGATTTCTGTTCTTTTAAAAGCTACTAGTTGTTTTAATGCATCAAATTTTTGTCTTTTGGAAGCAAATGCCTAGGGAGAAATTTTAATATTGCTTTTTCTAATTGCTGGGAAGTAAAAGTTAAGCAAGATAATCAGGCATTGAGTAGAGCTGGCAGATGACAGTCATTACAGACAGAAAAGTCTGGTGTCACTTCTGAGAAGGTTTAGTGTAGCAGTAGTAAAACCAGCACAATGTCATTAGAGTCTTTATAGGAAAAACATTTTGGAAGTTGGCTCTGAATCTCAGTGAAGTCTGTGCAAACACACTTGCTCACTTTCAAAGCCTAAATAAAATCCAAGATGATTGCTAAGCTACTCATAAGGTCAGAGGAAACTCCCTGTATGGGCTTATCCATGTAAAAGGAATAAGAAAACACTTGACCAAAAGGCCAAACTAACCCTGATGCCTGAAGAAACAGCACAATAAAAGCCTTCATAAAAAGGGAAGTTTGGTTAGTGAAATTGTGATGGAACAATTCTGTTACCCCATGGAATGTGAGTGTCTCTACAGAGCTCAGCAGCAGCAATCACTCTACTGAGATGTTGACTTGTGTCCTTGTCCTTCAAGCTCTATCTAAATGTATATCTATAATTCAACACATATGTATCTGTTTGACATCTTGCAGCCTTTTAATAGATGTCATTTGCCTGTGAACAAAATTTTTCCCCATCCCAACCATCAGCTGCCTTTGCTGACTAATCAAGATGTGGCCTTGTCCTGCTCTCGTAGCTGGAGGGGATTTGTGCAGCTCTGTTGGGTTTTGTCATTCATTTGGATGCTTTTCCAGTGTGTTGTGCACCTGTCCAGTGTCAAATACATGTTGCCCACAGCAGCATTTAATAGACTTTCTGATGTCAATGGAAAGTCAGTAACTCAAGATCTTAATTGCAGGATATGTCTGGGTCCTGGCTCACAGATGATATTTTCTGTGTCAAATAACTTCAGATATTTGGGACAACAAAACTAGAATATTGTTTTCTCTATGGCTCTAGGAAAGAAAAATAACATTTTGAGATCCAGTGGTATAATAGCCTTTTTTTTTTTTTTTTTTTTGGAGAAAGAGCTGCAAGGTGGGTCCTTTTCTCAGCACAGTGAAACATTTACCAAATTGTTCCAGCAAGTCAGTTTTGTAGAATAAAAGGAGAAGCACTGGAGAATTCTCATTTGTGAGATGAGAAAGGAAAAGGTGATGTATAGACAAAAATACTGATTAAAAGCTACATTCGTCCTTATGAGAGGAATTCAAAATATCCTGGTGTAGCAGGTTGTGTGGAGGAGGGTCACCTTTTCATGTAGTTGATTATTGAGCTAATACTATCATTAATCAGTCTACAATTGAATGTATAACTAGCTGAGGCTCAAATTCTCTCTCCTGATTTTCAGAGCCCTGCACCAGAATTAATCCTGGCAATTTGTGAAACCAGGGCTGGAAATCAGTAATTTTAAATCCCTTAAAGCTGTTTCCCTGCCTGGGGGAAGGAGGGGCGGAGTGCTGATGGCATCTGCCCTTTTGGTTTACAGCTGGAATCTCAGTTAAGTGAGACCCCAGGGCAGAATTGTAAGTATAAGGTGTAAGTATGGATGCTGCTGGGCATGGCAGGCACCACAAATAGCAGAACCTCCAGGATAAATGTTCTTTCCTTTGCATATGTACTAAATCCAGAATCTATTGTGGTTTTAAGAAAAAATAAGACTTTCAGAGACATCAATAAACAGAGCTAAATCCAGCTGTTGATGTGGCCAGTGGTTTTGGGCTCTTAACATTCAGCCATAACACTGGCAGAACTGCTCAGACCAAAAGATGGCACTATTTTTCTATTTCACTGCAAAGGAAATCAATCTCTAAATCATATTCATTCATTGTCAAACCTCTCTCAAAACCACTATTTTTCTGAGGCTTTACATACAGCAAAGTCCATTATTGTGAAGGCCAAATTGCTGCCAAAAAGGTCTTCAGCTGAAAAATATATATCTATAAACTAATAACATCATCCTGATGAACGATAACACAGGGGAGGACTTTTTCTCAATTATTAATGGCCAATGTTTTTTATATTGTTGTGTTGAGTCCAAGAAGCCTTGATTTAGAGAGGCAGCTTTTCAACATGAATGGTACTTCAACCAGCATTTTATAAATTTTGAAAAAAAAAAAAAAGAAAAAAAAAAAGAAAAGAAAAAAGATCCCTGGAATATTTTAAGTCCCTGTTAATATTAAAGAAGGGAAGCTGCAGGCTGTGGGAGAGGGATCAGACATGGGATCAGATGGCAGTGCTGCCATCCCAGAGGACATGAGAGCAAAGCTCAGGGTGCATTCAGGGTCTCCCCCAGGTGGGAGCACACCCTGAGAGTCCTTAGCTTAAAGCAATTCAGATCTTAGCTGAGACAGACTTGAGGTCTTGCTGCAGGTGAAGGTTCCTGATCCTCAGATCACTATAAAAGGTTCTTTCCTCTCAGCAAAAGGCAGGAGTCTGCCCCAGAGCTGAGCACAGGTCCCACAGCACCTCACCTCTGGTTGTCCAGCTGGATTAATTATTTAGGGTCAGTTTAGGATTTAGACACTCAATCATGGTATGTTACCTGTCTTTGATGCTGCACTTTGGCTGCCCTTCTTCTTCCCAGGTAAAGAATCACGGCATGTTATCTGGCTGGAGGAGGGTCCTCTGAGTGTCTGGGGGACACTGGGATATTCTCATTGCCTGGATTCCCTGGAGAAGCAGCTGACACAGCAGGGTTTCCTCAGTGTGGCTGGGAAAACCAGTGGCAGTATTTCTGTCTCATATAAAGTCCCTATAACTGTCTGAGACAGCCCAAGAAATGAAAATTTAAAGCAGAAGGGAGTAGCAACACTGAGTGCAGTGATTGTCTTGGGTTGCAATACAACATGTGACCAGAAATGTGTATCTGTCCCCATCTGTTGGAGCCGGGTGGGGCAGTAACCCTTATCTCTGTGGCACATATTATCTGCTAATGGGCCATCTTTAAACCAGCTGGGGCAATCATCTTTAGCTTTCCCACAGCCCATCCTCTGTCCAGGAGATATCTCCTGTTAATGGGCCATCAAGTCCCAGTGCAAGACTGATAAAATTACATCATCACACTGGGAGATGCTTCACCCAGGGGGAGGAGCCAAGAATTACCTACCAAGATAAAACCTGAGATTTGGAACATCAGGGTAGCCTTTTTCCACTGGATTCCAGAGGAAAACCAGACCTTTCCACATCATCCCTGGACCTTCAGAGGAAAACTGCACCTTCTCCAGGAGCACTGCTCCAGCTGAACCACATCTGCCACTGCAGGAGGATGCAGCCACCATGGAATGGGACTGCTACCAGCACCCTGACTGATGGGATGGCAGGTTGTTTTCTGACTCTGGCAGTGTTTTGGGGTTGTTCTTTGTAATACTGTATTTCTATTTTAATTTTCCTAGTAAAGAACTGTTATTCCTAATTCTCATATCTTTGCCTGAGAGCCCTTTAATTTCAAAATCATAATAATTTGGAGGGAGGGGGGTTACATTCTCCATTTCAAAGAGAAGCTTCTGCCATTATTGGACACCTGTCCTCCAAACCAGGACAGTGATCCAAAGAGACTCCTGTTCCCTGGTGAGGTCACTTAACCCAGCTGCTTAATTGGAGGTGATAATGTGGCATACATTTCATCTGGCAGTATCTATATTGCAGCTTTTCAAATAGGCTGAAAAGCTCAAGAATAGCAGAACAGCAGACCCCAGCAAAGACAAAGGGACGAAAACAAAGTTAATTTCATCAAGGAAATGCAGGAATAAAGGAATAGAGCTTTTCAGACCAGCCTCATTAAAAGTCTAGGCAAATTAGTGACATTATGGTTTATTAAATATTATTAAGCCAAGGACAAAAATACTTCATGCAGAATGCTCACAGCAATTGGAAAAAAAAAAAAAAAAAAAAAAAAAAAAAAAGCTAAGAAAAACTGTGTTTTCACCTAAATGCTGCCCTGTAATGTAATCATGAGATCTCTTGGTTGTAGCTTTTAAAACATTAGAACATTTACTAAACATAAATCTGGAATTGAATTCTCCATGTTGAACATTTCAGCTAAACATCCTGGGGGTGGTCTCATAAGTTCAGAGAAACACCAGCCAGTGAAATTATTTTTCAAGAGTCCATTTGTGGAGAAGAGTGTAACAGATTTTTATTTTTCCTTTTTTTTTTCTTGAAAGCTAATTTGCAGTGGTGCATGTGCGAGTGCATGCACATTGATTTTATTAATTAAAATTAAGAATGTACAAATCTGCCTCTGTGGAGACTGCAGGGTAGGGAAAGGGAAGGTTAATCACACTTAGCATTTCCTACTTTCCATGCTCAGGATTCTCTGCACACACCTCTGTGTGCCAGCCCCTGATTAGGATGCAGAGCTCCCTCTGCCCATCTTCTCTCTCTAAACTGTGGCACACATTGTGAGGAAGATAAAACAGAAATAAAGATCCCTTGACCAGCTGATTGCAATGCAAACTCAGAGCTGTTTGGCACAGACCCTGGACTTGGGCACAGACCCATTGTCATCAATTAGAAATGGGAGAAGGGGTTTGAGTTGCAGACACAGACATTTCCCAAGAGCAAACCAGATATTGTGAGATTGTTTTTGGGCACAGACAACAAATCTGGTGTCAAATAAGTGAGATTAATACACGAGAAATTTCATTCTTTTTAGCTGATTCTGATTGACAAATGCCTGCTGATGTGCTGCAGTGGAGGGCTTATGGTTTGTTGCTACACAAACTGATAAAGGGACCATGAGTAACTAGTGATTATTTTTATGTTTGCCACACAAGAACACAATTTCTGCTGAAGACTTGGACAGGCTTTTCTTGGAGCTGACTCACACATGAAGCTGCAGTGGGATTTTCAGGTCTTGTGCCCCACTGGAATCACCTTCTGTATGGCCCAGTGCAAGCAAGGAAGTCTGTGCTGGCTGACAAGGGTGTGAAGTTGCAGGTTAAGGATGGAAAGTAAAACCAATGTTCTGCTCCATCTTGAGTGGCTAAAAGCTGTCTGCATGCCTGTGGATAAAGGGAAAGGGGTCCCAGTATCCAGTCAAGAGATTAACATGTCATGAAACCACACAATACATTAAGGAGCAGACTGGTCTGAGCAGCCCTGCCTAGTGGAAGGTGTCCTGCCCATGGCAGGAGGGCTGCAATGAGGTGGTCTTTGAGATCCCTTCCAACCAAAACCATTCTGTCATTCTATGATTCTGTGAGTCCTGTACCTGCTGTAGCTGATGATCTGTGTGTGCAATGTGCATCCCCAAGGGTTTCTATTTTACATGGTAAAGCTGGATGACTCTGCTGGACATGGGCCATGCTCATGTTTTCCCACTTTGTCCCCAAAGTGGTCAGAGGACCAGCTGGACACACAGACTGTGCTGGACACGAGCACACAGCTGAGAGTAGGGGCTGGAATGTGACAGAGATATTGCTTGTGCCACTGGCTGTTACAAAGCCCAAATGAATCCTTACAGAGGTTTACAAAAATAGCCTGGTTTGCATTCATTTTGAATCCCATGAGGTGCCTGTCTTCATCTTTAGGCACCTAAATACTTCTGCAAATCTTCCTCTTAATGCTGCATGAGCTGGGGACTGATCTGGCACATTAAACTTCAGTTAAAACAGGAGCTCCTAGATCTGAGTAGTTTCTAAAATGAGAAGCAGAACTTCTCAAACATATGCTGAGGTCAAAATTGCTCATCCTAGTGAGAAAGTAATTTCTGGAGATATGCAGATTTTTTATTTTTAATGTATTTTTAAGGGCTTTTTTTTGCAGTTGTTTTTTCATTTATGCTAAAGCAAGAGGCAGAAGACAGTAACAGTAACACACTGGGAATTGTTTAGGTCAAATAATTTCACCCTTTTGTTAAATGTTGATTCAGGTATATTATCACATCCATTGGTTATATTAGCAATTTGTTTATCCAGGTAACTGAGAGGCAAATATAGCCTGCCAGCTTCTCAGGAAGACAGAGTGGAGAGTGTTTGTATGATCCTGCACAGAAATGACTTATTTATTTTGATATTACAGAAATCCAAAAGAGAGATTGGACATATAGCTGTAAGATACTTGTCACCATGAAATAATGCCTACTTTCTGTGCCTGTTGGTAATGCCATTCCAGACAGGATCCAAGTGGCACCATGCCCAAATCCTGATAACCTTCTGTGTTGGCCCTGGGGTTGTGAGGATGCTTGAGTGGGTGCAAGGGCAGCTGTTCAGGGCCTTGCTACCTCCTTATTTCTGGGGGGTGAAAGGGGAGGCTGATTTATTTCTGGTCTTGATCAGCACTGCAGTGGCTTTGCTCAGAGGTCTGAGCAGGTTGAGATCTGCTGGGTCACAGAGCTGGTTGTCCTTGGCCAGGTGATTCCCACCTTGGCACCTAAACTTTGGTAAAAACAACAGCAGTGCTGAGAGACCTCTGCCCTTTACTTGTTTCTGAATATTCTGAATGTTTCTGGAAGCAATGTAAAATGTGTTATTAAGTTTGTAGCCCCCCTGCTATCCAAGCCCCCACAAAAACAACCTCTCAAAGAATGAAAAATTGCTTAGAATCTGCTGTCAAAACAGCAATGCTACAATGCCACTTCTGCAATCACAGGGATCATACATGCATGAGTGATGAGACTTTTATATACATTAGAAATAAGAAAAAGGTCTTTTAAAATACAATTTAGTTTTACTTCATGATTATGTGGAACCAGGATGATGCATCACAGAGATATTCCTATGCTCAAGTAAGAAATTGATTGAACATTTATTTTTATCTAGGAGTGTGCCTTGAGCAATTCTTCAGAATATTCAGAATTGACTAGAATTATATTAGTCACATTTTTATTATAAAGACAGTAATTTATGCAGCTGATTTAGAGGGTTTTGATTTTTCATCTCTGATGAGCTGAAGGGTCAACACATAAATTAGAGTAGCACATGGCAGTGCTGAGCATCCATGCTATATATGTATTAATAATTAGTTATTAATAATTATGTTTTAGTAAACCCTTAAACAGTGTTGTGTGGAGTGGAGAGTCTGTAATTCTGAAAAAAAGAGGCCATGAAGTAACAGATAGTATGAAGGAATTAACAAATATTAATTAATAAATAAAAAATATTCATTCTTTTAAAAATCGTCTTGGGACCATGAGCCACAATGTGGCCCCAGAACTTATCATAAAAGCAGAGACATCATCACTTTTTGAAGCTTTGCCTGAAGGAATCAAACCAGCTTTTTACTCCCTGGAAGGCAAAATGTCCCTCACATTATAACAGTCGCTGTTTACAAAGAACTTAAAATTGTTTGTTTATTTGTTTGTTTTTGGGGTTTGGTTTTTTTTGTTTGGTTGTGTTTTTTTGCAAAGAACTTCACATGGAAGGTACTGAATATTGTAAACAGGATCATTGTTCTGCAAACCACTGTGTAAAAGATGCAAATTGCCTTTTGTCTGGAGTGAAACAGGTTGTACTTGCAGCCACACCTGCTGACTCCTGAGGCTGAACCTGGAGATCTCTGCCCATAATAAAAACAATAATTCCAGACAAGAATGTTGCACATAAACCTGCATTTCTTGCACTGTATGGAATGGCATAAAGACTTGATAACCCTAAAGATTACTTTTTTGTTTTATCTCCAAGATGCAGGCTTGAAAAATAACAGTTTTATAGAATCATGTAATCATAGAATGGTTTTGGTTGGAAGAAACCTTAAAGAGCATATCTCCAGCCCCTTGCCATGGGCAGGGACACCTTCCACTACCCCAGGTTGCTCCAAACCACATCCTATGAGCCTTTATGTTCTTTTGGGTGTCCTCTTCTGGGCACCACTGACACAAGCACATGAAGACAAGGACATCTCAAAAGCACAGATTGCTTACTGGCAGTATTGGATTGCTGGGTAGCCATTTGCTTAGGGCAATTACCACTAATTATTAACAGAACTGGGAAAGCAGAAAAATAATCCATAAAGGGTACTAGGGACACATTACTGTGTGATAATGGGATTTTACAACATAGACAAAAAGTGCTTCTTTCTAAGTGTGTCTGTAGACGTACAAAAACAGATACAGATTTTTGCTACTTGTGATATTTAATTAAAAAAGCACCAAATACTGCCTTGTATTGAGCATAAGATTAGATTTTGGCTGATATATATTTATGGAGGAAGATATTTTTGAGAATTTAGAAAGTATGTAAAGTGCATCTAATTTTGTTCCCCCAGATAAACACATGGGATTCTGTCTAAGCTAAAATTAGCTGAGCGTTTTTTTGTCTAGACCATCTGTAGATGTAATTTTATCTTGCAGAGTACATGCACATCCAATTGTAGCATATAATGACTTGTGCCTCTTGTCCCCTCTGAGGGACAGGAAGGACAAGATGCTCCATCTCAGATCCATGGGCTGATTTTCCCTCTCTCTTGATTGTGGTTTCTGCTTTCTACCCCAGCTACCTTCCTTGCCAAATGACCTGAAGTCAGACTTATGGAGGGGTGTGACTTTCTTTTGTTGTCTCTTTCCTTTTCATCTGTAAAAGGAGTGTAATGAAACTCATTTAGATCACACAGCTGCTGTGAGGATTATTAAATTAAACGTGTTTTTGGACTGTCAGTTGAAAGGATATCCAAGTACTAACTGGTTAGTTCTGGTCTTTACTCGATTTCTGCAATAATTTAAGATGGCATTGGTATATGGGAAGAGTTTGATCACATGGAGCTGCAGGAGTGTCTGAGCTGGCCCAGCACAAGCCCTGCCCCAGGGCTGAGCCCTGCAAGAGTGGCTGAGTTGTGACCCCCACTCACCCTGAGTCCTGCCTGTGCTTTGCCTGGGGGCTCTCCAGGGCATTGCTGGAGCTGTGGGTCACTGCTGGGCTCTGCTGGTCCCCATTCCTTCTCCCAGGCAAGGCTGTGATCTCCCACTGCCCCCACTTCCTTACCCATGGATATTGGGAGATCCACTTTGTGCTTTTTGACAGCTTCTTGCTGCACAGCTGGTGCCATGTTAGGACTGAGCAAAGTGAGAATGGCTTATTTTGCTATTAGAGCAAACCATGGGTTACTGATTGCTTTCTTGTATGTCATTCCAGCTATCCTAAAATCATGGAATGGTTTTGTATTGGAAGGTGCCTTCAAAATCATGCATCTCCACCCTGTCATGGGCATTGACACCTTCCACTAGACCAGACTACTCAGAGCTCTATCCCCCAGGAGGCTCTAGCAATTATAATATAGTACTAATTAATAACAACAATGACAATGTAATATTTTCTGCTAAACAATATCCTAATTACTTTCAAAAGTTTGTTAACAAACATTAATTACAGCTTTTTAAAAACACGTTTTTGTAACTAGAATTCTCATTCCAACAGTTCACTTTTTTGGAGTCCATTAGGAGAACAAGAAAAATCTCCTGGTTTAGCCATATTGTTTGAGAATGGAAGCCAGTGGATTGCAATGTGTGAGGGAAATTGATCCCTGGAGAAAAGTTTGTTTTTTGCTGAGATAGAAAATGTTGTTGGATGAGGTGTCTGTGGGCACTGCTCCTGTATGTACAGGCATTTTGCATGGCCAAACTTTGTTTACTGAACACTGCTTTTAATGCAGTTACAGATCTCAACTGCTGTGCATCAGTGCTGGACAAAACCCTCTAATAATGATGATAATCTTATATTTATTACCTACAAATCTTCCATTCGAATGGACCCCTGTTGTGCTGATTCAAAATACAAAGTCTTTTATCTACAGAATTACAGCTAACAAGAGCTTGGATTGCATTGAAGTCATAATATTGTCCTGTGAATCATCTTTGCACCTTGTGCTTTGGACAGCCTGTGTTGCAGTGAAGGCACATGGATTGGAGTAAGAGAATGATACCTTAAGGTGGAAAGCAAAGGAAAAGAGCAATGCAATGAGCTCAGACAAGGGCTATCTTTTCTGCGACTGTTAACTAAGATTGTTGGCTTGGTTGAGAAATCATTGATAGAGGGATTTAACCACGTAGATTTGATTTCTTTGTTTGAAAATTGGGGGTTTTAAAATCCTGTACTTAAAGATTTAATTCAATCACTTGATATCAGGTGTTTCCTAGGTAGCACAATCAGATGCTGTTGATAGTCAGCAGGTTGTCAGAATGCTGCTACTTCCTTCAGAAGGTTATGCAAAACAGCTATGTTACCAAAATTAAGAAAAACTGAAATGTCAAATTGTGAGGATTGGACTCAGCTGCCTGAGAAGGAAACTCTGAAACACTTTTTATAACCTCCTGCTTCACTCTCTTCATATTGACTTACATCATTATATAAATGCCATAAATTGCAATAAACTAAATTAAAGGGCTATTGAGTCTCATAAAAATACGTAGCCATTAGTTTTCTGCTGAGACTGTATTTCTGCTCTGCTTGGTTTGGCCAAGGCTCAGGAGTGCAGCACCAGGAGCAGTGGGTACCCACAGTGCCAGAGCCAGGGACCTGCCCTGCTCACACCCTCTGAGCTGAGAATGCACAGCTGGGGAGGGGGCTTGTGCTGGTGCCAGGGAGTCTGGAGGGGTGTTTAATAAAGGCATGGAGTCACAGGGCAAGGGGGAACGGCTTCAAACCGAGAGATTGATGTTTAGATTGGATATTAGGAAGAAATTCTTCCCTGCAAGAGTGTAGAGACCTTGTCACAGGTTGTCCAGAGAGGCTGTTTGCCCCTTCCCTGAAAGGTTCAAAGCCATGCTGGAGGGGCTTGGAGCAACCTGGTTCAGTGAAAGGTGTCCCTGCCCATGGCAGGGGGTTGGAAATAGAGGAGCTTTAATGTGCCTTCCAACCCAAATCAGTCTGTGATTCTGTCATTTCCAGCCCTGCAATCTCTCCTCTTCTAACCATGGAACTGCACTCCAAAGAGAGGACCTGAAACACCTGCCTGCAGGCTGCAAGACAAGCTGTTAGGAGACACAACTGGAGAGAAAATGTGGATTAAGAAGTAAGTCTTTAATATTTGTATTTCCTGGAGAGTCGTATCCTGACTGTGCTTAGGGTTTTTTTCTTCTTTTTTTCTTTCCCTTCTTTGTAGCACCTTTGTCACAGAGAGCCCTGATTAATTTCTTAGTTTATTAGGTTTTGGTTTATCTTTCATCAATGCTAGGGCAAACTCTACCCAGAAAAAAGAGGGCTCTGCAGGATACTGTGCAGTGTTTGGGTTTTACATTGCTTTGGGGAGAATTCCTGTAGCTAAAAACTTCACTGCTAGGCTGGGAAGGCTAATGCCTTTTCCAGCAGACTACAAAGACTACATCACAACGACATAAAAGTGATGCAGCACATCTCTGCAGTGCTCTGCAGTGCAGAACTGGTGCCATTTTTCTGTGCAAGTAAGGCTTGTATGGGCCCAGCTGGTACCTGAGCTCAACAATACCCCCAGGCAAACTCTTCTGCTCAGTCTGACTGTGCAAAGAAAGGAACTCTGCTTTGTCAATGTAAGGTCATGATACACTAGGAAATACCATCCAAAAAAGGCAATACAAATTAGATGAAGGGAAGTTTATGTAAAATATGTCTGTGCCTCTAACCCCAGAGCCAAGTAATGTCATTCTCAGAGTGCTACATTGAAGGAATTTTACTTAAACAAGATTTAATGTAAAACTGGTGTATCTGCATTGTTGTATACAACCTTATCTTATTTGGATTTAGCAAGACCTTAATGTGACTGTCTGAGGCCTGACCCATCTGAAGGGTAGCTTAGGAGAAAGTGGAATTGCAGTAAAAATAATTCACTTTGGTGCCTTGGCTACCATCCACTATAGCCCTTTTGATATCACATAAACTCAAATGTACCATGCTATTTCTCTCCATTTTAAACTGCTCTCCCAGGGAAAGTGAATGGAATAGCACCATCAGGCCATATGTTGAGGAAACCAGGGAGGGCATGAAATTGCAGAGGTACCCACAGTGCTGGATTTTTCTGGCTGTTAAGTTCATGTGATAAAACACAGCTCATTCCTCTACCTCTGTGTGATATGCACTGATAAAGTTTTAATATCACAACTTCTTTGTGGGATGCAATACCATCTGGAGTGAGGAAGGAGAGTTCTCCCTGGGTGTTTTGGTGAGCATGGAGTGTGCTGGTGCTTGTCCTTCCTTATCTTCTGCTGAAGCACAGAGAAACAGAGCCAGTCCTGCCTGACAGGCAGCTGCCCTTGGCTCAATAACTTAGGCATGATTATTTCTGAAGTCCTAGTGTTGCAGAGCTGGCAGAAGGTTATGGGAATGATGAGTACTTCAGACAAAAAAAATGCAGCTTTAAAGTCTTTAAAGCATTGTAGTGTCCTTGCTTATCCCACATGGTCCTGTTCTGTGACAATATTCTGGAGATGTTAGACCCAGCTCAGTTCCTGTTATGGAAAGAGAACAGAGAGCTCAAGCCCTGAGCTGGTGTTTGCAGAAAGGCAGTGGTGAACCCCACCTTTTTTAAACTAAATCCAAATGTAGATGAATAAAGGGTTCTGATGCAGAGTACCAAAGTTACCACCATTGAGACACTAATTTTAGAAAAATTAAGATTTTAGCTGAAGATAGATTTGCTGGAATTAATTGATGCAGATAGATAGGCAGGCTTTAGCATTTAGTTAAATGAAGCTGGACTTGAGATGATTATCTCAGATTTAAATAACTAATTGCTTGTCATTTTTATGTTTGCATAGCTGTGTTCGTAATAGGAAATGGAGAAACCAATAAACAGATCTAAAGAAACACAAACAATTGTAAATCTTTTACATCTGCAAACCCATTCAAAAGTCACAGAGACAGGACATTGGAGTTCTCCCACAGCTCATTTGTATTGTCATCTATGGGAGGGGTTGAAAGTTCAAAGTGAGGAAGACTCGCCTTACTTCCTCCTTTTACAACCCCTCCCCATAAAGAAGACCACTGCCCCAATTCAGGGAACAAACCATGCATTATTAATAACTAATAGAATTCAAGCTCATTATTATAGGAAACAGAGAATGGCAGGTGTTTGTGTTATGAGTAAACATTTAAAACTTTTGTAAACAAACAGGCTCTAGAATTGCTTATAACTTTGCAGTGTGTATTAGGGAAGTGCCCCACCCTGCAGGGCTGAATTAAACCTTCACTTTCTAACTCTGACCTGTTAGAGAGTCTTTCATCTGTTGGGTATCAATATGACATCAATACCCATATTTTAATAAATCACCATGACCTGGTTTCTCCTTGCTCTTTCCCTCCTTCCCACCTTAAAGGTCAGTGAATTGATTTTGGGTTTGTGCTGGAGTGAGAGGACTCTGGCTTCTGGGCACCTTGAATTTACTGATAAGGAATCTCAAATGAATTTTCCCCAAGTTTTGAAATGCATGTCCCATCTGGCAGGAGACCTGGAATCCCCACTCTGCCTTGTACAAGCCTCCATTAAGCAGTGTAAAATCAGTCTATTTATAATTCATTTTAGGGCCTAAATCTCAGGATGAAGTTGAAATTACTAGAGCTTCCTGGAAGGCAGCCAGGACTTGTCTTGCCCTTTTATTTTTTCCTCTGGAAGAATAAAACCCTCAATTAGGACAGAAAAAGTAAGGTAGAGTAGGGGGGAAGGGGGTTGTGGTGGGCAGGGCAGGGCAGACAAAAGCTGGAGCTGGAGGAGGAGCAAGGCTGTTCCTGGGCCAAAACCTCTTTGGAAGGTTTTACGGGTAAGAGGTTGCCTTGGGTCCTGGAGGGGACATCTCAAAGGAGGATTTGGGGATTTGCTGATCCAAAGCCCTTTCTAATCAGGCTTGGTATTCCTACTCCCAACTGTACATTGGCCTCCCTTCTCTTAGTGTTAATTATTTTTTTTCCCAATTTCACGTGGTTATTAATTATTGGCAAAATGAAGTGTGAGAGCAGAGGTTCATGTGTGTTGTTTAATAGCAAATTCCAGGTTAAGATGAAAGCAATTTCCAGACTCAAGGAGCTTCCAAATACAGCAGTGATTCAGTTTCTTGGGTTTGCAATAATTTCAGTTTAGTTTTTCACTGCAGACTGGTGTCATCAGCTGATTTTCTAACGAGGTTCTGCCCTCCAAACCCTGAAAATCACATATTGCACCTCAAGACCCCTCCTCTCTCTACTTCAGCACTTGCATTTAGTGCAATTCTCTCTGGAGTGACTCATTTGCCTTGGCTATTACTGAACAAAACCTCTCACCACCAGCTCCTTCTGCTTCATTCTGCCAGTGGCAATCCAATGTTTGTAAGGTAATTGCAGCTTCTGTGACCTGTGATGTGAAAAAGGCAATGGCAGCATTGTGGAATGAAACTAAGAGGATGAATTGGGCACTGAGAAGAGAAGCTGTACGTGTTTGCACACAGTCAAGTAACCAAGAAAGGATAAAAAAGAAAAAATTTGGAGTTTAATAATCTGGTAGTGTGGGCAGTGTGGAGGTGAGCCTCTGTCCTCTGCTGTGGGCTCAGGCTGGGCTCCACCAGGGTCCCTGGCACCTCCCTGGCTGGTGGCAAGTCAAAGGCCACCACAGACATGTCACCTCTGAGTGGCTCACTCTGTTGATGGCTACACCAGTTGGAAACTGATGCTTCTAAAAGAAAGCAGACCCTGGGATGACTGGCATCTCTATAGGGACTTGTGAATTTTGCAAAATACTCCATCTTGCTTCTGACAACAGCATCACTCTGTACAACTTTGCTTGCTTTACTGTAGCTTTCCTATAAGTTTTGGGGTCAAATGGGCCCCAGATGTCCCCTGATCAAGTGTTTTCCTCCACTTTGGCTCACAAGCTGTGTATGTCACATCCTTCTGTTGCAAGGTGATGAATCACTGCTGCCTTCTGACCATGGAGATGGTGGAAGGCCTGATTAAAATCCTGTTGTTGCTGGCCTGTTGAAGGAAGCAAGTTTTGTAATGGGTTACTGCCCGCTTGTTCATAAGCTTAACATTAAACACATGCTTAAAAAATTTGTTTTTTCAAAATGGGGCCTGCAGCAAGTGACTGAGAGCTGGACTTGTCTAGGCTCTCTGTTTGCACTGACTCTTCCTATAATACTGTGGCAAGTAATTTAAATGTCTCCAGTATGTAAGTTTACCCAACTGTAAAATTTGGTATAATAAGGTTTGCTTACTTTACAGCTGAGCTTTAATTAAATGGTGTTTGTTGTGAGTGTCAGATCTCATCTAGAAGGTATAATAGGAAAGGTGTTATAAAAGGGCAGCACGGGGGATGTCCATTAGCAAAGTCATTGTTATAAGGAAAATCTTGCTAGAACAGAACACAAAGAAATCAAAGAGCAGCTGACAAAATCAGATAATGATCTTGCCTGTAAAACATAACCTTCCAGATGATGAGATGAGGTGTTAGGAAGGGAGTTGGTGTGACAGAATGACAGGTGCCACTAACTGCCTGGCACTGTCTGTGTGCCAAGCACAGCCCCCATCCCACATCACTGCTGGGATGTGCCCACCTGCCCAGCCCTTTGCCCTCTGCCCTTCTTCAGGTCAGCATGGCAGGAAGACTTTGCAGGGTGAAGCAGAAACCACACAGTGGCTTGGGAAACCTGCCTGCTGCACCCTGATCCAGACCTCAAAAACACCAATAAGAGCAATACACTTATTTTAGCTCAGCTGCCCTCCAGCAGCTTTGTTATGCTGAACAGTCCTGTTGAACAGTGTATATAGTTTATTTAAGTGCACATTTATCATCTTCATGGATGACATAATTTGCTGCAGAGCGAATCACTGGGGGGTTTGTGGGAGGTGGTGTTTTGCTGGAAAGTGTTGGTTTTTTATTAAACTCCTCTGTGTTATGTTAAAGGCTGGAGGACAACCAAGCTGGACACTGTTTTGCTTGGCACATGGAAAAATTCATTGCATCGAAGTGCCAAAAGTCCAAAAAGTGGTGGTAATAGGATGATGAAGGATAAATTGCTCTGAATATGGGTGACAACAGAAAAAGACCAGCTGTGGGCAGTGTGTGGGTGAAATCCAGCTGTGCCACACCCAGATGCTGGTTCCAACATGGACAGTTTTGGGAGTGGTTGTGGTAGCCACCCTTGCTTTTCTTCATCACTCAGGTGTAATCATTAATCTAAATAATCTAACTAATGCTATGAGAGCCCAATTTTGACTGTACCAGGGATGTACAATGTGTCTCTCCAGGACTGCTGCCTGCAGAAGCAAAAGCTCTACAAATGCTTTAACCAACAAGGTTCCATCTCTAATCTGGCCAACAATTACTTTGTAACATGGAAACTCTGAGGCCAGATAGGTCTTTCTTATCCCCCAGCACTCTGTGGCTTTACTTCCTTAGGTGTTTCCTTTGTTGGCCTCGTTTCCCAAACAAAATTGCCTTAGTCCAGGTGAGTATTTTAGATTTATTTGTGAACCGTGTGGTGTTCAAATCACGTGATGTGAGTTGTCAATGTCCAGAATCTGTAGCTGTTTAAATTATAATTATCAGATCAATCAGGCAGTCTGGAAAAGGTGCTCCTAGAGAAAAAACATCCTTCTGGTTCTGCTTTTCCAGTGAACTCAACAGCTATTTGCACTTACTGCATATTACAGTCCTTTTCAAAGGCTTCATATTTCATGCTTCCACTACACAGCTCTTTGCTTTCACTGTTAGGAAAATGTGGCCCACTTCTCAAAAATCAAGGGCTTCTAAGGGCTTCATTTAAATCTTGCTTTCTAAAGAATTTCCTCTATTAAGGTCACATCCTCTGGTTTTCTTACCCAGCCTCTCCACAGTGGAGAGTTCTGCTGGGGAAGAACTGTACTGCTGGCTTGGATAGTTGTCATGTTACTCTTGTGTCTCCTCTGTGTATTGTCCTTCCTGTTGCACGTTGACACAAGCAGGGACTGAGTGGCTGGGATAGGGAGTGGAGCTGCCCTGTGCCCTGGGCTGTGATGGAGATGTGAAAGCTGCTGGCCAGGGATGCACTGAGGGGCTGGGCTCAAAGTGCCTGGCAGCTCCTGTGTAAATGCCTTCACCAAGCCTCCTTCTCACACACACAGTGGCAGGATTAAAGACTGTAACTGGGTAAGAGAATGACAGGCTAAATAAGCAGACAAAAATAACAAGTTTAAATTCAGCCAGGTCCTGGATTTCAATCTGAGAGCACAATGCATTTCATTGCATTAAAGGGCAAGGGATAGAACGGGTCTCATCTCTTTCTCAAGTGTAGCACACTGGACATGGAGATCAGTCAGCAGCCCCTCTATGTGTGAGGAAAGGGCTGGACCAGCAGGGCCCTTCAGTGACACAGAGCAAGAGCCAGAACAAGACCCAGAACTGGACTGGAGCTACAGGGACTGGCAGACGTGAAACCTGCCCTGGGGATGATGCTGATGAGGAACTTCAGCTGTATCTGCAGGCAGAAAGCAAATTATTTATTTTGAATGTTGCCTAAGGTTTATCTCACTATCCAACTAACCTTTCACTTTTGCTTTTCACCTTAAGACAATCTCTGGATTCGCTGTGTCCTTTGCCAGTGGTGCTGCAGAGCCCATGTGTGCATCCAGCCTGTCTGTGCTGTTCATCCTGTTTCAGGGCAGCACTGAGGATCTTCAGCTGCCAGCCCAGCTCTTTCCTCCTCCCAGGCTGGCAGGGACCAGCAATGCCCATGAGCAGGTTTTCAGAGGTGAAACACAAACTTTTATACAACTCTCTCTGTGAATGTTAATGAACCTTGTAAAGCAAAAGCTCAGTGAAGTGTATCGAGCCCCAGCTGTTCTCCCTGGGGAAGATAACCTGGCAGAAATAGCATTGCTATTTGCTGAAAGATTCTTCCACTTCTAAGGCTGGTGTGGATATACAGGAGGTGCTTGCAGAGGGAGATGCTTGCAGAGGGATTGCTACCCTTGGAGTACTAGGTTCCTTCCAACATGATGATGTTTCCTTTTAAAAATTTATTCCTTTCTCTCTCTTATTTTTCTTTTAAGCCCCTATTCCTATTCACTGCCCTTAATCCCCTTCCAGTACTCTTTCTGATGTCCAGGAGGGGAACCCAGTTTTACCCACCCTAGAGGCACACTGACAAATGCAGAATGGTCAGGCTGGAAGGGACCCCAGCTGGTTGGAGCTCCCTGCTCAGGCAGGGCTCCCTGGGGCACCCTGCACTGGACTGGAGCCCGATGGGGCTCTGCAATCTCTCCAGACAGGGACAGTCCACAACTGCTCTCCCCACAGTCAGATTTTGTGACTCACTCAGTTTGTGAGTGTTTACTGAATCAGGTTTCCAGTAGTGCATCTCAGTGCGCTTCTGGAGAAATTAAAAATTTTGTTCCCTCCCTTGATTGACTTGAGCTGACATAAACACTGTAGCTGACATTTTTGAAGTGATTATAGAAAGCACTTGGAGCTGAGCTGAGCTGAAGAGCAAGGATAATATCCACTGCAGCAGAGGATGCTGCCAGGTGCAGATGGCAAGTCCTAGGACAAAGGCAAAATGAAAGATGGAAGAATGGAGTGACACTAAAAGGGAAAATCTCTCTTTTTTGAAGTCAGTAACAGAAATGTTAAGGCTAAGCAGACTCTCTGAGTTAATTATTCAAAACCTACAAATGACAATGAAGGGACACTGCTAGCTTGGCTGCTTAGAGCTCTCGTGGTGAGTATCTGTTGAGTAAGTTAAGATGGACATCTTTATTTAAGTTACAGGAAAAAGGCAGGGTTATGCTCTTACAAGCTGCACAATAGCTCAACTGTTCAAACAAAAAAATTTCTTGATTCACTATAATATTTAAGACAACAGGAAGTCCTTTAGTTCTCAGAGGGAAAAAATGTTCCAGCTTTATATAATGTATTTTTGGCATCACAAAAGATACAATACCATAAATTATTTCTTTATAGTTATGAATTACCACTGTTGTAATTTTTACACTGGGTATTTCTAGGGAAATAGAAGATATGATATTTCTTTCTGGTCCTGTTTTGTTTAGTAAATTGCAAGTTGTGATTTAAGTTTCAGCATTCAGCTTTATTTCTGTCTCCCATTGGGATAATATAATCAACATTTACTACTGTTATTTCATTTTTAAGAGAGGACTGATCAACCAACTCACCTACATGTCCTGTATGAAGTTAAATTAAATACATATTTTAAATACATATTTTGATTCTTTAACAGCTAAAGGATGCTAGTTAGTACAAGAACCAAAGATGAGAAATCCCAAAGGTGAATTCCTTATTGTGCAGATTTCCAGGCAATAAATGAATGAATACCCTCTAAGTGAGAATGAATTCTAATCTTTATTCTGCAGATGAAGTGCCCATGGATCATTCATGAGACTGAAAAAGGCATCTATGTCCTTCATGTTTTAAAATCTCATGTTATATCTGACTGTGGATCCCTAGATGGGCTTCAACACATCTTGAATGCATTTGATGGCCCATATATTTAAGATTTGGTCATGTAGCCATATGTTGAAAATGCTGCTACTTCTTATTTTTAGGGTGATTTTAAGTTTTAAGAACATGACAGTCTAATGGTATGAGCCCTGTTACTCCAGACTGTGCCAAACATATTGTAGTCAGCTACTCCACAGTGACCCTAAAGAAGTGGAAAGTGTAGGAGTGAATGTTAGGGAAGCACAGAGTGAAGCTGGCAACTGCAGAGAGGAAAATGAAGACAAGTGTTTGGATTGTGCTATGATTAATATTTTTCTCTTTTCTTGGTAATAATTGTGCAAAAAATTTAATTCAGAAAGGGAGGATATTATAATTGACAACCAAACTAATCTCTGTATAAAATGTTGCAGATCATCAGCATACAACTCTCTCCATATGCACACTGCTATAATTTTATATTCTCACCTTTAGGGCTTGCTCATGCTCTTGCATGAATTGTCTCTTTCTGTAAAAAAGATTAGAATATGGATCTCTCTTAAGGTTATCACCTTCCTTTTGAACAAAGCAGATTTGAGTTAAAACTCAGAAATTATGAGTTGTCACTTCCAAAGTGGTGTTCATTGATGAGCCATGCTGCACCAATTGCAAGTCAAACAGATAAACAGGGGGTGGAAACTCCCTCCACACCTGCATGTGCTTGCAGTGGCTACTGAAGATGAATGAATAATGCAAATAAGTGTGTCTTTTATTCTCCATTTCTTGCTCAAGAGCACAATATATGCTCATGTTGGGTGGGAAATGCCATTTCCCCCATCTTTTTGTGCAAGTACTGAGCAACTTACACTGAAACTGAAAGGCAGCAACACAAAAGGAAATCACTTTCTAAACTCAAATATATTAGAATATGAGCCATGGCAATGTAAAATATCTAATCCCTCTATCAGTGCTGAATGTTTAGTCTAAATACTAACAGGAAATGCCATGCACAATATATCAAGGCCTCCAATGTGTTAAATATTTTGCAGTTTTTCTGCCAGTGACAAAGTAATGTCAAATACTTTTTTTTTCATGCTTTGGCACATTTCACACGTGCCATCAGACTGATACATCTGAACAAACAGAGAAAATTAATTTATAGAGCTGTTAGCAGAAATGTTTGGGAAATGAAAAACATGCTTTATCTGCTATTTCCTATAGCAGAGTGATGTTCTCTGCTTTGTCCTGGCCATCTCCCATTGCTCCTTGGGGCTGGGCTGGCCCATGATCTGACTTCCCAGTTCTGCCAAAATTGGGAAGAAATTTACTTTTCTTACATTATATTATAATTTATAATATCTTTAGGCAATCCTAGGAGGTTTTGGGAACTCTTCTGGGGTTAGCAGCTTCAAAAAGCCCAGAGCCAAATTATATTCCATTTAACTTCATTTATATCAGTCAAACTATTTAAAGGACAGATTTTGTTGTTGGTTTAGATTTTTATGCTGTAAAAACACTATTCAGACATCTCTAACAAAGAAAAAAAATGTTTCAGCTCATGCTGCAGAGGAATATCTGTCATTTGAAGATCCATCCTGTGATGAAACTGCCCAGTGATGGAGCAGGTCAGTCCAAGTGTCACCACTCAACATGTCCAACAACCTAAAATCAGTGCTGTTCTCCCTCAAAGAGCTGGCTAAATGTCTGTAGGTCTGCAGGAACCTTTGGAAAGGAGGGTTCTGCCCATAAGGGCAGAGAGAAAGAAAGAAGGGGCTGGGAGCTGGAGGGGAGACAGGAACCCTCCTTGCTCCTTGTTTTCATGGTGCATGGACCAGCTGGGTACATGCCATTTTGGGTGAGAATTGTTTAAGGTTTGCTGTATTGTACTAAAGGCAATTTTCTCTCAGTCTCAGACCTGAGGGAAACAGTGAGAGAAGCTGTGATGGGAAATATATAATGGAATAAAGGTGTGTGTAAGTTTATATATATATATACATACAGCCCACCCAGGCTTTGATTTTATACCTTGCAGAGGCACCACAGGGCAGCAGGAGCTCAGCTGAACCCAGAAGATATTTTGCAGCAGCTGCAGAACATCATGTGGGGGTGCTCTGCAGGTCCCCCCTGCTCATGTGCAGTTTGTTTGGGCTCTGGCCATCATGTCCTTCCTTGCTTGGTCCCTGTAAAGTCAAGTCCTTTCATTTCTCTGGCTCAGTTTACTCAGCCACAGGAATATCTAGTACTTCTTGGATAAGGTTAATGCAGCATCAGGAGGAGCTTCCCAGTGCCCTGGGATGAGTGGCGCCACACAAGTGCTGAGCACTTTTATATAATAAAGCCCTTAATAACTAAGTGTGTCTCTCAGGGAAGAAAATTCAAGAGGAACTCTGCTGTAGAGAGGGCACTTGGCTTTCTATTGCTGTCAGTGCTCCCTGAATACCCTGGAGAACTGTTTGAAATGAGTGTGGTATTTTCCAGGGAGATCAGGGTACTTCCAGAGGGGTTTTGTTCAGTAACTTGTGAAGCTTCTGTTCCTATAGCTTTAGACAGCTTATAGCTTTTTCTATTTCTGTCATAATCATTCATTAGGTTTTGTCAAACTGTTCCAATTCCTATAGCAACTCTAACAAAATCTTGCTCTCTAAATAGCCAATTTTAGCAGGTCAGAATCTGCCTTTTCTGACTAATTTGCTGCCTTTTGAATGTTCTTTTCCCTCAGTAGAGAGTTTATAGCAAGAAAGAGCCCAAAATTATTAACCCTTTTTTTTTTTCTCTTTTCAGCCTAAACCAAATGTAGTATTTTTTTCTTTAAATAATGTGTGCAGTCCACTAATATATGTGGAAAGATAAACCCACTGCAGAAGCAAGCCAAAGCCTGTCTCTTGATCCTGTGATGCTCTTGCTGGCTGACCTGAGGATCTGGAGCAAGGCAATGAACATTCACCAGCATTACAATCCAGAATTTGTAAGATTTCTTTGAAATGCCCTACAAATCCAGGGAGGGGGTTTAGTGTGTATTTTATGATAAAATCTCTGTCATTTCATTGCAGTAAAACCTGATCTGGCTTGAATTCAAGGCCTCAACAAGGAAGTCTGTATTATATTTGCAGGACCCTGAGGCACCTAGTCACCCCTTTCCCATGGAAATCCAGGACAGAATTTTGCACTACCTTTGCTGGCATGTGAGTGGGTCTATAATTGAATAATAAAGGTCTCTTTTTACTGCTTTCCTTCTGGAATAACGTGTCCTGTGCAAAAGCAAGATTTTCTTCCAGTTTCTGCCAATGAACGAGCTCTTTAGGTTGTTTAATTTAAAATAATTTGTTTAGTTTTATGAGTTGGAAGTAATAAGATGAAAGTGAAAGATGAGTGGCATGCTCTGCCCTGAGTTTCAGCTGTGGCCAAACAGCATCAATAGATATTCCCCAGCTGGACAGAGATGAAATTATTCTCTTTGGCTGGACAAAGAGGTTTTTTGCTAAACGAATGGCTGAAGCCATACATATAAATGACAGTACCTTAATAATAAAACCACTATATTTCACAAGTTTTGAGCAGAAAGCAGGAAAATGTGGAATGAATTTGGCAGCTGAAATAGTCTGCTTGATGTGCATTAAGGTACTTTGAAAAAGGTATTGTGAAGCTTCCATTATATCTTCCTACATTTTACATGAGCAGACATCTCCTCTTGCTTAGCTTGTGTATGTTTCTCCACAAAAGGAAATGGAAAAATTTTTTCCTTGCTATTGGAGAAAAATGGTCAAACACCCTCTGAGACAGCAGCTATGTCCCCAAATCAGAAAACTGCCTAATAAGCACAATGCTATGAAGTCTGGGCTAAAGCACTGTTTACATTTACTTGCAGATCCTCATCAATTTCAGCACTGGACTTTCATTAGGGATGGAATTTTTGAAGGTATTTGAGGATGGAGTGGAGGCAGAGACTGAGTGTTGCTAATAGACCATGCAAGTGCTCATGCTTCACATTTCCCCCCTTGCTCCACGTGCTGGGCTGCCCTGTACACCTTGTTCCAACAGCTTTGGTGGTGGTGTCCTGGTTTGAAAACAAACCAATGAGAGATCCCAAGTCAGGACTACAATTTAATAGGAAAATTAAAATAAAATGCACTAGTACAAAAACACTGACAGAGTTGGAATACAAGCTGACACCCTGTTGGTCAGGATGTTGGCAGCAGTCCCATTCAATGGTGGCTGCATCCTCCTGCAGTGGCAGATGTAGTTCAGCTGGAGCAGTGCTCCTGGAGAAGGTGCAGTTTTCCTCTGAAGGTCCAGTGGTATTGTAGAAGGGTCTGGTTTTCCTCTGGAATCCAGTGGAAAAAGGCTGCTCTGATGTTCCAAATCTCAGATTATATCTAGGTAGGTAATTCTTGCCTCCTCCTCCTGGGTGGAGCATCTCCCAATGGGATGATGTAATTTTATCAGTCCTGCAGTGAGACCCAATGGCCCATTCACAGAAGATTTCTCCCTGGACAGAAGATGGTCTGTGGAAGAGCTAATGATCACTGCTCCACCTGGTTTAACAGGTGGTGATAGAATACATACTTTTGGTCTCATCCTGTATTGCAGCCTGAGACAGTTGTGTTGACTGTGTACTCTCTGACCCCTGTGCTGGCAGAAGATTTGGCACAATCATTTGGGAGTGGTGGTTCAGGCTGGATATTAGGGAAAATTTCTATACTGAAAGACTAATTAAACATTGGAGCAAGCTCCCCAGGAAAATGGAGGAGCCACCATTCCTACAAATGTCCAAACAATGAGCAGAGATGGCAATTTGTGATATGGTTTAATGAGAAAAGTGGTATTTTATTAAAGGTTGAACTTGATGATCTTGGAGATCCTTTCCAGCCTCAATGAGTCTGTGATTCACCTACCCAGAGGATGGCATAACCACATGTCATTGCCATCCTCTGTAGAATCTTGCCCTGTGCTCTCAAACAGGCATGAGGAGTTTGGGAGGCAGGAGCAAGACTCACTTTAAAATAGTAAAGTATGATTACCATAAAGAATGCAGCAGGAATCAATAAAGAAGTAAAGTTGGGTTGGCAAAGAAAGGAGATCTCAATAACCTGGTAGAAATGAGAAGTCTCTTGCCTTTGAAATACTTCTCAGAACACCACTCTGCCCTCAATTCTTTTCTCTCTATTCACGTGTTCAATCAGAAATCTGTTCACTAAATATTTTATAATAATCTCATGTCACCTCAGAGTCTTACAGGAATATGCTGGTGCTTGGGAGCTTTGCTTCCCTGCATTACAGAATTTTGATTCCTTTTGTAAGTTTCCTGAGCCTATTATACTTTTAATAAGCTGCTCTGGCTGCCTGCATCATCTGAAATTTCTGCAGTTAGCAAATGCTGCTCTGCTTTAGCTTCTGCTGATTTTGACAACCAACCTGCTCACATCACTTAAATCACTAATCCTATTAAATAACTCAGTGGCACTCTCTAGAGTACATAAAAAACCCCAAACAAAACCCTCATTTAAAATGTAATGTCAATCACAGTGAACGGTTATACATTAAATTTTAGCTATGGGGAAAAAAAAAGCCCAAACCTCTCAATTTCACTCATAAGATCTTTTTCATTGTGAGTTTTCAGAAAATTCTGTCTAATTCAATGTATTTATGATGTTAAATTACCATTTACCTGTAACTCTTCTGTTTTCCACAGTCATTGAAACTTTCTCAGCCTATGCCCACCTCCTCTGGGAAGAAGGTTATAGTATTTCTTCCTCTCCAAGCCAAATAGCAATAACTTCTTCTTCTTAGATTTTTTTTTTTTTTATTCTGAGAAATACAGAGGTATTGAGACATCTCTAGCATTGAAGATTATTTGAAAATAAGTGTTTTGCTGGCTAAAATAATTCCCTTGGCATTTTCCCTTTGCCAAACCAAATTTACATTTCTAGTCTTATTTAGTTAGAATTTTTCCCACATCTGTTGCAAGAAATTAAGGGTTGATGTTCTGGAAACTGTGTTTCTGGAGATAACCTCTGAGACTAGGAACATCTTCCCAGGAAAGAGGACTCTCCCTTGTACACCCTCTGTCTCTCCAGGAATCCTTTGGGATGTAAAATCTGTCTGGGGACAAGTTTCTCCTCATCAGGATTTCAAGGAACTTGTGTTCAGCTTCTTTTCTGTTCTTAAGTGTCAGCAGCTGAGCACAGATGTCTGGATTGGCAACAATTCTGCATCCAATTAACCCAGGAAATGGCACTACAGCCCTTCATGAAGTGACAGATTATTGCAAGCAGACACTCACCCCTGTCACATGCCTTGTGTCACTGAGAAAGGAAGTGCAGGTAGGAGCCACCAACTGATTAATTGTTATAATAATATTAATTAAGCACCAGTAGGAAGTTTGCCAGAAAAATAGAACCAATTTCATCTATTTCTTTATCCCATGTTTGGCAGTGTGTTATTATAGCACAGAACAGTCTCAGGCAGCAACTTCAGAAGGAGATGTGAACATGAAGCAAGATGAGAGGTTCAGGAGGTGTAACCCTGCCATGGGGTTCACTGAAATGAAAATTCAAATCAAACAGCTCCAGAATTTCACTGGGTCACCCATTTCTGCATCCCTGTGGTGGGAGGTCTTGTTGATTTTAGACCAGGACAGCAAACTGGAGCAGCCAGGAGCTGTAACCTGTCTGGACTAGACAGCTTGAGGTGTGCTGATTTGCAAAATTACACTTACAACCTGCTGTTGCAAATCAGTGAATGGTTTCTCAGCTTCACAAGGACTGCACAAAGCAGGTGAAAGCAAATAGCTGATTTTTTATGTAGGTCTTCCTGCATTCCCCTCTGTCAGTCTGGTTAACAACAGCTGCAGCTATCTGAGTTACTAATGGATCCCTGCAGTTTTACACAAGTGCTTCATATAATTTTCCCCAAATGAACCAGCTCAGGACTCCTGCCACCCTATTCACTAGTTCAATTTCTCCCTGGAATTAAACCATTTTTTTTTTTCTGTGCTGTACCATGAGGCCCATTTTCCTGAGGGTTAACTGAGCAGTGTGGGAAATGGCACAGTTAGGGAGCAAACTGCTGTTGCAGAAAGAAATGTTAAAGCTGTATTTCAGAGGAGATTTTAAGAAAACCACAGATAATATCCTGGCCTGTGTCATCCATTCAGATAAAATTGAGTATAATCCTACCCCTATCGCTACACCACTAAATGTATTTAAAGGAAGAGATTTATTTTCTCTCATTATCCTTCTTTTCTCCTTTCCTCTTGCACTCCATGCTACTTAGAAGTTCAGAAATGAATAGTTTAGCAAGAAACTTCTGCTCTCCCCTTCATCTCTGGGAAAGTTCTGGGGTAATGTTCATGTATTTCAATGCTTCCTTTCCTCTACTATTATGATTCAGGACTTCAGGGATCTGTTTTGTAGGCAGGCTTTAAAGGTTACTCCCTTTAGTATCTTAAAACCTCTTCCTCTAAGGTTGTTCTGCCATTTTTTTTCTTTAGAAGTCTTCAATTTTTGTTTTAAATGACAAATATCTCTTCTAGCCCTTTTGAAGAGTCCTCGTTGTTTCACTCTGCTTTTCCAGCTCTTTGTGTTACCACATCCCATTTTATCACGACTAACTACAGCAATTATTACAAATTCTTTAGATGTTCTGCTAATTTACAACCAGCAATGAGTGTTGGCCATGGTCAAGTAGGTCTGTCTTTCTGCATGTTCATCAAAATTCAGGCTGGACCCTATTCTTGATATTTTGCATAAATTTTTTTTTGAATAACTGAGAAATTGAACCTTGCCAGGACAATAATGCTCATTATGTAAATTCTAATCCAGAACAGGCAGTATAATTTGGATTTTGAGTTGACAATTTTCTCTGATCCTCTGCCTTCAGGACAGCATGACCCACCAGTTCCTGCTGAACTGAGGTCTCTGTATCACTTATCCCTGTGAAAAGGGCAGACTATAATAAACTTAATATTTGAATTCATGATTTGTTGCTTAGTTACATATGCCATGAAGGAAAAGCAGTAATATTCTGTGATTTATGTAACTAACTGACTGTCCAAATATTAAGGCTTGAACATTGACTATTCATGCCATGTTTACATGAGCTATAATCTACAGGGGGAATGTCAAGAGTAAATTTAACATCTTCTCTTGAACGTTTTTAAGCAAATAAATTATTAGTTAGTCTGAATACTTGGCTGTGTTTTATGATTAAATCTCTAAGTATTGTTATACATAGGGCTTGAAATTTTCTCACCATGGTGACAGACAGATTCTGCTCTCTAAATTCTGCATATTATAGTGAGAATCTGCACAGGGGAAAAGTGTGCTTTAGGAAGGGAAAGGATTAACTATTGAAGTAAAATACCTTCAGTTCCTCACAGAACAGTGGAAATGCATTTCCCCCAGTACAAAATATCTCCAGGACAATAGGAGAGGCTTTTCTCCAGAAGAGCATATACTTGGGAATCTGAAAAAGAAATGCCTTCACCATGACAAGTATAGAGCAGCACTTAAAAAGTAAAGTCTCCTGAAATAAGGAGATTTACAGAATAAAGAGCAAATGTGTTTTCTCATTTATTTGGATGAAAAGCTACTAAGATTTTTATTTTCAATTGAATGTAATAAATTCTTATTTTCAGAAGCAAAGCTATAAATTGAAAAAATTTATAAACTCCTCTAAAATGCACACTTTCCCATAATATGTCAGGCAGTCTGTTCTGAGCAGTTATCAGAGACAGATGAGCTGCTCTTTTGTGTCCATTTCTGCACAGTCTTGATATAGTCCAAGAGTATGATGCAACATCTAATGAAGTTAAGAATATTTCATTAGAGCCCATATCAGGCCTTTAAACACTAAATGTAGTCTCTCTAAGTGCAGCTTTGTACAACTTCCCATTTGTTTTTAAAATTTTAAGCTTGTTCTGTCCTGCATGTGAGGAAAATTTACAGTATCTGACAGTACTGAATGATTTGGTTTAAATTGCTGGCTACTGCTTTAATGTCTGGAAAGAAGACAAATCATGTCAGCTTTGTTTATGTGTTGAATTAAAATAGTGGAATTTAATCAAAGTCACAGTGTTTTCCTGTGATTTTAGTTACTTTACAAAGGCAACTACCCTTCTCTATTTTCACATATATGTGAGAACAGTGCAAAAGCCTTCCTTCCTCAGCAGTGCCATTCTGAACTGTGTCATTGAATCTTCCTTCCTTCCTTCCTTCCTTCCTTCCTTCC